>NW_003852546.1:1785499-1833809 GCF_000181295.1 Otolemur garnettii | reverse complement strand
TTTTTTTTTTTGAGACAGAATCTCACTTTGTCACTCTCAGTAGAGTGCCATAGCATCATAGCTCACGGAAACTTCAAACTCTTGGGCTTAAGCGATTGTCTTCCTCAGACTGGTCTGGAACCTGTGAGCTCAGGCAATCCACCTGCCTTCGGGATCTGAGTGCTAGGATTACAGGCAAGAGCCACCATGCCCAGCCCCATCCTAGTCTTAAGAGGAGCTTGGGCTGTGATGGATCCAATGACCTATGAGTCCCATTTGAAGGGGCCTGCAGCAACCGGTTGTGAATGTGCACAGGCTAGTCCTTGTGGGCCGTGCAGCAGATGCCACATAAGCCAGATGTCAGCAGCAGAGAGTCCATGCACTACAACCAGCTCGCGGTAAAAGCAGGGGTCAAAGGTACGGAGATGAGGGGCAGCTGAAGGCTGGGAGATGCCAAAGGTGCGGAAAGCAGGGTGAGGCTCGGGGGTGAGCCGCAGGCGCTGCAGGCACATGCCCAGAAAGACATCGTCGATGGGGAAGAGTTCAACCTGTGCACAGGCACTGGCCAGGCGGCGCAGCGTGGCCCCTGAAAGCACAAAGCCACCGCCACCAGCATAGGCAGGATAAGCTGGCAGGCCATACACGGCTTCAGGGATGTAGTATTTGCTGGTACGTGCACGGATGGGCCGTGCCTGCACAATCACATCACCAGCAAGCAAGTCCTGACCCGGATCCCTCAGTGCCAGGAACTCTAGCAGGTTCCCTACATGCACGAACACATCAGCATCGCCCTTAAAAACGAAGCGCACGTCGGGGCAGAATGCTGAGGCCCAGGCCAGAAAGTGGATTTCCTTAAGTGTGAGGTTGAAAAAAGTGTCGTCGAAGGCCCAGAGCAGGATGTCCTCATATGCTCGACTCTCAGCACGCAGTAGGTCGTGCCAGTGCGTTCGTATGCCCACCCCCATGGTGACTGTCCCGTCTGTGCCCGTGCCCTTGGGCACGCCTAGCAAGAACACACGGCGTATGAGCGACCCCTGCACTCGACCCTCAGCGCCCCACGTCTGGCGCACGGCTTGGCGCCGCTCGAAGTCTGCTGCCACTGATTTGACAGCGATGAGCAGGTCAGGCTGGGCGCCTGGTGTGCCGTCGCCACGACACTTGTGTGGCTGGTTAATGAGCAGCGGAAAGCGCCGCTGGTCCTTAGCTCGCAAGTAGCTGACAAAGTCAAAGGAGCCCGTGGGTGTGGGCGGGGCCGGCGTGTCTTCTTCGTAGGCCGGAGGTGCTGCGCCCACGTCCGGTAACTGGAACGTGCGGGGCCCCAGGGTGGGTCTCGGTGCCGCCCTCCCTCTTGCGTGCGGCGAGCTCGTCGTCGGGGCCGCGCCGTCGCGCTGTGCATAGAGCAGGAGGCCAAGGGCGGTGCTGAGGAGCAGCGTGAGCGACGCGTCCCGCCTTAAGCGAAGCCGCCGCCTCATGTCCGCGTGGCCGGTGCTCACCGTCCCTTCGAAGAAGGGTCGCAGTCAAGGACTCCCGAGTCGGCAGCAGCTAGCACTCCCAGCCCCGCCCTCCCCAAGAGGAGGGGCGGGCAGCCACGCCCCAGGGGTCTCCAGCTACCGGCGGTTTATTCCCCTCCCTTCGTACTCCTGCTCTGGACCCAGGCGCACTCGCTGGGATTAGCAGCCTGAAGGGACAAAAAGTTCCCCCTTGTAACCAACTCCCCCTATCCTCAGCTCCGGCCCAGGACGGTACCCTAAGGCCGGACCGGGACCCGTGGAACCTCAGCCCCACCCCCTCCCGCCTTCCCCGCTCTAAGGCTGAATCCCTTCTACCTTTCCCTGATCCCCATCCAATGTCGGTCTCCGGGATCCCAACTCACGCTCGGCCCTCGGGAGCGGCGCAGCCCCGGATGCCGGGGCCTCCGGGGCTCAGCGCAGGGTCCCAAGGGCGGCCATGGACGAGGCCTGAGCCAAATGCAACGTTGGCAGGAAGGGGGACCCGGCTGTGCCACGTGACCCTCCAGCTGTGCGCGCCAGGACATCTGGAGCTCAGCTCCGCCCCGGCGCCGGGAGTGCGATCTCCGAGTGAGTCTAATCCCTGAGAGGCATCCTCCTCACGGACAATTCTTGCTGGGAAGGCCTGTTCTTGATGATGGCTCTGACTCCCAAAATCTGCCCTTCCAGGGATTGAAAGAAATGGCAACTCCTCTAGTTATCCCCCTCCACCCCTACCATGGTTTCTCTGGAGTGGGGCGGGGCTGGACTGCCGGGAAGCCCTCTGCCCCCCAGCGGCCAGCCCTAAATTCCTGGGGCCAAGCGTCTTAGGCAGCGACTTAGCCACTATCCCCGCCGATCCTTTGGAGCACCTCCCCTCAGCAGTCCTAGTTCCACCAGGCAGGGCCCATAAACTGCCCTGGGCCACACGGCTGCCTCCTCACTCCTTGCTCTGCCATGCCTCCTAGCTCCCGGTAAACAGGCACAGACAAAGCTGCTCATACAGTGTTCACAACCCTGCAGATGGGGACACTGCTCCTCAGCAAGATAAGTGCTAATAACATACCAGGATCTCAGGCAGGAAGGACTGTCCCTCCCTACTCCCCTGTCTCTCCCCACCCCTGTCTTTTGGAATTCAGGATTCTTTTCTCTGTCCTTCCTAACCCCCTCTCATCCATCTCACCCTGCTTTCATTTCACCAGAAAGCACTTCCGCCTGCCTGCCCAGGGACTGATAGACTTGATCCCAGGTGCAGTTCTGAGTCACCTAGTCCCCAGCAGAGCTTCCCTCAGGTAGAGTAAATGACCATGCTTGTGCCATTACAGGCCAGAGTAGGCTGGCAGGGAACGACTCCTGGAGGAAGCCTTTGGTAAGGGTTTGATCTGGGATCCGGGTGGGCAAAGAGGTGCTCTGACATTAAGGTCTAGGTTCTTGCCCAGCTCAGCTGCCATCTCTTTTCTTTTCTTTCTTTCTTTCTTTTTTTTTTTTTTTTTTTGAGATAAAGTCTCAACTATGTCACCCTCAGTAGAGTACTGTGCCATCAGAGCTCACAGCAACCTCTAGCTCTTGGGCTTAATGATTCTCTTGCCTCAGCCTCCCAAGTAGCTGGGACTACAGGCACCTGCCACAAGACCCGACTATTTTTTGTTGCAGTTGTCATAGGCCAGGTTTGAACCTGCCAGCCTCGGTGTATATGGCTGTGCCGTAACTACTGTGCTAGGGGTGCTGAGCCATCATCTCTTTTTTCTGAAGACTCAGGGTCTCTGGGTCCCAGCCCCTGTCATGAAGCCTGGAGTAGACAGCCCCCCACCAGTGTCTATGAGAACAGGCTGCTGGAGACAGCTCCCATCCTACTCAGCACCATTCTTTTCCCAAGGGCTGTGTCTGCTCCTATTGAGGGCATCTTCCCACTAACATTCTCCCTTAAACACCAATACTTAAGGCCACAGACTAGTCAGGAATCCTGGACTCTGGCTTTCTCCACTGCCTCACCACCCACTGCCTCCTGGAGTACAGCTTTGTGCTATTCCCATCATCCTCCAGGATAAGTCCCTACCTGGGACCTCCTTTTAGGAGAATCCAGTGCACACTCCTCAGTCTTAACTAATTTGCAGCCTCTGATATAGCAGGTGGGTATTCCCCTGGCTTCCTGATTTTCTGGTTTTCCTCCTTTCTCTATAGGCTGTCCCTTTTCTGGTTGGTGTCCTTCAGGACCTCTCCCAGGGACTGCCCCCACCTGTTAATTTATTATCTGTTGCTTTGCCCCTTCTCAACTCAGAACTACAAATCAGCTGCCCTCACCCTCTCTCCAAGAGTGTCCAATCATGCTCAACTTGTCCCAAATAGAGCAAGCATTTAGCTTTCCCCAGGACCCCCATCCCAGCAGGCAGTCCTACCCTCCATCAGTGTCACCAGGTCTGTCATTCTTCCTCCCAGCAGCTCTTGGTGTTCAGCCACTTTCCTCCATTTCTGTTGCCACCAGTTCTACCACCTCTCTCTCTTCTCCTCCCTCCCTTCCTCTCTCCTTACCAAACTCCCAGTCTTACCTCCTGAAACCCTTCAGAGGCTTCTCACTGGCCCAGTTATAAAATCCACACATGCTAGCTAGGCACATTGGCTCCTGCCTATAATCTCAGCACTTTGAGGGACTGAGAGAGGAGGATCTCTTGAGCCAGTAGTTGGAGACTGCATGAACTATGATAGCACCACTGCACTCCAGCCTGGCTAAGAGTGAGACCCTGCCTCTAAAAATAAATAAAATAAAAATAAAATCCACATTCTGTAAAATGGCTTAAGAGCCCTCACTCCATCTGCTTTAGCAACTGACCTTGTAACAAATCCACTCACCCCCAGATCCAGCTGCTCTAAACTTTGTGTTCTAACATCCCTCCTCACCTGCCTCAAGGCTTCACCTGAGGCTGGCTGTGCCTTGAGCACAGCTTTTCTCTCAGCACCCCCACCACACACACACACACACACACACACACACTCATCTCTCCTAGAAGCCCAACCCACAGTCTGGGTTAGGCCCCTCCTTCATGTTCCCATAACTCCTGGTTTACTTCACATCAAAAAAGGGTTACACTTTATTTCCATTGCTTAATAATGTTGGTACCACACTGTGTGTGAGATGGGGGCAGGCCAGAATCATTTATCTTGCTCACCACAGCATCTGCAGCACCCAGGATGATGCCTAGGATACCCAGGGGCCAGTGTTTAATGAGTGAAGTAAACACCAGCTTCAAGTCCTTCTTGGATAGGAGAGGGTGAGGCTGACCTCTGCAGCAGGTCACCCAAACGCTATCTCCAGCAAATTATATGGGGGCAGAATCTCCCATGGTATACCCCAGACAGCTTGATTCCTGGGGGAAGCAACTCTACCCCAGGAGCTCCAGCAGAGAGGCAAGTGAGATTGTAAGTGTGGTCTCAGAGTCCCGTGCATAGACAGGGGGCCCTGGATAGCAGCAGAAGGGACCCTAGTGTCATCCAGGTGCTCCAAACCTCTGGCTGAGCACCTGGCCTAGACCAAGCCGTCATCGGGACTGGCCAGGCCCAGCAAGTCCTCTGCCAGACTGGTGAGCTCGTTCTCCTCCAGCGCCTCCACCAGGCGCTGCAGCGTGGCGCGGCGGCCCTCGGCTTGCACGAAACGCCGCAGCAGCTGGAAGGCCTGCTCGTACAGCCCTTCACGCTCATACTCATAGGCCAGCGAGTCCAGCGCCGGATCCCGGAGGGCGCGACAGCTCCGCTGCAGTGAGCGCCCTACCTTGCGCCATTTGAGGCCCACAGAGCGTGCAAATGTCTGCTGGTCTTGCAGGCTCAGCGGCCGGTTCACTGCGGAATAAGTGAGCAAGCAGATGAACGCCGGACACCCTGGAGCCAGCACCCTCCCATTCCCGCCTAGTCCTCGTTCCTCCCTGCTCCAAATTCCCTGTGTGCCTAATCCTAACCCTCACCTATGGGTTGACCCTGGAACAGAAAAGTCTGGCCAGACGGTGGAGGCGCCTTCTCCGAGAAAGAGGGGACCGGGGACTGCGAAGAACCCTGAGCTACCTCCGTGTTGCTACCATGGCCACCTGAGCCGAACGTCAGATTCCGCAGTGCATCCTCCAGCTCAGCGAGCTCCTCGTCCCGGAGCCGGTCGGGCTAGGGGAAGGAATGCGCGGTCAGTGGAACCTTCGGCACGAATTCCCGCCCTATCCCATCCTGACTCCAGGCCGGCCGCACCTTCTGAGCTAAGATGCTATTCAAACAGCGCTCTTCATCCGTTAGCACCGCGTCGAGCCGCTCCGCGCCAGCCCGCAGCTCCAGTTGCAGCGGCACAGTATGATGGGCCAGGGCAGCCGCCAAGCCCCTTTGCAGCGCAGCGCGCAGTGCCCCCTCGCGGTAGTCGCGGAGAAAGCGTCCGCAGGACTGGCTCCCGCAAAATCGCAACTGCACTATCAGCTGCGGATCGCTGCGGTGTATCTTGAGTATCTGCAGCACCTCTGGGCTCCCGCCGCTTTCTGCGGAAGTGGGCAGTCAGGTCCAGCGATCCCCAAGAGCAGCCCTTCTCCACGCGGCCGTAGGAGAGGCAACCCCCCCGTCCCCATCCCCTGATCTGGTGTACACGATTACCCTAGAGTACCCAGCTGGGAAACAAAATTGGGATGCAAACAGCAATAACGCAGAAGGAAGTCCAAGACCTATCACAGGTGCACTCCAAAACAGAGTGACCGCCACCTAGCCGCATTTCTGACACCTCATATTAGGGTAGGCAAAGGGGAGGGACTTTGCAGCATAGAAAAAGACCTGTGCCCTGGACAGCCGTGCCGCGTAGGCAGGCAGCCCGCTGGGCAGAGGAAGAGTAAGAGGTCTCAAGTCTTCAGCCTCTACCAAGTGCGGGTCCCGCTGCTCAGGAAGGAGAGGGGTTGCCGCTGCTCTGGGGCCAGGAACAGATCCCACAACCCGCTTCAGCCTCCTGTGGCCTCTGCACTGAGATGGGAAAGGGGGACTGGAAGGGCAGGTATGGGGAGGAGTCTTGGGCAAGGAGTGCTGCAGTGAGAGAGGAAAAGAGGAGAGAAAGATAGCCAATTACTAGAAAGGAGGGAGCCGGCTGGTCTGAGGTGGGGAATGTTAGTGCGCAAGTAGGTAGATCATACACGGACATGGGGATCTGTCCATGTATGATCACAGGGACACAAGCCATAAGCAAAGAAGGAGCCTACACAGCTGGGGTCTTCTGCCTCCCTCCCCAGCACTCTCCACCCCCAATCCCCACCAGATCTTTTTCCTAATGGTGTCTAAGCCTAGGCTTACCAAGGACCTGGAACCTGAGTCCTGCCCTGCCCTACAAAAGGCCCCAGGTCACCTCTTCCTGTCCACATGCCCCCTGCCCCCAACGCACCTGCCAATGCAGTCTGCAGAGCCCTGTACACTGCCACCTTCTGCTGGGGGTGTGCGTAGGCATCCGACAGGACCACCTTGTCCAGCGAGGACTTCACAAACAGGTAAGCGCTGCCCACCCACTCTTCATGCCCGTTTTGCCCAGCCGCCATCTCACCTCCTAGAGATGCAGACAGTCAGGCATCCAGGTCATCCCCCAGCCCTGGAGACTGTCTAGTCCCATGTGGCTCAGCTGTCTCCTTCATGGTAGGCTTAGGCTCAACTAGCTGGCACACTTGGGACAAAAGTCACCATCTCACAGGCAGCCCCTTATGCCTCTGACTCTGCACAGAGCCCTCAGAGAAAGAGCCTAGGGCCTCAGTGGAGGGAAAGTAGAGGTAGATCCTGCAGTGGGGCTTCTCTGCCTCCTGCTTAGGCCAGTGTGCCTCTCTTACAAAGCTGATAGGAGACATCTTCATTCTGGATGGTGCCCATGCCCATGCCCCAGAGCCAACCAGATCCATGTCCTGAACTTGAGCCCCCAGTATCACTGAAAGGGCCCTGCCCCACCATTAGGTTCTTTTACCTGCATTCCCACTAAACCTACTGGCTTCAGAGAAGGACACCTGTAATATGTATCTATCCAGATCTCTCCCCAACACTTACCTTTGTGGACTTCTTCCTCTCTTCTCAATCCATGTGCTATGTCCCACTCCCTAGCTCTAAGTCTGGGCTTGTGTACCAAGCCTGGCCAATTTGCATATCCGTTTACCCTTCTGCAATGAGTAGTTCAAGTTGGGTCAATGAAAATCAACTTGCAATTATGACTGGACCAATAGGAAAGAGGTACTAATTTCCCTTCTCTTGGGGCTGAACTGGAGGAAAGGAAGGGTAGGTCTCCTTGCCGGTGCTTGGAAAGAATCTGAGAATAAGAGAAACACAGAAAGAAACAGAGCCAAAAGATAGAGGTGCACTCCTACCCATTCTATGGCCCAGGATCCAGCTGTCTCTAACACCTAGACTTTTCAGTTATATAAATGAAATCATTCCCTTTATTATAAAACTCCTGGAGTTGGGCTCTTATCTTATCCAACTCAAATTTTTCTTCTATAGATTCCTTCCCTGTCCAGATAGAGTCAAGATCCCAATCTCTAAAAATAAAAAAAAAATAGAAAAATTAGCCAAGATTGGTGGTGCACACCTGTGGTCCCAGCTATGGGGAGGCTGGGGCAGGAGGATTGCTTGAGCCCAGGAGATAGAGTGAGGTTGCATTGAGCTATGATCATGTCACTGCACTCTAGCCTGGGCAACAAAAAAATCAAACCAAACAACAACAATAAAAAAAACTCCTATCCCTAAACCATGGAGGCAAACTTCCCAGCCAGGGAACCATGGCACTAACTAGCAGCTTAGTAGTCTCCCAGTTACTGTCTCATGGGTGGCAGGTGGAGAAATGCCCTTTCTTTTCTCCTCACCTTAGTAGTGGCAAAATCTCACCCTTTTCCTAGAATTGGAGGCTCAAGGCCTTATCTCCTGTCCCATCAGTCACAGTCCTGTACTCTGTGGTCTTTAGTATTTACATATGTTGGGCTATGAGCTCCAGCTATGGGCAGGACAGATGTGGTAGCCTAAGCTGGCACTTATTTACATGAGGAACAGGGAGTTTCAGGGGAGGAGGTACAAGAAGGAACCAGGACTATACCTTGTACATCGTTCAGGAGGGATTCCGAGCTCAGAGCAGAAGCTACATTTCAGATCTGCCCCCAGACCCTAACCCAGCAGTTCTCAACTTGTGGGTCGTGACCCACAGGAACTGTATTAAAGGGCCTCAGCATTAGGAAGTTTGAGAACTACTGCCCTAACTAAGGGACAAAGCTGAGAGCATAACTGAGCAGGTGCCCTGCAGCATCACTGAGCCCCTGGCAAGAGAAACAATATCTGGTGATGGCACTACCCTGGGTGTGAGTATAAGGGATACATCCTCTGGCACCCCACTCCTCCAGCCTTCTCATAGAAAACATATCAAAACTTGTCCATTTACCTAAAATGACAGTTTGGAAATTAACAGGAAGCTAGTATTGTGTTTATTGCCAGGGAGTGGTAGGATAGACGGACAGGGAAAGGATTTATGGTGGTTAAAATTAACAGGAAGCTAGTATTGTGTTTAGAGCTAGGGAGTGGTAGGATAGATGGACAGGGAAAGGATTTATGGTGGGTTTTATGTCCTTTCTATTTAGCTATATTTAATACTTTATGTAGACACATTTCTTTTGTATTAAAAAGGCAAAATAAGGCCAGGTGTGCTGGCTCATGCCTGTAAATCCTAGCACTCTGGGAGACCTAGGTAGAAGGACCATTTGAGGTCAAGTGCTCCAGGCCAACCTGAGCAAGATTTCATTGCTACAAAAAAAAAAAAAAATCCAAGTGGACAGTGCCTGTAGCCCCAGCCACTTGGAAGGCTGAGGCAAAAAAATTGCTTGCAGTGTGAAGTTGCAGTGAGCTATGATGATTCCACTGCACTCTAGCCCCCTAGCCCAGGAGACAGAGGGAGACTCTGTCTGAAAAAAAAAAAAAGGCAAAATAAATGTCTTTCTTAAAAAGCAAAATAAAACAAACAACACATGGAGTAGAACTCTGCAAGTGACAAGTGGGTCCAAGAGCATTAGTTGAGCCAGTCAAGGAGGTGGGACAAGTGGAGGTGGGGGGGGGGTTGGCCTGAGCAGTGGCCCGGGGAAAGAAAGTGGGAACCTACCCTGGACCCCAGACTTGGGAATATTGACCTGATGGATGTGGTCTCACCCAAAAGGATGGAAGTGGGTATGAAATGGGACCTGAGTCTGCCTATCAGGTCTGCCAGAGAGTACTGGAGCCTGGGATGGGGTATGCTCCATCATACTAGTACACAACAACTGGGGGAAGTCAGCAGCATTGGAGGTGGAGAGCTCAGTGAACAAGGTAGAGACAAGACCAGGGGCCCTCGTTTTCCCTCGTTTCCTTGGTAACTCCTTCCACGTGTCCTTCTACAGGGTCCCGCTCCTTGGGAAGCCCCATGCCCCACCCACCCTGACTCCGCCCCTCTTCGGGCGGGGCTGAGGCTTTCAGGCTGAGTCCCGAAAACGCTTAGTGGGCGAAGACTTTGCGCGACACCAGGGTACAGACCTAAGAACAACTGTCCCTACCACCGGGAGTGAGCCAGGCACCTCACCCCACTAAAACAACAGTCCCAGGGCAGCCCACCTGGCTGGATGGGCAGGGATGGTCTATGGGAGTGGCACAAGGACTAAAAGCTGGCGACTCCCTGCGACCAGGCGGGCGCGCCCCCTACTCAGCAGCGCTGCTCACGAGCTCTCGTGCTTCCCACTAGCCTACCTTCGCATTTCCGTTCAGCTAAAGTGGTCAGGGGATCTCGGTTCATATAAGTGTTCATAATCATTCCCGCTGCCCCCTCCCCCTGCCCTCTCACCTGCAGGGCCCTCCCCTTACCCCCGCCCCACCTTGAAAGTCCTCGGCTGGGAGAAGGAACCTGTGTGGGGATCAAGTCCCCTACCCACCCCCACCTTCCACAGAAACAGACCAATAGGCCGCTGCCGCCAGCTGGGTGGGGCAGCTACGAGTGACAACTGCCTTGTGCCCACGCTTAGGCGACAAGATCCGCCTCCGCTCTTGCCTGCACCGGGAAGCCCACTCACCCTCTGCACTAACCTGACCACCTCGGCCGAGCCTGGGTTCCCACACTGGCCAGGCTCCGCTCCACTCGCGACGCTTCCGGGTGTGCGCGGAGGCACCGAGGCGGTGCCCCAGCCTGGGCCGCCCCGTCCGCCCGCGCGTTCCGCCCCTCGGGCTCCGGGCCTGTCCTTCCCGCCCCCCTGCCCTTCTGGACCCGTCTCCAACCCCTGGCAAACACCATCAGGTCCGCTGAGCAGGTAAGACACTGGTGCCCAAGGTTAGACGGCAGGAAGAACTGTCTTTGGGACGAGACTCTGGGGGTTTACGGTTCTGAAGAGGTCAGAGCGCCTCAGAGTGAGAGCTGCCAGACTTCCCCCAGCCGGGAACAGATGGATCAACAAGGGGGCGCCCCCTGGAGACCAGAATTTTCTGGCGCTCCCTGAGATGAGGCTTGATGGTCTCTGATCTTTGATACTTCCAGGCACTCAAAACCGGGTGCCAGTGGATTCCAGGTACAGTCGCAGCTGAGGTCCTCGGAAGTCCCAGGAGAGACCATTAGCCTGGAAGATTGGGAAAATTAACTAGCTAGTGGTGTGAAATATGTACGCAAACCTTCATTCACCTTAAAACAAAACTGGCAACTTCAAAGAGGATGCAGTTTCCAATGACCCCAGACCTCTTTAAAAGCTGCGCTCCAGGGTGGGTCTGCAGAGTTCCGGCCGAATATAAATTGCCCAGCGGGAGCTAGGGATGCTCAAGGGTCAAAGTCAGAACTTGAACCTTGAGCCCCTCAGACTCAGAGCCACCAGGCCCCAGAACTTCAAGTCTTTCTGCGCCCTTTGGGACCGTCTTAAGAAGCTCCTGGTACATCCCCGGGTTAAGGCTGAGGCAGAAAGGGAACCGCCCCTCTCTGGGCGGATCCAGCTGGGCCCTCCCTGCCGGGCTTCCTGATTGGTTCGTGGTCCCTGACAATTAGGTCTTCACTACTGCGCCCGCCTTTACTTTTCTTCTTTTTTTTTTTTTTTTTTTTGGGCAGAGTCTCAAGCTGTCACCCTGGGTTACAGTGCTGTGACGTCACAGCTCACAGCAACCCCCAACTCTTGGGCTCAAGCGATCCTCTTGCCTCAGTTTTTCTATTTTTTTTTTAAACTGTCCTGAGCCGGGTTCGAACCCGCCACCATTGGTGTATGTGGCCGGCGCACGGCCGACTGAACTACAGGCACTGCCCTGCTCCCGTCTTTTCTTTTTCTTTTCTTGTCTGTCTTTCTTTCTTTTTTTTTTTTTTTTGACAGAGTTTATGCGATTCTCCTACCTTAGCTGTGCGCCCACCACAATGCCCGGCTATTTTTTTGTTGCAGTTTGGCCAAGGCCGAGTCCGACCCCAACACCCTCGGTATATGGGGCCAGCGCCTTACTTACTGAGCCACAGGCGGCACCCCCTGCTTCTGCCTTTTCAACCTTGTAGTCACTCTCTGTGACTGGCAGGGTTAGAATGGGGTTTTTCAACTTACAACCTGTGTTGTCACCTGGAGCTTACTGAAATTCAGATTCCTCAGCATTAGACTTTCCAGAGAGCCTGATTTAGTACATGGGCCCGTAAAATCTGAATTGTGAAAAATATCTGGATATTCTGATGCCCCACACCATCTGAGAGGCCCTCACTTCTGACCTTGGCCCAGTTCCTTAAGTCTGGAAGTCCTTAAGTCTGCCTGCTGGGCAGCTCTGAGTGTGTGGTAGAGGGGTAGGAGGAGATGGGCTCTTTGAGCATCCTCCCACATAGGTGGGGGTTGCCATTCCTTATAACAGAGAATAAAATATGGATTTGTTCAACAAGTGAGAAAGTAGTTTAAAGGAGAACCAGAAACCCTTGGTATCTGGGACTGACTTCATGGGCCTAAGACCTGTGCAGCTGGCTAGAGTCCCATACTTGGCTTCATACTTGATTAAAAGCTCTGCTGATGCTGTCCTGAAATTCTTAATAATGTCATAAACAGGAGTCCCCCACATTTTCATTTTGCACTGGGCTCTATAAACCAATGTAGCAGCTCCTAGGCCACAGCACTTGTATGCTTATTCCTAGGCTCCAGTGTCCCCAAGACACTTTGGGCCTTCCTGAACCCAATAACATCCCTCTCTCTCCAGGCCAGAGCCAACAGCCCCAGAGGCCCCACCCAAGCTGGGCCATGGCTGAGCCTAGAGGGCAATTGCCAGAGGAGGTGCTAGTGTTCATCTTTCGCCATCTGCCCCTGAGGGACCGTGCTGCTGCTGCCAGGGTCTGCAGGGCCTGGGCCATGGCTGCCACCTGCAGCACTGTGTGGCATGACACCAACATCAGGTGAGCCTGCTCCCTCACCTTCTGCCTCCTGCCTCCCACTCCCTCCTTGCTGTCTATGGAGCTGAGGATTGCAGAGATTCAGTGATTCACTCATACTAAAAAACATAATATTAGCATTTATTGACTACGTACTATATATGTGTGCCAACCATAGTTTTTGAGTGCTTTACATACATTAATTCATTTAATCTTCATGAAAAACCTTGTGTGGGGGAGGCGCCGGTGGCTCAGTGAGTAGGGTGCTGGCCCCATATACCGAGGGTGGCCGGTTCAAACCCAGCCCCGGCCAAACGGCAACAAAAAATAGCCGGGCGTTGTGGCGGGTGCCTGTAGTCCCAGCTACTTGGGAGGCTGAGGCAGAAGACTTGCCTAAGCCCAGAAGTTGGAGGTTGCTGGAGCAACTCCACTGCACTCTACCGAGGGTGAAAAAGTGGGACTCTGTCTCTATAAAAAAAAAAAAAAAGAAAAGAAAAGAAAAACCTTGTGTGGCAGTAGTATTATCATCTCTATTGCACAGATAGGAAACCAAGGTAGAAAGACTCAATCACCTCCCACAAGTCACTACGCTAGGGAGTGGCAGAAGCAGAATTTGAAGTTAGCAGTCCCAAGGCCATGCCTGACTCCTTAGAAACAGCTGAGAAAGAAAGCCCAATTCCTAAGTATACTTGGCTTTCCATGCCAGGGTTTCCACTGAAGTCTTCTAAAAGGATAGGATGGAAGTTTCCTCTTGGTACCAGTAGCTGCCTTGGGGCAACAGGCACGGTCTGGAGTGGGGGCAGGAGGTGGGATGGTAGCTGGAACCCCAGCTCAGAGGTGGATTCTCTCCCAATCTCGGTCTCGGGGACACACAATGCCTTTTTTACACCGCTCCAACACAAGTTGCAACCGTGAGAGGGAAGACATGCTGCCGCCACATATGTCTGCCTGCCTGAACCACATTCGCAACCTACGACTGGAATTTGAGCCATCGAGGAAGCCAAGCCGCCAGACGGCCACCGAACTGTTGACCGAGCTGGCGGGCCGTGCCTCGGGGCTGCGAAGCCTGCGCCTGGAATGCCGCGGAGAAAAGCCGCTCTTCGATGCCGGCCGAGACGTCCTGGATGCAGTGCACGCTGTTTGCGGGAGTGCCCGCGAGCTGCGCCATCTAGACCTGCGACGCTTGCCCTTCACGCTGGACGACGCACTGGTGCTGAAGGCAGCAAGTAACTGCCCCGAGCTCCATAGCCTTTTTCTGGACAACAGTACGCTGATTGGCAGCGTGGGGCCCGGCTCCGTGCTTAAGCTACTGGAGGCCTGCCCGCACCTGCGCGCCCTCGGACTGCATCTGGCCAGTATGTCGCGCGCCTCCCTGGAGGTTCTAGCCGCGCCGGACCGCGCGCCTTTAGCTCTCCTGGCCCTGCGGTGCGCGTGCCCTGAAGATGCACGCGCGTCCCCTCTGCCCAACGAAGCCTGGGCCGCGTTGCGCCGCCGCCACCCTGGGCTGGAGGTGGAGCTGGAGTTAGAGCCTGCGCTGCCTGCCGAAATTGTGACGTGCGTCCTGCAGCCAGCAGTGCCAGTGGCTGCGCTGCGCCTCAATCTCTCCAGCGACACGGTAGGGCCAGTGCGCTTTGCGGCGCGCCACTACGCCGCAACCCTGCGCGCGCTCGAGGTGCGCGCCAGCGCTTCCGCCGAGCTGGACGCTGCGCTCGAAGAGCTAGCGGCGTGCTGCGCTGGCCTGCGCGAGGTGCACTGCTTCTGCGTAGTGAGACCCTCTGTGCGGGACGCTTTCTGCGCACACTGCCCGCGCCTGCGTGCTTACACGCTCAAACTAACGCGCGAGCCCCATCCCTGGCGGCCCACGCTTGTGGCATGAGTGGGCAACCCCTCCTCTCTCCCAGACATGTGAGACCTCTGAGATGCGAAACGGGGGTGGCCCGGCCCTCCCCTACTGCTAGCCCCTTTCTTCGCGATTGTGGCCTCCTGTGCCTCTCTGGGATTGGGAATTATGGAATGGCGTTGGGACCAGTCCAGGGCACCCTGAGTTCACTCGGTGTTATTTTTGTTTGTTTGTTTTTGTTTTTGTTTTGAAACAGAGCCTCAAGCTATCCCCCTGGGTAGAGTACTCTGGCATTACAGCTCACAGCAACCTCCAACTCCTGGGCTTAAGCAAGTCTCCTGCCTCAGCCTCCCAAGTAGCTGGGACCACAGGCGCCTGCCACAACACCCAGCTATTTTTTGGTGGCAGCCGTCGTTGTTTGGCGGGCCGGGCTGGATTTGAACCCACCACCTTAGGTGTATGTGGCTGGCGCCTTAGCCACTTGAGCCACAGGTGCCGAGCCTTTATTTTTGTTTTGAGACAGTCTTACTTGGTCACCCTCGGTAGGGTGCCATGGCGTTTTTTAGCTCACAGCAACCTCAAACTCTTGAATTCAAGCAATCCTCCTGCCTCAGCCTCCCAAGTAGCTAGGACTACAGGTGCCTGCCACAACACCCGGCTATTTTTTTGAGACAGGTTCTCGCTCTCTCGCTCTAGCTCAGGCTGGTCTAGAACTCTGGAGCTCAGACGATAGCACTATTTTACCCCCCACCCCCAGGGCTAGGATTACAGGCGTGAGCCAGGGGACCCTTCCTCCACTTGGTGTTAGCTGTTAGCAACTTCCGCAGACGACCGCCTGTTCTGACCGGATTGGGCAGCCTCCCACCCCTACCACTCTCCGGACTGGGCGCCAGCTCAGAGGGGAGACAGGGCACGGTTGCCCGCGAGGCGTCAAGGATGTGTGAAATAAACAAATGCTTCATAGTGTCTCCGTGTCTGGTGAAAAGCCGGATTGGCTCTGAAGTGGGAGGGTGGGGAACACGCAGAGGCCGGACGAGCCGTCCTGGCAGAGGTGGAAAGTCTCTTCAAGGTCCGTTGTACCAATGAGCCTGCAGCGGTCAGGGTCAGAGTATTCAGCACCCTTGGAAAGACTATGTTTCAGGGTCCGGCGGGAGGGGGGCAAGTGCCGCGGTCCTCCATCCTATCTGCCCGTCCTACCTGGAGCTTCACTGTGCCCTTGGCCATCGCCCTCTAGGACTTTACCAGCCCACACCAGTATGGACACGTGCCCTTTCTCCCCCCAAAATAAAGAAAGGTGGGACTCGAACTAAGGTCTCTCTCCCTTCTCCACGCCACCCTACCCCTAAGCTCCACACACTTCGGGTCCAGCTAGCCCTTTCTGTCTGCTGGTGCCACGGCTGCTGTCCGACCCCGCCCCGCGGGCTCGCACGTGGCCCCCGCCTGACCTGGCGGACGGGGGCGGAGTAGGGCCCAGCGGGCGGCAAACGCAGCACTTTCCGCCGCTTTGACCAGGCTAGTGCGGCCGGGCCGAGAGCTGAGCCGGATGAGACTGCACCATGCAGGAAGTGCCAGCCGCGCTGCCCACGGAACCAGGCCCCAGCCCCGTACCAGCCTTCCTTGGCAAGCTATGGGCGCTGGTGGGCGACCCAGGCACCGACCACCTGATCCGCTGGAGCCCGGTGAGGGCTGGGGCCCCTTAACTCCCCTAGTGGTCCTCCCCCGGGTCTCTCCACATCAATGAACGTCCATGGCCACCCAACCCCCACCTGGGACTGGGCTGTGGTTCCCGCAATACAGCCATCCAGGGTAGTTCACCTTGGAGGGAGTGTGAGAGATGGGGGTGAGGCGACTTCTTTTGCCGCCAAGGAAGAGTTAGGAGTTCCCTGAACACCTAGCGCCTGAGGGATCTTAGGTCATTGAGATTCCACTCCACCCCATCCGGAAAACAAGAGGCCAAAAGAAAGAAGGGGATGGTCTGGTTGGAGCTCAGGGTCACGTCGAGGGTCTGGGACCCGCCCCGGGCTAGAACCCGAGCCGGCCTCAGCTCCTCGATTGTGAGAACTGTGTACCGAGTGTGGGTCTGATGGGGGTAGGGACTCACTGTGGTGGCCCCAGGCTAGGCCTCGGAGCTGGTTCTGGCCTGGCCTCGTCCCATATGGAGATAAGCGGCAAGCCGGGACCCAGAGTGGGTGTGTGTGCGTGAGCGCCAGAGCGCGGGCCTGGCCGTGGGCGGACACCACTCACAGGGTCTGGTCTCCGCCTGCACGGTGGGCGGGCGGCATTCTCAGTAGAGCGGGACCAGTTTCCTCGTTAGCGATCAGAGCCGCTTCGCCAAGGAAGTGCTGCCCCAGTATTTCAAGCACAGCAACATGGCTAGCTTTGTGCGACAACTCAACATGTGTGAGTCCTCAGGGGCAGCGGGAAGCGGGTGTGGGTGACATGGTACTGGGGATGGGGCGACTTACACCCCCATGGCCCACTCGCCAGACGGTTTTCGAAAGGTGGTGAGCATCGAGCAGGGCGGACTGCTCAGGCCGGAGCGCGACCATGTTGAGTTCCAGCACCCTAGCTTTGTGCGCGGCCGCGAGCAGCTCCTGGAGCGCGTACGGCGCAAGGTGCGGGCGGCCTGCGGGAAGGAACAAACCCAAATAGGGGTGTTGGGACCGCCCGCCTGATTCAGTACGACCCTATCCCGACTGTGCCTCCCACCCGCAGGTGCCCGCGCTGAGAGGCGACGATGGCCGCTGGCGCCCCGAGGACTTGGGCCGACTACTGGGCGAGGTGCAGGCTTTGCGGGGCGTGCAGGAGAGCACCGAGACGCGGCTGCGGGAACTCAGGCAGTACGGGAGGCGGAGGCGGGGGAAGGCGAGGCTGGGTGCTGGGGTAAGAGGGCTCTGCCGCAGCCCCTTCTACGCTTGGGCCTTGGTGTCTCTCCATCCTGACAACTGGGCTGAGCTGTGAAATTCTGGTCTCTATAGGATAGATGATCCTGGGGTAGTGGTGCGTGTCTGGCATTTGGCGGGGGTAGGGGGCAGTGATTGGGAGAACTCTCAGATGCCTCAGCACCCTCTCACCCTTTCCCCTAGGCAGAACGAGATCTTGTGGCGAGAGGTGGTGACTCTGCGGCAGAGCCACGGTCAGCAGCACCGGGTCATTGGCAAGGTGTTCCTCTCCCACTATCTGGTTTCTCCTCCACACTACACCCCCTTAGCCCCTTGCCCCCCCCCCCCCCCCCCCCGGGCCCGGCCCCCCCCCCCCCCCCGTCCTAATGAGCCACTTACCTCCTCCTTCCCCCACACTCCTGCACCCTCCCGGAAGTGCCTTGCTAAGCCCTGGGGTCAAGGCCTGAAGTACAAATTAGCCCTTTGCTTTCTCTTCAGCTGATCCAGTGTCTCTTTGGGCCACTTCAGGCGGGGCCCAGCAGTGCGGGAGCCAAGAGAAAGCTGTGAGTGAGACAGCCAGGGGTGCTCACACCCACTTCCCTACGTCCAAGACTCTCACCTACAGAGGTCCTTAGCAGGAACACCTCCACAAACTCCTTCCCCAGGAATCCTCACTCCTCTCCCTGCACTATAGGCTCCCTTACTCCCTCTTCTTCTCCCCTCAACTCAACCACCAGGTACCCCCACTTCCAGATCCACTGTTCCAGGACCTTCGCCCCAAATCTCCACCCAGCAGCTCATTTCTCACCATCCCCCCAAAGCTTCCCAATGGCAGAGAGCCTTGGGCTCACACTATGCTCCCTTCCTCACCTCTCTACCCCAAAGGGCCCCCATCTCTGGGGGGAGCCCCTTCCACCTCCAGCATGTGACTGATGCCCTGGCAACGGGGCCTCAGCTCTGCTGACTTGGCTGCTGGGGCCTGAGGGAGGGAGGGAGGGAAGTGCAGGCTGAGGGGCATGGGGGCTGAACCTGCTTATGTCCTGGTCACCTCACATAGGTCTCTGATGTTAGATGAAGGGAGCACATGCCCTGCACCTGCCAAATTCAATGCCTGCTCCCTACCTGGCACTCTCCTACAGGACCCCTACTTCATCCAGTCGGTAGGTTTTTCTTCCCCCTTCCCTAGGTCATATTTGGGCTTATGGAGAGCCCATTCTCTCTCCCCATTCCCCCAAAAGAAGAAAGGATGGAAGCCAGCCTTTCCCCCAAACAGACCCAGGCTCCCCAGCATGGACTGAGCCTCCTCCCTCAAACCTTCTTTCTAAGACCTGGTCCAGGTGGGTGTGGGTAGGGTGCTGGCTCTCCCTGTGCCTAGAGGCCAAGGGCCCGGCCTAGCCTTTCTACTTACAGCCCCTCCCAGAGGCTACCTTGGGACTTAGCCCTCACAGGGCCAGGGGCCCCATCATCTCTGACATCCCAGAAGACTCCCCATCCCCTGAAGGAACCAGGCTTTCTTCCTCCAGTGGTGGCAGGAGGTAAGGAGGACAGGAACTGCCTTCTGGGGAGCTTGTGGGGGAGGGCCAGGCAGCCCAGATGGCTGTGGGGATAGGGGGAGAAGTCAGTGTCAGGGTCTGGTTGAAGCTTTTCTCCGGTGCAGGGAGAAGGGCCTGGCACTGCTCAAAGAAGAGCCGGCCAGTCCAGGGGGGGATGGCGAGGCCGGGCTGGCCCTGGCCCCAAACGAGTGTGACTTCTGCGTGACAGCCCCCCCACCACTGCCTGTGGCTGTGGTACAGGCCATCCTGGAAGGGAAAGGGAGCTTCAGCCCCGAGGGGCCCAGGAGTGCCCAACAGCCTGAACCAAGGGACCCCAGGGAGATAGCTGACAGGTGAGCAGATCCCTTTTTGATGGTAAATCCTGTGAGCCATTTTTGCAGATAGACCAGCATGTGCCAACCTACCCTCTAGGTTTGTCTTCTGCATGGTGCCTAAGGGGGGGGGGGATTGGTCACTTGAGTCTACGGTACTAACTTGGTTTCTCAGAGTGTGCTCTAAAGAGTACAAATAGAGGCTCAGCGCCTATGGCTCAACCAGCTAAGGCGCCAGCCAC
This sequence comes from Otolemur garnettii, assembly GCF_000181295.1. Lineage (NCBI taxonomy): Eukaryota > Metazoa > Chordata > Mammalia > Primates > Galagidae > Otolemur > Otolemur garnettii. Next base: position 1,814,177 of record NW_003852546.1, on the reverse strand, counting down.
ATACACCTGAGCTGGTGGGTTCGAATCCAGCCTGGACCCGCCAAACAACAATGACGGCTGCAACCAAAAAACAGCCGGGCGTTGTGGTGGGCCCCTGTAGTCCCAGCTACTTGGGAGGTGGAGGCAGGAGAATCGCTTGAGCCCAGGAGTTGGAGGTTGCTGTGAGCGGTGATGCCATGGTTCTCTACCCAAGGCGACAGCTTGAGGCTCTGTCTCCAAAAAAAAAAAGAGTACAAATAGAGTTCCCTGGAAAGTAAAAACTCCTGGTCAGATCAGCATCTCTGTGGAAGGGCTCAGGAATCTATATTTTATAAAGGAGTTTGCCAGTGTGATTTGGAAAGTACACAACAGTTAAGAACCACTGGTATTGACACTTGCATAACAAGGAGACATGTCCCAAGACCCAGCTCCACAACCCAAATCTCAGGTTCCAGCTAAGAAGCAAAGGTGCTCTCTAAGTGCTCTATGAGGGAAGAGGATCCTCTCCTAACATTTTCTAAATGTTGGGGGATTTCAATCCTGATATATCAGTTCCTTGGAAACCTCATGTAGGGTGGGCACTGCAGGCCATCAGCACTTCTCTGTGCACAGGGGGCCTCTGGGCCTGGAGAGGGGGGACCGAAGCCCAGAGAATCTGCTGCCTCCAATGCTGCTTCGGCCCCCACCAGAAAGTGTGGATCCTTCAGGGCCCCTGGATGTGAGTACACCTTCCACTGGGGTAGGAGCATGGGACCTAATGGGGTCCAGCTATCTATACACCATTGACCTGGAGTTCTCCCAAGGTGCTGGGCCCCAGCCTCCAAAGTCGAGAATGGACCCTGATGGATCTGGACATGGAACTGTCCCTGGTAAGAAAAGGGTGGAGGAGGGGGCCTAGCATTGCTGAACCAAGCCTTTAGTCCATGGCTGTTCTCTGGGAGCCATGTCTGAGGATTGACCCAGTGATTCTCCTCAGCTACTTGGCCCCCTCCCTAGCTGCTTCCTGGGGTTCTCTCATGCAGATGCAGCCCTTGGTTCCAGAGAGGGGTGAGCCTGAGCTGGCAGTCAAGGGGTTAAATTCCCCAGGCCCAGGTAATTGTAGTATCTCAGGACCTGGGAGGAAGCCATGATTGGGCTGAGGTGCCTTGGGCTGGGCAGTTTGTGTTTTGCAGGGAAATCCCCACAGAGTACTACTTTGAGGCACCCAACCCCTCACTGTTGGCTGGGAGTGGGAAATTGAGAATGGATGTTTGATCCGAACTGAGCAGAAGGCAGGCAGGCAGGACTCTCCTTCCCTAAAGAAAGGAGGAGATTTTTCTTCTCTGCTTAGCACAGCCCCATTTCTCCTAGGGAAGGACGCCACACTTGGGGCTCCACTCGTGCTGGATGTCCAGGCTGCTTTGGGAGGCCCAGCCCTTGGCCTCCCTGGGGCTTTAACCATCTACAGCACCCCTGAGAGCAGGGCCTCTTACGTCGGCCCAGCAGCCAGTCCTTCCCCCTGAGAACGCAGGCCTCTCAAGCCAGGCTGGCCAAGGAACCAGTCTGCAGCAGCACACTCCTCTTGGCTTCCTGGCGCCCCCTGGCGGGGGGGTGAGCGAAGCCCCCAGTACTCAACAGCCTCTATTACCCTGACGAGCCCTGCACATAAATTGCATTTTTTCTGTGTTTCTGCTCTCTTTTCTTTACCGATCAGGGATCACAGGAGTCATGGGTGGGGGTTATTTTGCATTCATAGAAGCATCCAGATCCTAGGGCTTTAAATGGACTAGGAGTGGACTTATTTAAGCTCTGGTCTTGGGCTGGCGTGGCAACTGCTAACTCCGAGGGTAGGGGGTGGGCTTCTAGGTCACATCCAGCTCCGCTATTCCAGTGTTCAGTGATTCTGGGTAAGTCGCTTCCCGTCCCTGAGCCTCATCTGTGACAGGAAAAGAGAAGGGGCGACAAGAGAATAGATGTAAGGTGCCTGACAACTGGGAGGCCCAGAGTGGGTGCTGGACATGTGGAGCCATAGGCCAAACTGCCCCCTCCCTGAGTCATCTCTGGGTGAGGAGGGAAAGCGGCCTAAGCTCGTCCTCAGCCAGAGCACTGCCTGGTTCCCAGTGCCCGGGGAAGAACCCCCACCCCCATTCCCGGCATCCCTGGCCGCCCCGCCCCCGTCGCAGCTGCTGCACCCACCCCCACCCTGCCCGGCCCTTTCTGCACCGTCATCTCCTGCCCCGCCGATGCTCGACCCGTGAGTGGGGCCGCCCGAAACGGGCCGAACCCAGAGCACCACTCCACCCGGCTGGGGGAGGGAAAGGAAACCGAGATTGGGCAGAATCAGCGCCCAGCCACCAGCAGCCACGCTCGGAGGTCTGTGAGCCCCGCCCTGCCGCTGGACTCTCAGGCTCTGGGACCCGGTGGAGGGGAAGACAGGGGAGCCAGGCGGTCGCACATGCGCAAAGGCTCCCGCGGTTTCCCACCACCCTCGCGGGAAAGAGACCCCGAGCAGCGAGGTGGGGATGAGGACAGGGACCCGGCTCCGCGTCTCGCCATGTGGCTCTCTGGGAAGGACTGACCTGGCTTTCACTTTAGAGCTGTGATAGACTCAAAGGGAAGGCCCTGGCCAGTCCGGGCCTGTACCCCCTAGACAGGACACAGAGCAGGACTTGGGGTAATGGCAGGAGTGAAGGATCAGGGACAATCCGATCTGCGCCCTCCCTCTCTGCATCTGTCCAGAGTAGGTGTTATGTCCCACTCTCTTCCTGTGGTCTACAACTGAAGGGACACTCTTTGGCACACTTAGCTAAAGAGAGCAGAGGGTCCTCCACATACACAGTGCAGTGATGTCAGTTAGCACAGTGGTGAGGTAAATGTTGTTCAATGGGGTACAGATAGGAGAGAACCACCTACCTTTTGGATACTTAGGCATTAGTGTGAACAGGAAGCACCTGACTGTGGAGGATGAGTCCACACAATGGAGGCAGGGGAAAACTATGCCAGGCTTAGAAAATAGCATCAGCAAAGGCTCTGAGGCACCAAGGGCACAGCAGTTCTTCAAGCACTGAGTGGTGGGGAAGGGCCTAGCTGTCCCGGATGATGGGAGGTGGCCAGAATAATCAGACCAGATAGATTGGGTTCTCACTGATGGGTAGTGGGGGGTGGGAGATGATTAGGATTGACATTTGCTAAACAGGAGACCTCCTTGTAGTTCAGGCTGGAGTAAGCCAGGTTCCAATTCTACCACCTGGTCTCTCCTAGCCTGTCTCCTCTTCTGTAAAAGGATACAATAACATTAATCCTACTCCAGAGTGTTCTCAAAGTCACTATGCTATGGGGGTGGTGGAGTGGGAGTGAGAAGTACTCACAGGGACTGTTACAAAATGTATGTGACAACAGTGAGGTCAAGAGGCAAGAGCTCATGGAGATTCACTGAGAGGTGGAAAAGCAGTACTTGTCACAAAGGGAAATGGAGGTGCAAAGGGTAGTCTGGCCACTGCTTAGGGGCCTGGGAGAAGGGCTGACTCTTCAATATGGAGGAAGGGAGTGAGGGTGTGAAGTGACCAGAAAAGGCATAGTATGACAGGAGGGGGTACTGAGCTCTCTAGGAGGCACAGTGGAGGCTAGGACTTCTCTCTCAGAGAAGACCCACTCACTAGACCCAGGTTAGGAAGACACCAAAGGGAAGAGGAGACCCAGGAGGATGCTGTGTGAATAAGGCCAGTGCAGAGGAGTATGCTGAGGAAGGCAGTGGTCCAAGGCCTTACTTCTTTGCCTTCTAAAGCTGGGGGTCTTGCTGCCTAGGTCAGGTCAGGAAGAGGATAGGCCATAATCCTTGGTTTATGGAGAAAAAAGATTGTATTCTGCTGTTTCGTAGAGACAGTCCTTCAAAAATGGGGAAATTCATGGAGGAAAAACAGTAAAAAAAAAAAAATTGGCAGATATTTGTTGATAGCTTTTATGAGCTGAGCCCTAGGTACTTCAAGATCAAGCAAGAGATAGCTAAGTCCTCCCCAGGTCAGCAGGGATAAAGGTGGGTCTCAGGTGATGTCAGAGGGTCTTGGTCAGAGTTGGGACTCACAAAGACTCAGGTATCTCTACTCAGGTATCATGGAACCAGGAAAAGCCAGGAGGCCATGCTGCGATCACAACTTGGTGTTGGTGAGAAGGGTGCAAGGCTAGGGCTTGTAGGGGAAAGTTGGACTTCAGGGTTGGATATGAAGAGGAGCAGAGGAGGGCTCTCCATAGTGGGTGCAGAGGGGATTAGAGGGCAGAGTGTGGAGGTAGGAAGCCTGGATCCCGGGTTCTGCAAGGTCCATGAGGTAAGATACTAGACTTAAGTCAGTGGTGATGGTGAAAGAAACCCCAGCAGATTGGAAAGGACTTGACTGCAGGCTGGGTGGGAGTATGAAGGTCGAACCTAGGTTTTCTGCCTGGTGAGATTAAAGGAGCAGATTTGGGAAAGAGAAAGAAGTTTGGATAAACTGGGTCTGAACTGGTCTCAAGATTTGCTGATGGGTAGGGCTCAGGAGGATGTCCTGGATGGGGAGAGCATTCAGCCAGTAGATGGGAAACCTAGGAGAGCCACAGCTGACGTTTAGTGATAGAAGGCGGGGCCTGAGGTGACAGGACAGAAGTGGCCAGAGAGACAAGAGACAGCAGTTCCTGCAGTGGCCTCCAGGTCCTGTGCTGCGGAGCCGACTGGCCGCTGGGGGTCAAGGTAAACTAAGGTCCCAGCTACGGGTGTTCACTGGGGCCTTGGGAAAGAGTGGCTCCAGCGCCTCAGCCCCCTCTACTTCTCTCCGGGTCCCCAGTGCAGCCCTGACCATGGGCAACGCGCAGGAGCGGCCGTCAGAGACAATCGACCGCGAGCGGAAACGCCTGGTGGAGACGTTGCAGGCGGACTCGGGTCTGTTGCTGGACGCGCTGTTGGCGCGAGGCGTGCTTACCGGGCCCGAATACGAGGCGCTGGATGCACTGCCTGATGCGGAGCGCAGGGTGCGCCGCCTGCTGCTGCTGGTGCAGAGCAAGGGCGAGGCCGCCTGCCAGGAGCTGCTGCGCTGCGCTCAGCATACGGTGCGCGCGCCGGACCCCGCCTGGGACTGGCAGCACGTGGGCCCGGGTGAGCGTGGGCGGGGCGGAGACGTGCTGGGGGCGGGGCAAAGGCTAAGTGGCCAGATCCGTAGTCCTCTCCCCAGAGGTAGGCGACCTTGTGCGGAGGGAACCGCAGGCCTGTAAACTGATCCCAAGTCACTCCCACTTCCGCCCCAGGCTACCGGGACCGCTACTACGACCCTCCGTGCCCTGGCCATTGGTCTCCTGAGGCACCCGGCTCGGGAAACGCATGCCCCGGGTTGCCCAGAGCTTCAGACCATGACGAGGCTGGGGTCCCTGAGGGCTCTGAGGCGGTGCAATCCGGGACCCCAGAGGAACCAGAGACAGACCTGGAAGCTGAGGCCTCTGAAGGAGCTGGGCCAGAGCCAGAGTCCTATCTAGATCAGGAACCGGAACTGGAGACAGAACCAGAACCCCAGATGGATCCGGAACCGGACGCAGAACCGGAGCTGGAGCCCGAGCCCGAGCCCGAGCTCGAGCCTGACTTTGAGGAGGGGGACGAGTCCGAAGGTGTGAGGCTGCCCAAATCCCGCACAGGTTTGGCAGGAGGGCATGGCCTGGGAAGCAGAGGGTGGGCTCCACCTCACTGACCACTGCCCCCATCATCTCTAGATTCCTGAAGACGAGAGCACTGAGACTGGCTGTTCCCTGCCCAAGGTACATAGGAGCTGGGATCCTGCTGGAGCTAGATCGGATCCCACCAAGTGTTCCTCCAACCTAGAACCTCTGGCAGTGAATAAACTCCAGGTTGGTCTGGGCCTGACTCTCTTCACAATTCTGGCTGTTTGGGCTATTTGCCTCTGAGTCCCAGTAACCTGGGCAACCCTGGGCCCCACCACACCCCCCACCCAGTCCTCATCCCTATCTTCAGTAGCCCAAGTTGCACACCGGAGACCTCAGAATAAGGTCCCTGATAGGACAAGAGCCCGACTCCTGCTGCATCACCCTTCCCCCTCAGGAGCCATTTGGGGGCCTGTATAGGCACCTGCTGAACTCCATGGAAGCCCCTGGGCTTGATGCAGAGAGCAAGGGAAGGGAGACTTTTCTCCACTTAGGGAAGGCTTAGAGCTCCCTCCAGAAAGAGGACTCCAGATCAGTCCCCAGAACATGAAGTTGAGATTAGAAAAGGGGAAGGGACCTTGGGTAAACAGAGGCCACACACATCATTGTCATTCCTGTTTTAATTGACTGGCTTCCCTCTGGACTGGTAGCTCAGTGAGGGTTCTGACTAGTAACTAGCACACAGAAGGTGCTCTATACATACTCATTGGCTAAATGAATAAAGAGTTTCCAACTGCATTTCTGAGTTTTACAGATGAGAAAACTAAGGCCAAGGGTAGGAGTTACACTGGATCAACTGCACATAGCTGAGTCAGAAGTGAAACTGGAAGCATCAACCATCTTTGCACCTCTCTGGTCCCAGAGGGGCTAGGGACTTGGGGGCCTGCCCCTCAGGGTCAATTGTGGCTGCTCCCAGGCTATGCCAACCTCTGCCAGAGACCAGCTATGAGCATGCTGGTGAAAACAAGAACAGCAGAGGCCAGTAGAGAGGATGGGGATAGGGCCAGGTGAGATCTTGGGTTTAACTCACAAGGCCTGCACTGTGTGTGTGTGTGTGTGTGTGTGTGAAATGAGAGTAGGGCTACAAGTGTCCTATTCCCTCCATCCTTCAGAAGCAGGTGGCTCCTGTGACTCAGTGGGTAGGGTGCCGGCCCCATATACCGAGGGTGGCCCCATATACCGAACCCAGCCCCAGCCAAACTGCAACAAAAAAATAGCCAGGCGTTGTGGCAGGCTCCTGTAGTCCCAGCTACTGGGGAGGCTGAGGCAAGAGAATCGCCCAAGCCCAGGAACTGGAGGTTGCCTGTGACACCACGAGGAAAAAAAAAAAAAAAACCTTCAGAAGCTGCTGCCTCTCAGCCTCAGGAAGTAGAGCACAATAAATATGGAATAAATACATGACCATATTTGGTGGGAGAGCCAAATGCTAGAAAGCACAGCCCAGGCCAGCTGGGTCTCTACTACCAGGACCCCAGTCCCTTGAACCTGTGTGAAGCCAAGACTCCAGGCTCAGGCAATCACCCCAGGAGAAGGGATCCCAACCTCCACCAGGACCCAGTGAGAGGTAGACAGCATGAATGCTGAAGGAGCACCAAGGGGCCAGGTAGGGGAAGGGAGAGACTGGAGTACCCAAGCACCCAAAAACATTCCATGCAAGAACAAGTTTCTATTCCCAAACCTCCCCCCATCCCCATCGATGCTCAGCTCCCCTCCTACCTCTACACTTCCCCTCTGCTCAACAGAGAGCTGGAGACAGAAGGGCAACTCAGTTTGCTGGACACGCTGGGCCAGACAGAAACCCTCTGATGTTGCCGCTCCTCCTCTTGGAACACTTCTGCCCTCCCAATGCCCACAATAAACACCCAGGCCATGGATGCACAGAGCAGACAGCTTCGTGTTCTGGGGGCTGATCTGGAGCCCTCTTTCTGGGGCCTCTATCTGTAGCCCTCAACCAACATCAGTCGGGCAGCAGGCGGCCCAGCTCTGCCTCATCCAGCCGGTTGGTGGTCATGATGTGCTCCAGCTGCTGCCGGTAGCGTGCCAAGTCTTGCATGAAGTGGGGCACCCGGGTTTTATCCAGCACCCCATGGGGCCGCAGGTGGTCCACATCCTCATAGGACACCTGCAGGGAGGGAGGTGGCCTCAGGGGTAGGCAGAGTCCTGTGGCTTTCAGGTAGCAGGTCCCAGCTTACTATATGTGGCACACTGCCCTTTTTTCCTGGGGTTCCTTCCTCTCCCCTCCTGACCCACTCCCAGGTTTTTGTACCTCTAGGCTCAGTCCTGGGTCTTTGCTCTTTCAACACCTTCTTTTGTAATCTGTGCCTTACATCCCCATTCATCTCTCTAACCCAACCTCTCCCTTCACCTCCAAACATGGCTATCCACCTGCCTCCTTAACGCTTTCCCCCAATACCTCTAGGAACCTCTGCACATCCAACAGTAAACTCCTGGATGCCACTTACACCAGCCCCACTCTCTTAACAATTACCCAGGTCAGATTCTGGAGAGGGAGGCCTAGACTCTCACCCTCCCACTCAGGATGGCCCTGAGTTAAAAGGATTCCACTCTCTGAAGAACTTTCCTGCTGGTTTCTTTTCTAAGTGCATGGCCACTGCATGGTTGGGTCAGGCCACTATCAAGTCTGCAGGAATGTTGAGAAAGTTCTCCTCTCGACCCTGCACTTCCTTCTCTAGGCCTTTCTCCAATTCACCTTCCATAGGGAGCCTCTAAAGCAAACACCTGAGCCACTATTCTACTTAAACCTCCTCCCAATCCCCCACTGCTTCAAATGAGGTCTGCTTTTCTCAGGCTGATTCAAATGCCAGTGCCAGGGACCTGGGCCATCGCTACTGCTCCAGCTTTCTTCCTCAGGCCTTCCTGAATGTCCCTAAAGATGCAGTATCTACAGACACCTGCAGACTGGGCCAAACACCCGCTTTTGTCTGCCAGACATCATTTGGGCCTCACCTTCACCCGCACAGCCCCCACCCAGAGAGGTCTGGCGCCCAGCCCTCACCATAGTACCAATCAGAGGCTCGGGGAATACCGCGAGGAGAGGGACAGCTGGCTGGGACCTATGAAGGTCCGCAGCCCCTCACCTTGCCCAGCGAGGTCAGCAGCGGGAAGTCGATGGTCTCGCGGTGTCGCAGAATGCGCACGATGCCGTCCAGGTACACCTGATCCTTGCTGAAGCAGCCTGGGAGCGCAGGAGGGCGGTGAGCCCCAGGGTGTCCCAAAACCCCACCCCTCTTCTCAGCCCCCAGCCCCGCCCAGGGCTTCTTCCTCATGCCCACCGGGCTTTGAAGTGTCGGTTTGGCCACGCTTGGCGCGCACGCAGTACTCCCAGCGCACGTCTGCGTCCTGCACGTAGCGCGCCAGATCCTGGAAGAGCTGTCGGAAAGACATGCGAGCGGCGCGGTGGATGGTGTAGTACAGCAGGGCGGCGCGCCACAGGAAGGGCTGCTTGCGGAACAGCACGCTGTGCAGGCTGGCCAGGCCCTCCTCCGTGGGGTTAGCTGGGCGCAGCCCGTACCGCAGCCGGCCCTCGGCACTGTGCCATGGCTGTCGCGAGTTGTTTACACCTCGCAGGTAGTGGGTACCTGGGGGGACAGAGAGAGGAGGAGGCGCTGGGCGGGGCGTCCGGGGGACCCATCTGCGGTCCTGGCCAGTGCCATACTCTATCAGGCCAGACTTCTGGATGGACTTCTACCCGTGAGTCTTGTGTCCTCAAAGCCTCGAACTCAGGCTCTCGCACAAGTATTTCCCCAGACCAACCCCAGGCAACGCTAAGACTCTCCTCAGGCGAACTTGGTATCCAAGGACCCACAGAGGCTCACATGCATCAATCCTCCCTCACCGGTCCAGCCTCCCGCCCCCCACACACATAAACTTCCCAAATTTACATCTCCCCAGCCCTCCTGGAGACAAGGAACACATAAACCACCTGTCCCAACACGGAGTGCCCATATCATTTTGACAGAAACTCTGATGCCCCAGCAAAAACTACCTCTTGCCCAAAGTAACAGGATTCTTGAAGAGGAGGTATAGATAGAAAAGAATAGTGATTAGTGTCTTGTGCCCTTATTCCCAACCTGGCCTGTCCTCTCCTAAACCAGGAACTGTGTCCTCAGGCCAAGTCTGTTCCTAGGATCTAGGCTTCCACCCACACCTGGAGTGTTGGCTACTCTGGTGAGACCCTCAGGGCTCTATCCCTCTGGCCTGTGAGGGCTTCACCAGCCTTGCCCCCACTGTCAAGGGAAATCAGAGAGGAAATGGAGACAGAAAAAGACACTCTAAAGGTGCAAGAGATGAGGGTGAGCCCAAAGTGGGCAGGCATGTTCTGGCCTACCTTTGTGAGCAAGAGGGAGGAAGAAGCTGCTCACGAAGGGAAAGGGCCCATCCTCCAGAGGGAAGAGGGAGAAACAAAAGGGGTTACTGGGACCTCTCCCTGCTCCTCCCAGCTCCCAGCCCCCAACCCCCTCTCATTCCTTCCACCCACCCACCTGCCCACACCCTGACCTATCTCGTGCCGCAGCATCCCTTCCAACCAATACTGGCGGGCTCCAGTCAGATTGATCGCCAGTGTGGGTCGGCTGTTTTCCACCATCATCACTGCCTGGGACAGCAGGTCCTCACTCAGCTGCACCACAACCTGTAGATGGCAATGCTCTGAGCGATAGCCACCAGCCCTGGGGCCAGTGTACAGATGGACATACTGATGCCACCAGTCAGCCAGGCTGGACAATAGGCCAGGACAACAATCTGTCATTCCTGCCAGAGCCAGCTCATGCCTCACTGGGGCAGGGGCAAGCATTTGTCTGGGATCACCAGCTGGCCAGATGTGACACCCTGATTTGGGGCATGTAGAAGAGAGGTTGCAAATATGGCAAGCTCACCTCCCCAACGCAGCCCTCCTTTTGCATGTATTTGCGCACAGTGGACCAAATCTGGCACTTGGTCAGCAGCTGGCCCCCAGTAGCAGCCTCAAAGTGTTCATAGGTGCCAAACTTCTCCAGAACAGCTTCAATGATGCCAACTGCCTGCACACAAGGCCATAGCAGCTAGTTAGGACAGTCTCCTGGAAGGATCAGGACCAGGGTGAAGTGGACAGGCTGGACTAACCTGATGAATGAACTGTCCAGAGGCCTCACAGTACTTCTCCAGTACAGCCGTGGGCATGGGCTCCTGGTACTCAAACTGTGGGTTGTAGGTGTAATGGGACTGGAAGAACTTGTCCCGTTCATGGTCCATGTTGATTGGTCGCAGGGCCACTAACATGCAGGGGCTCTTGCTGGTACCATGGCCTCCATCCTTTCGAGTCTTAGCAATGTGAGGTAGGGATGCTGCAGACCGCAGGTTGCCCCCACCTAGGCTCCGTCCTTGTCCAGACAGAGCCCGTCGCTGGGTGCCACACCTCTGCTGGCCAGTACTATTTACAGTGTAGGTGCTCTCACTGCGACGCATGTGGCTACGGTAGCCCATATGCAGCTTTGAGGAGAGGTGTCGCTCAGGCTGGGGCTGCAGTGCTGAGGGGACTGCCAGAGCAAGGGGCAAGGCCAAGGACTGAGGCCAGGGGTACCTTGGTGGCACATCTTGGTCTGAGGGCTTCAGCTTATGGTGCAGAGATGAGGGACTGCCAGGCGGGCTGGGGGGTGCCTGCTCATATACCTGATCCCCTGAGTCCAGCACCATTCTGTCTTGGGGGTCACATCCAGCCAGGTCACTCCAACTCCCCACTCTGCTGACCTCTGGGGACACAGAAGGGCATGTGGAGATCAGCATGAGTGGGTGTGGCCAGTGGATCAGCAGGCTCTGTGCTCCACACAACACTTGCTGGGCCCTTGATAGACTCAGGTTCGGCTGCCAGGGGTCTGGGTGGCTACAGTGGCCATTCCTACCAGCAAGCTCACCCAAGCAGAAAGCAAGAGTTTTATACATCCACCTAGATGAAGAAGATTCTTATTTACTGGAATTCCCTCAGCTCCAGAGAACAAGGACTGAGCCACTATTCATCTGCTCAGCACTCACCTAGTCTGGAAGCTGGTACAATGCAGAATTCACTTGGATGATAATAGATGGGGGTTCTCAGGGCTGTCTTCTGCCCATGGTGTCCCCTCAGTCCCACGACTCCCCTCCCACCTGGCTCCACCCACATCTTCCTCACTATTTGGCCTTAGTCTGTTTGAATCCTTGAGTACCCCTTGCTTATGCTAGCCTCCTGGTTATACCCTCTCTCCTCTAGGCCATTGTTCAAATCCAAATTAAAATCTGCTTTTGGGAGCAGAGGGTAACTTCAACATATCCAGGCCTGTCCCCTATCTGAGGCATCTTTCTGGTGGTCATCCAAGGCCAGGGTCAGGGAACTCAACCCCTGACTCTGTGCCAGGGCTCAGGCCAATCCAGTCTCTCCCCAGAGACTGACTGGGGACTCCAGCCTCTAAGCTCCCTTGCCTTCCCAGGGATGCAATTTCAGCATTTCTCTTCTCTCCTACATCATCAGTCTCTTTCTCTCTACTGGAGTCTTTCCATCAGCACAAACATATGCTGTTATTTCTCCATCTTAAAGAAATAAAACCCTCACTTGAACCCACACTCATCCAGCTACAGTCACACTGCATCTCCTTCCATCTGCTCCCTATTGCAGCAGTAAGAGTCATCTATACCCATCTCCAATTCCTTTTTTTCCTATTGTCTCTTAAATCCACTCCAATTAGGCTTGTGTCCCCTGCGCTCCATCCAAATTGAACTGATCAAGGTCACCAATGACTTTAATATTGATCAGCAGCACCTGACACACTTAATCACTTCACCTCAAAACACATTCTCTATTTGACTTTCCAAACACACTCAAACTTAGTTCTCCTCCTACCTCACTAGCTGTTCCTTCTTGGTTTCCCTTGCCGGTCATCCTATCTCCCCATCCTCTTAACAGTGGAATGTCCCAGGGCTTGTTTATGGAAACTTCTCTCCTCTTCTCCATTTATACTCTCCCTACGAGATCTAATCCAAATACATTAGCTTAGACTCCTTCATAAACTTTAGACTAGTGTTGTCAGTTTCAATGCAACTTTTTTAATAGGCATTATCAAAATGAACATGTCCTCTGTCTGGAACTAATGGCATAGATTACACTCTCTCTCTTTCCTCAAATCTCTGCATAAATACCATCTTAGGAGAAAAGCCTTGCCTGTGTGAGGTGGCTCAAGCCTACCCTCTGGTAGGCTGAGGCAGAAGGATCGCTTGAGCTCAGGAGTTTAAAACCAGTGTGAGCAAGAGTGAGACCTCATCTCTACTAAAAAAAAAAAAAAAAAAAAGAAAAACTAGCTGGGTGTGGTGGTACACACCTGTAATCCCAGCTACTCAGGAGGCTAAGGCAGGAGGATCACTTCAGACCAAAGTTTGAGGTTCCCATGAGCTATGATGCCATGGCACTCTACCCAGGTAACAGAGTGAGACTGTCTCAAAAAAAAAAAAAAAGCCTATCTGCCATGTTAAAGGGAGCATTGAAAAAAGAAAGTCTCCCTAACACATTCTCTAAGAAATAGTAAACCTTCTCTCCTCTTTTCATCACAATCTTTCCTTCCCTGAGTTATTGTTCTCTGTGGCAGTTAACACCATCTGAAGTGTATTTCAGTACTCTTTATACTTGTATAGTAATTTGATGGTTAGTTATGTTTTATCCTGTCCAGTGTTCACAGCTGTGTTCCCAAACGCAGAACAGTGCCTAACCCAGAGCAGTTACTCAATAAATAAATGAACCCAAAAGGCTTTCTCTTTATCAGAACTAAAATCATTCCTTCCCTGAGCTTTGCTTTCCCATCTAGACCTGCTCTTTACCACCCTCCTCCACCCTGCTTAATAATCAGCTCCTTACAAAGATTTCAGGCCTCACTCACCTCAACTAACAGTACATTTTTCTGGATTCCTCACTAATCTCCAGGCCTTTACCTGGGCCAGTTCCCTCCATCTCCCCTTCTTTCATTTGACCTACCTCCTCGCAATTACCAGAATACGCCTGTTTCTTTCATGTCTCAGGTCCTTCCGCCAAGGATGCCCTGCAATATCTCCCCGGAGCAAGCTCTTAACCATTCTTCGGGGCTCGGTTTTGGCCTCACCTCCTCCGGGAAGCCTTCCCGGCGTCTAGAGGATCCCGCTGCTTTGGCACCTTCTTTACCGCTCTAAGGCTGTCACTGTCGGAGCCAAGGTCCAAGTACCCTTACCATCCCCTGAACTCCCCGAAGGCAAGCCCAGTTCTGATTCACCCCCATGTCCGAAGCATCCAGCTCTCGGTGCCGAATGAATGAGGGCTGGATGGGGGAGGAGCCCCCGACTAGTAAAGGCGGAGTCTGGTGACAAATGAGAGGGTGTGGCCTGGGCCAGTAAGAAACGCCAGGAGATAACGTGGAAGAGGAGCCAATGGGAACCGAGAGATCGAGGAGGGGCGTGACCTAGAACCAATAAGCGGCAGGAAAAGGGCGAAGGGCGTGCCCAATGGAGGGTGGGGTCAGAGGACAATGGAGTAGGGGTTCTCCGCTAGAACGGGAGGGGTTGCCTCGCTTGCCTTCTGTCAGCCTTTGTGAGAATTCTGTCCGTGTGCCGCGCCCCCACCTGTTTGCTCCTTTTCTTGCCTCCCGCCGTTCCCACTCTGCAACGCCGGTCGCCGGTCCCCCAGCCCGAGGGAGCCAGAGCCGATGACGCACACACGCGGGCGCGCGCACGTCCACACGACGGGGTGGAGACCGCAGCAGTCTTCGCGGCGGCGCGCCCCCGAGCCCAACGGGGGCGGGGCCAGGCTAGGCTGGGAGGTGGTGTGGGTCACACGCCACGCCCCTGGTTGGGGGCGCTACGGTAAGGCCGGTCCTCTTCCCAAAGCGCAAGTGGGTTTGAGGACTGCAGGTGCTACCCAGCGGGGTGTTGGAGTTAGGGCAGTCAAGACATAAGTTCACTGCCTTGGGGTGAATGTGGGGGCAGAAGCCGGGGCCTCTGAAACCAGTTACGGTGAGGGCCGAGATCTGGATAGGTAGGTTGCAGCCGGTATGCCAGGACCGGAGCCAGGATGTCTTAGGCATGCCACTGTGCGTTGGCCTCCTAAATTTCGCGGGCACGTTAATTCCATACCCACTTCCCCAAAACACATAGATTCAGGTGTATGTTAGCCGTGTCTTTATTTTGCAGGCAGCCTGGCATCAAGCGCAAGACCCAGACATGAGGCAGGAGGACAGCACCGGAGCCGGCGCCGGCACAAGGCTGAAGAGTGCGCGGCGACCAGTTGGGGGCGAGGGCGGCGGGCCTGCCTGCAAAGAGCTGAGTGCGGCTAGGCGCTGCTCTCGGGACACGTCCCCGCGCAGGTCCAAAAGGGCGGAGACATGGTCCTCACTGCAGGGGCACCACCAAAGACGTGTCAGCCTGGCCCCACCACGCCCCTCTCGGATCTCTCCTCCCTCTCTACCACAGTTCCCCGCACCTCACGTCGGGAAATTGTTGCCGCAGGCTCGCCACCTCGAGGCCAAGCATCGTGGGGTCGCGGAGGTTCAGCAGCTCCCTCAGGGCCAGCAGCACCGGCGCGCAGTGAGCACTCTCCTCCAAACCCTGAGTACATCGAGGTAGGGTATGGCGCTGGCCCTCGGCCCCCACCCAACAACCGAGAGCCTATCTGCCCCGCGAGCTCTCACCAAACTGAGGAAAAGTTCCCGAAGCTGGGCAGCATCGTGCCGCAGGCGCTCGGCCACTTGGGTCCTCTCCTCGGCTCCGTGGCACACTAGACGGCCCTGCATCAGCGCGTGTAGGTATTGAAGCACCACAGCACGCTCGGCCTCAGCCAACAGCAGCTGCAGGAAAGGCAATCGGGTGGGTCTAGGTCACTTTTCCCACCCGCACTGCCCTCTCCCCAGTCTTTCCCCCACCCCGACGCACCTGAACTGTGGGGTTCCGCACACGCCAGAAATCCCGGCAGAAGCTCTCAGTCTGCTCACACACACGGTCCAGCAGTTCAGGGCTAGAAAGCCACTGGCGCGAGGGCAGAGCTTTGAACAGAGGCTGAGGCGGGGGTAGGGGGGGAAGGGGGCAGCGATGGAGCTTGAGAAATGGCCCAGACTTCGCATTGCCCGCTGAGATCCCCATACATAGGCTGTATCTCCACCTGCCACCTCCGTCCAAACCTGAAGAAGCCTCACCTGGAGCTCCGCGAGCAGCGCTTCCAACACTAGACGGCAGATCCTCCTCTGCAACTCGTCCAGCCCGGCTTCCACCGGAGCCAAAGCCCCTGAAGCTACCCAGTCGAGCTGCAGGACCGATAATGAGGAGCTGGCCGACCAAAATCACAGCTTCAGGACCAAGGCCAAGGCCCAAGCCCAGGCCCCGTGGCCCTCAGTGGTCCAGCCAATCCGACGCCACCTTGTGGCGCAAGTGTGTGGCAGAGGGAGCGAGCAGGAAGGCTCCCTGCGCTTCTGAAGGCCAGAGTCTGGACAGAGGCTGGGAGAGCTGGAAGGGACACAGCCCAAAGGGACCTGCCTCGAATTCCCGGTGTGACTTTGAGCAAATCATTCTTTCAGTTTCTGTTTCCTTATCCGTAAGGGGAGGGAAGTAATCCCAGTGAGGAAAGAGTAAAAATCATCAACTTGTGCGTCCTCCTCATCCCCACCACAAAGAACATAACCCCAAGAGGAGAGGAACTTTTTCTGTTCTGTAACCCCAGACATTTTCTGGCACAGAGCAGGAACTTGAAAAATATTTGTTGAACATTATTCATTAGAATAACTGACACTATGTGCCAGGCACTGTGGTAGGTACTTCCCATCCGCTATCTCAGAACACTCCATTTTTACCCACATAATACTAATGAGAAAAGTGACATTCTGAGAGATTTGGTAATTTACCCAAGTAGTAATTAGCAGAACTAGGATGGAAACCCCCCAGCTATGTGAGTCCAAAGTCCCTAGGGTGGACTGGGTCCACACATAATAGGCACCTGGTTGGGGGTTGAATGTAAGTTTCCATGGGGACCTCCTGGTACCTGAGTGCTGACTGATGGTTGAGGGCAGCCAGTAGGTAGGACACATAATGAGGGGCCGTTGCTTCCCCCCTGACGTGGTCTCGGGAGAATCGGATCAGAGCATCACTGAAGCTGCAATGGACAGAGGTGGCTGGACTTGGTGCTCCTCTGGAGCCCCCACAACCCCAGTCCCTGATACTCCTGCCCCACCCCACAGTCCTTGTTTTAAGGTGCCCTTTCCCACTGGTGTGTCTTATTCACTCAGTGCCCCTTTGGGCTGCCCCAGGAGCAGAGCTAGAGATTGGGAGTGGGTCAATGCCTTGGCGGACCTTCTCAGGAAGGCACCCAGCTCTGACAGTGCCATGCCATGCACCCGCCGTTGCAGTGACTCACTGACCAAGCTGGTCACACGAATGTTCTCGTCCAGGATCTATAGGCAGGGATGGGCAGCTATCAGCAAAGCTGCTACCCCTGCCCTCCTCTCTTTTCCCCCATGAAGCTGCCCACCTGTGTGGCCACTCCCTACCCACCTGCAGCACAATAGCTGGCATTGGTGAATAGTAAAAGCCAGATGGGTCTGTGTTGGGCTCCTGTTCCCGGAGCCACTCAGCTACCTCTCCATCCAGCGCCTTCCGCATCCACTGGGCCACACTTGCCTGGGGGAAAGGGTGAGGAGCAAAAGAATGTAGCAGGGCACTGACCTTGCCAGAGGTGGGCAGACATTCCCCAATTACTCACTTGGACTTTGGCCACAAATGTTGCTTCCAGTTGCTCAATATTCTCCAAGGTTAGGAGGGGTTCCAGCTGGGATACGTCAGCCTCAGGCCCCAACTCCAGGCTCCCCATCATTTCCTGCCTGGAGATAGGTGGCTCAGGTGTCACACTGATCTCCCAGTATCTGATTCACCCACTTCCCATGCCCCAGAGACACTGACCCCAGGTACACATGCAGTGCCCAATGCAGCAAGGCAAAGGCATCAGCAGCTCCCAGCTCAGGCCCTGCAAGGAGCTGTTGCAGCCTGCGGCGCAGGCCACTGTGTAGAGTGTGGGCCCATAGCTGGACCACTCGGTAGTGTGGCGGGCAGCAGGGTGCTACTAGTGCTTCAGCTGTGGCCAACTCGGCTGGTAGAGCCACTCGCAGAGCCTCTAGCCACTCTGCTAGAGCCCCTGGACCAGGCAGCAGAGATGTCCCAAAATGGACCTGCTCCAGGCCCTCCTGTAGTGCCCGAAGACAGCGCTGTCGCCAGTCCCGGTGGGCCTGCCCCAGGTGGGTTGTTCGTCCAGCCTCCACTTCTGCCACACGCACAGCAGCCACCAGCAGAGCTGGATCCTCTCGTGCCAGCTGCCCTGCTGCCCCTGCAGCTGCCTCCACAGCCTGACCCAGTGCCTCAGCCAAAAGATTGAGCTCCCGGAAGACTGGCAGCTCCAGGCTCCCCAGGGGTGCCCATGTCTCCTCTCGCAGCTGCTCCAGCTCCCGAAGACTTACATATGCCTCCAAGAGCTGTTGGGCATCAATCAAGGTCTGTGTGTGGGCTACTGCAGCGGGCACTAATTAGGGAGGAAAGGAGATAGCCATGGGTCTCAGTCTTCCCACCAGTACAATGGGTACAGTAGGGGATACTGAGGCCCTGGGGCTAGAGTGATGCATAAAATATTTAATAACTGATACAGTAAATCATTGGCTAATCTGAAAGGATCCAGGCAAAGTCCTAGAGCCCTAGTGGGCCCGGTGTCAACCCATGAGCTAATGGAATATGAGAAAGTAGTGTATCCTGGAGAGAAAGCAAGGAGAATTAAGGAGTGATGCTAGTGGCTATTCACTCAGTCTATTAAGAAAACCTTTCAATAGGTTAATGGCCAGGATGGCCAAAGCCACTCGACTTCGTATCAATTCTGACTCAAGCATCCCATGCTTGGGAAGCCCAGGATGAGCTGATTTGCCATTTATATGCCATTTGAAGCCTGATTTATATGCCATTTGAAGCCTGGCTCACCCCCTGGCAGGTCCCTGGCGTGCCCCTCCATGCAATCCCCTACATAGCAGCCCAGCTCCTTGATCAGTGATGGGTGTTTGTGGACTGACTTGATAGCTGAGGCCCAGGGTCCCTGCACACTCACCTGCCCGCAGGCGAGGCAGCAACTGAGATAAAGCTTGCAGTTGCTTATGTTGGGAAACCTGCTCCCGCAGAGGCTGTAGGGTCTGGGAGGACTTGGATATGCCCTGGAGCAACCCATGGGCCTGGCTCAGGGCTTCCCGGGTTTCCTGCACAGCCTCAAGGGCCTGGGCCAGCTGCCACACACCAGTCTGTACACCTTCCAGGTATGACTGCACCACCGACTAAGGAGAGAAGCAGCTGGTAAGGTACCACCAGTCCAGCAGACCAGCCCAGCATGGCTCCTTGCCCTGGCCCACCTTGATGCGTGCTTCCAGGGAGCAGGTACGCTGCACCTCACGGCTGCGGTACTGGCCTAGCCTGGCTAGCTGCTCCGGCCGGTAGAAGATGCCTGAAGCCCACTTGAGTGCAGCACCTCGGGCCAGCTGCTCCGCCCTCTCCTGCTCTGGCCACTCAGGCCCTGGGCAGGAAGAGCCTGGGCAGCCATGTCAGTCAGAAAGGGCCTGCAGGAAGTGGCCTCCGGACTTGCTCCCCTTCCTACCCCTCAGCCTATCCCAAGGAGAGGGCTATAGAGCTCCAGCCAGACCTGTCAGGGATGACCCAACCCCACCATTCCCATTTTTCTTGCCATGTTCCTCCCCCAGCCCACCTGGAAGGGCTCGTACCAGAGGGAAGTGCAGGCTGCATCTCATCCTTGGCTGCTGAGTCCATGCAGGCCTGGAGAAGCCGGAGCTGAGGTGGGCTGAGATGAGGGTCTCAGACAGAGCAGGAAGAGAGGATGCCTCTTTGAGCAGCTGCCGCAGTCTGGGCCCCTGTGAGGAGGAGGAGGGAGGCTCTTGCCCAACCCCCTCAGGAAATGAGAGGGAGGCAGTGTGATGGGAGTCACCTGGGAGGACTTGCCTGCTGCCTTTCTCAGTTGTGCCACTGCAGATGCCAAGTGGGGCAGGGTGGGACAGGCCCCACTGGACCCCTTTTCTACCCTGAGCAGCACAGGACAGAACTTACCAGGCTTGACTAGGCGTCCAGTTCTCCCTCCTCCGCAAATGGCCTTGGCCTTGAGAATGGCCCTCTCCCCCAGCAGAGCTAAGCACGCCTTCCACTTGTTCACAGGGGCTGGGTGACTCCAGCTGACTCCAGCACACAGCAAGACAACTCCTCTCTCCAAGGAAGCTTTTCTCCCACTTCCCAGCACAGAAGCCCCTTCTTCCCATCAATGCCCCTCCCTCCCTGAGGCCACCAACAGAAAGGAAGGAAGCTGAGTCTCTGGCACTTTATTCCCAACAGGAAAGAGCATCTGCACTGAGAATGAGGAGGGCTGGGCGCCACTTCCCTGAGGGGTGGGGGAAGGGTGTGCTCCTGTGGTCAAATCTTGACCAGCCCACCCAGGACCTTTCTGTGCTCAGGACAGAGATAGGAGCTAGACTCAGCCTTAACCTGGTGGTGAGGAGGAGTGTGCAGATATGGACACAAAGGACATCACAGTATGAATATTACGTTGATGGGCCTCTCAGAGGAGGTTGTATACCTCTGCAGAGGAGAAACAGGTGCAGCCTATTGTGAAGGGTGGCCAAGGGGAACCATGGCAGGAGAGAAGGCATGAAAGCTGGGCTACCTTGACAGTTACAGGGAGCCAGGGAAAGGACTCTAAGGATATAATCCACCCTTCAGGACAGAGCCATTCATTCCCCCAGCTGCCAGGAGTGTAAGCTAGTGGGGTCTCACAGGTGGGTCTGTCATCAATATTGGGGTACAAAGGCCTGGTATCCTTGCCTAGATGTGAACACTTCAGAAGGGCTACCCCAATTTCAGAGCTCCTGGTGGGACGGACTGAGGACTCTATTATAATGGCATTTGGCCAATTCTGCCTGTCTTATTCCCTTACAATTGAGGATCCCTAATAAGCTTGCTGCAAATCCCTGTCTCAGAGTCAGATTCTCAGAGAATCTGACCTAAAAGGTATAATAACTTAATGGGCAGGTGCAGTGGCTTAAGCCTGTAATCTCAGCACCTTGGGAGGCCGAGGTGGAGAATCACTTGAGGCCAGGATTCAGTACCATCCTGGGTTATATAATGAGACCTGTCTCTACAAAAAATAAAAATATTAGGCTGAGCTTGGCTCTCTGGCTCATGCCTATAATCCTAGTACTCTGGGAGGCTGAGGCAGGAGGATTGCTTGAGCTCAGGAATTCGAGACAAGCCTGAGCAAGAGCAAGAGCAAGATCCTGTATCTACTAAAAATAGAAAAACTAGCCATTGTGGCAGGCTCCTGTAGTCTCACCTACCCAGGAGTCTGAGGTAAGAGGATCACCTGATCCCAGGAGTTTGAGGTTACTATGAGCTAGGCTGACACTATAGCACACTAGCCTGAGGCAACATAGTCAGATCCCATCTCTACAAAAAATAAAAAATTGGCTGAACTCAGTGGTTCATGCCATAATCCTAGCACTCTGGCAGGTCAAGGCAGGAGGATCACTTGAGCTCAGGAGTTCAAGACCAGCCTGAGTAAGAGGGAGACCTGTCCCTACTAAAAATAGGAAAATTAGCAACTAGTGTCATGCATCTGTATTCCCCTTTACTCAGGAAGCTGAGGCAGGAGGATCACCTGAGCCCAGGACTTTGAGGTTGCTCTGAGCTAAGCTGAGGCTATGTCAGTCTAGCCCCACTGATAGAGAAAGACTGTCTCTAAATAAATAAATAAATAAATATCCAGGCATTGTGGGATGTGACTGTAGTACTAGCTACTCTGGAGGCAGGAGGATTACTTGAGCCAAGGAGTTCAAGGTTACAGTGACCTGTGATTGGGCCACTCCAATCCAATTCACCCAACTCCAGCTTGGGTGAAAGAGCAATAGACCCTGTCTTGAAAATATTAATTAATTAAAAAGGAATAATAATGGGTGGCGCCTGTGGCTCGAAGGAGTAGGACACTGGCCCCATATGCCGGAGGTGGCGGGTTCAAACCCAGCCCCAGCCAAAAACTGCAAAAAAAAAAAAAAAAAAAAAAAAGGAATAATAAATAATAATGTTAAAAATAACAGATGGTCCTAGCAAACACATAATCTTTCCTACATGCCAAGAATTGCTCTAAGTGCTTTATTTATGTTTATATATAGGTAGATACGTTTGCACTGGTGCAGTGTAGTGTAGAGGCAAGGGAAAGATGAGGCTGGGGCCATGGATAGAGAAAAATAAAGAGCTTGCTGTTTGGCAGGAAGCGAGGGACAGGAATTGAGTGGGTGACCCCAAGACAGTGGGGCAGCCTTTGGAAGCAGGTTGAGGGAAGTGGTTGGGTTCATCAGGCAGTATGATGTTGAAGCAGATTGGCAAGGAAGGTTCGAGTGGCTCCCACTTCTTTACTGCCGGGGCTGCCCACTGACCTCCAACACATTCCTTCCCAACTTATCTGGTCTCCCGGATCCCCGGGTCGTTTCGTCTTATTCAACAGTTGGCCATTTGCAGATGGTCCCTGAAGTTTTGCGTCAGTTCCCTAAGACAGAAATGCACCAGGTTCCCTGGAAGATGCGTAGGGCGGAAGCGGAATTAGCGTCCCTAGCTCCGGCGGCCGGGTGGCCAGGAACGGAAGCGGAAGTGGCGGCGGCGCCGGCCTGGCCTGGCCTGGCTGTAGGCAGGCGGCGGGCGGGCGTGATGGCGGAGGCCGGGCCACAGGCGCCGCCGCCCCCGGGCACTCCAAGCCGACACGAGAAGAGTCTGGGACTTCTTACCACCAAGTTCGTGTCGCTTCTGCAAGAGGCCAAGGACGGCGTGCTTGACCTCAAGCTGGTGCGGCCCGGGCTAAGAGGCTACAAGGAGGGGATGGTGGACCAGGCCGGGGCTGGTAGCGGGAACCCTTGGGGTGGTCCAGCTGGGTTTTCCTAGAGCCAGCCGGTAGCGTGCGTCTCACAGGAGAAAGGCTGAAGGTTGTTTCATTCATTCAGCTAAGGTCATTGAGCGTCAGCTGTGTGCCAGGCTTAGGGTTGCAGGTGTTCGTCCTCGTGGCCCTTCTTGGCTGGCATGAGAAAATCATCAGAACATTAGTTCAGGGTTGTGCCAGGTCACTTCTCACTCTGCGGTCCTGAGCTGCTGTAGGAGGAGGCACTACAGGATTGGGACCCAAGTTACCCACCTTCTCATATAGCTGGGGGTACACCTGAGAGTGGAGCTGAGCATTCTCCACTGTGTTCTGTCTGCCAGGCAGCTGACACCCTAGCCGTGCGCCAGAAGCGGCGGATTTATGACATTACCAACGTGTTGGAAGGTATTGGGCTAATCGAGAAAAAATCCAAGAACAGCATCCAGTGGAAGTGAGTAGGGAATATCCGGGAGGGCAGTAGGGTATCCTGTCCAAAAGAATCAGAGGCGTGGGGTGGAGGGTGCAGGAAAGGACAGGAGCTATGGGACCCAGAGTTCCTGGCAGTCCTTTCAGCCCCACTCCTTGGGCTCAGGGGTGTGGGGCCTGGCTGCAATACCCGAGAGATTGCCGACAAGCTGATTGAGCTCAAAGCAGAGATCGAAGAGCTGCAGCAGCGGGAGCAAGAACTGGACCAGCACAAGGTGTGGGTGCAGCAAAGCATCCGGAACGTTACAGAGGACGTACAGAACAGTTGATATCCTCCTGGCGGTCCCTTTTCTGGGGGAGTGGGCAAGGGACCCTCTGTTTCAGTGGGTTTTCTCTATGTGCCCTGGGCCCTGTTCCTCTTGGGAGGATGGTCCTGTGGCCTCTGGTCAGATCCCAGCCTCAGACCCCTTCTTCAGAGCCCCTTCTCCAGTCTGGGCCTATAACACATGCCCAGTCCCCAGAACTTTCACACACACAAGAGGGCTTGTGTGTCAGACCTCTGCTGAAGAGTTGAGTCTTCTCTGTAGCCTGCCATCTTTTGCCATAGGCAGGACATCAGCCGTTCTCCTTAACCCCCACACTTTGGCCTACGTGACTCATGAGGACATCTGCAGATGCTTTGCTGGTGAGCAGAGCTTGGGTAGGGGGACATAGGGGTGGGGTTGGGCTGAGCTACAGCCCTGAGTATCGGGCTAAGTGTCCAAGGAGAGTCTTCCCTTAAAATCCTGGGGCCTGCTGAAGGAGGAACCAGGCAGGGTAAGTCTTCTGTCTGAGGGTCACTGGGACTCTGTGGAAGCCAACTATACTAAGAGGGTACAAGAATTCTAGAGCAGGTTCCTGGGTTTGTTCCCATTTGCATCATCCCCTGAATTTGGCTTCTTGGGCATGATAAAGGCACAAAGGGAGGGAAAGAGTGTGTGGATATGCTTGTGTGCTGGCTCTAGCACGCTCATGTGCAGGGGACAGTGGTACCTTCTTTTAATTGGTAGTTAATTTAAAGGCATTGTGGACACAGGAGCTGTTCTTTTTCCACCTTGTATCTCCCTCAAGCTAGTCTTAGGAAAGGGACATTGGCCTTAGGCAGAAAACCTGTACCCGGAGAATAGCCCTGCCAATAAAAGAGTGAGGTGCCATGGCCAGCAATCTTTTGCTGCACATATTTGAACCCAGATTTGCTTGTTACTGACCCTGACCTCTTGGGAGAGAAAAGCTTTAGCTTTGCCCAGCCAGTATGAGAAATGGGTGAGGCCTACTCTCTGGTCCTTCAGACTGTGGTCTCCTTCCTTGCTTCAAGGGGCAAGAACCTCCATTGCCAGCTCAGATTGAACCATGGGCTCTGACCCATTCTCTTTGTCATTCTAGGAGATACCCTCCTGGCCATCCGGGCCCCCTCGGGCACCAGCCTGGAGGTGCCCATCCCAGAGGTGGGTGCTCAGCTCAGGCAGGCGGGGTTGATTGAGGGCGGGTGCTGGCTGTGGAACCTGATAAGTTCCGGGTGGGGTAGGTAGGGGGAGGCCTAGGGTTTGGGGTTATCTAGGAGGATGGGCAGCTTGAGTGGGAGAGGACACTGGCCCTGACCCAGGGTCAGGCAGGAGCCAAGCCTGCTTTCAGTTTCACCTGTCCCCTCTACCACTCACCTTCAGGGTCTCAATGGGCAAAAGAAGTACCAGATTCACCTAAAGAGTGTGAGTGGCCCCATCGAGGTGTTGCTAGTGAACAAGGAGGCATGGAGCTCACCACCTGTGGCTGTGCCTGTGCCACCACCTGAAGATCTGCTCCAGAGCCCACCTGCTGTGTCTACCCCTCCACCTCTGCCCAAGCCTACCGTAGAAGCCTCACGTCCAAGCAGTCCCCAGCCAAGCACCCCAGCCCTTGTTCCTGGCAGCACCGAAGTCCTGGGGGTGGTCAGCCCAGCAGCTGAGATCACAGGTGAGGCTCAGTAGGAGCTGATAATGGGTTTATATTCTGGGGTCTAAAAGGTGACACTTGTGTTTTGTGGAATCCTACACTCAGAGTTAGAAAAGACTTTGGGGGGTTGTCCTTTTCTTGGCCTCCACCAGCCTCTTCTTGCAAGGGCACGAAGGGTACAATGATCTTTTTAACAGGGAAGCTCTGACTGTGCAAAGGGCCATTAATGATGACAGTTTCCCCCAGATCCACCAGTGTGTAACTTATTATTGCTGCCTCTTGAGTCTCCCTCTTCTAAGCCTTATGTCTGTGTCTCCTTTAGTGACTTGTTTGCAGGTTACCTCTTCCAGGTCAACTGGCATTGCCTAATTCTCCTTGGATCTGAGAATTAGGAATGGCCATCCTGGCCATGGGTTCTAGCACAGTTAGGTCCAATGACCCACTTCCTGTCCTCATGTGACTGGAATTGGGGGATGTGTTTGCAGTTAGTGGTGGCCCTGGAACCGATAGCAAGGACAGTAGTGAGCTCAGCTCACTCCCACTGGGCCCAGCAGCACTGGACACCCGGCCACTGCAGTCTTCTGCCCTGCTGGACAGCACTAGCAGCAGCAGTAATAGCAGCAGTTCATCTGGACCCAACCCTTCTACCTCTTTTGAGCCCATCAAGGCAGACCCCACAGGTGGTAAGTACCTGCCCACCCTGGGGTGGGAAGGATCCAACTTCTACCTAGGTTAGAAGCACCACTGGGACTGGAACCCAGCTCTCCTGTGAACCCCTAACAGCCAGAGTGATGTACTCTTTTTTCCTCCTTCATGTGCTAGCAGAGAACTCCTTGGTCCTCTTTCAAGCCCTGTTTGCCACCCCCTCAGAACACCACTAAGCCTCTCTCACCTCTCTAATTGATACTGTTCTTCTGTGTCCCCTCTGTCACCTTCCCTGTCTCTTTTCTTTATGTCTGGACTCCTTGAAAAAGTAATCTCTTCTTTTAGTTTTGAGACAGAGTCTCACTCAGTTGCCCTGGGTAGAGTGCTGTGATGTCATAGCTGACAGCAACCTCAAACTCTCGGGGTCAAGCAGTCCTCTTGCCTCAGCCTCCTGAGTAGCTAAGACTACAGGCACCGGCCACAATGCCCAGCTAGTTTTTCTCGAGATGGGTCTCACTCTTGCTCAGGCTGGTCTCAATATCCTGAGCTTAGGCCATAGCCCTGGCTTGGCCTTCCAGAGTGTTAGGGTTACAGGCGTGAGCCACTGCGCCTGGCCCTCCCTCTGCATCTTGCTCTTCTGGTCACTCTCAGATTGTAGCAGTCACTCATGCTTGACACAATAGTAGTGCCACTTTTGAGAAGTTGCTGAAAACTTGGCTACCAAGTCCAGTGAATTTCTAGCATGTTTTGCTTAGGTGTCCCCCTGTTCTGTGTTAATGTTCTTTTCTGGCTTTAGGATGCCAGCTTTTTTTTTTTAACCTCACTGGCTTCTCCTCGAACTCTCTCTGGCACTTCCCAGGGTTCTATCCCATTCCATACCTGAAGAAGGCCTCAACTTTGGGTGGGTGAAGGCAGACACTGCCTTTCTTGGTCTCTTCCCCAGTCCGCACACTGCTATGTCCACCTGACATCCTCTGCATATCCAGTGGACAACCTCAGTCCCACATGCTTTCCTCCCAAAACGTGCTTTTCCACCTTGGTGCACACCCTGCATCACTCCAGTTCATCTCCTTGCTCCTCTCTCTGCTGCCTGTCTCCTGTTAGCTAAGCATTCTATCTCAGACACCTATCTCTCTTGCATCCTTAGCACTCAGGATGACTCCTGGCCACCTCTTAGATCTTTAGCATCTTTTTCTTTACCCTGACTAACAGCAGTCTTCTTGAAACACAAGCCTGACTGGCATTTCTGTTTACAAAAGTACCTTTTTTTTTTTTTTTTTAAAGAAATAGAGGTCTTGCTTTATCTCCTAGGCTGGAGTATAGTGGCTGATCATATCTCACTGTAACCTTGAATGCCCGAGCTAAAAGCAATCCTCCTGACGGTTCCTGTGGCTCAAGGAGTAGGGCACTGGCCCCATATGCCAAGGGTGGCAGATTCAAACCCAGCCCCGGCAAAAAAAAAAAAAAAAAAAAGAAAGCAATCCTCCTGCCTTAGCCTCCCAGGTAGCTGGGACTACAGGCATATGTTATCATGCTTGGCCATTTTTTTTTTTTTTAAAGACAGAGTCTTGGCTCGGTGCTTGTGGCTCAAGTGGCTAAGGCGCCAGCCACATACACCTAAGGTGTCGGGTTCGAATCCCCAGCCCGGCCCACCAAACAACAATGATGGCTGCAACCAAAAAAAAAAAAATGGCCGGGCGCTGTGGCAGGCGCCTGTAGTCCTAGCTACTTGGGAGGCTGAGGCAGGAGACTCGCTTGAGCCCAGGAGTTGGAGGTTGCTGTGAGCGTGATGCCATGGCACTCTACCCAGGGAGATAGCTTGAGGCTCCATCTCAAAAAAAAAAAAAAAAAAAAGACAGAGTCTCATTCTGTCACCTTGGTGTAGAGTGCCATGTTGTCATAGCTCACAGCAACCTCAAACTCTTGACTTGGCTTGGCGCTTGTAGCTCAGCAGCTAGGGCACCAGCCACATACACTGGAGCTAGTGGGTTCAAACCCAGCCAGGGCCTGCCAAACAATGACAACTATAACCCCAAAAAAATGACTGGGCATTGTAGTCCCAGCTACTTGGGAGGCTGAGGAAAGAGAATGACTTAAGCCCAAGAGCTATGACGTCACAGCACTCTACCAAGGGCAACATAGTGAGACTCTGTCTCAAAAAAAAAAACAAAACAAAAAACTCTTGGACTCAAGTGATCCTCTTGCCTCAGCCTTCTGAGTAGTTGGGACTATAGTTCCCTGCCACAACTCCCAGTTAGTTTTTCTATTTTTAGTAGAAATGGGGGTCTCCTTGCTTAGGGTGGTCTTGAACTCCTGAGCGCAACCTATCCACATGCCTCAGTCACCTAGGGTGCTAGGATTCCAGGCATCAGCCATCATGCCCAGTCAATTTTTTTATTTTTTGTAAAGACAGAGGTCTCACTATCCCCAGGGTGGTCTTAAACCTCTGGTCTCAAGCAATTCACTCGCTTCAGCCTCCCAAAGTGGTGGGATTACAGGCATCAGCCGCATGCCTGGCCCAAAAGTACCTTTTTAATGGTTCCCTAAGGCCCACTGGATAAAATCTAAGCTCCTGAATCTGGCATGTGAAGTTCCTTGTGGTCCTTTCTAGTTTCATTTTCTGCTTCCCATATGTGTCTTCTGGGTCAGAACTTTATATCACTAACCCCTTTGAAGTGTTTATCTCCTCTTCAGCCAGGTGACCTGACTCAGGTTGTGGTCTCTGAGCCTTGCACAGAGCAGGTGCTCAGCAAGAGTAGGGAAGGATGGGACATCCTTTTGGGCACACTCAGCCCAGCAATGGAGGGGAGTGTGTTGCCCTTCTGCAGCACCTCCGAGTTAGAGAGGCTGTAGGCTATATCAGGCTGGGCACGGTGGCTCATGCTTGTAATCTTAACACTCTGGGAGGCTGAGGCAGGAGGATCCCTTGAGCTTTGGAGTTCAAGATCAGCCTGAGCAAGAGTGAGACCCATCTCTACTAAAGATAGAAAAATTAGCCCAGCATCATGGTGGGGGCCTCTAGTCCCAGCTACTTGGGAGGCTGAGGCAGGA
>NW_003852546.1:1774101-1785253 GCF_000181295.1 Otolemur garnettii | reverse complement strand
AGAGGAAAAAGATCAGCCAACATTCATGCTTGAGGCTCTGTCTCAAAAAAAAAAAAAAAAAAGAAAAAAGAGTCTAGGAGTTTGAAGTTGGCTGTGAGCTGGTCTGATGCCCGGGCACTCTAGCCTAGGGTAACTGAGTGAGACTCTGCCTGAAAAAAAAATCCTTGTACTGGTTACTTGCAATGGGTCTTTGGTATTCTGGGCTCAGCACTGAGGAATTCAAGTCTAGCAGGTGAAACCAACAGATGATGCCAGCATGGCCTAGGGCAGGGCTTGTGTTTCCTTGTACATGTGGGGCCCCAGCTTGGGTGGTGGTATAGGATCTGAGAAAGGCAGGGGCTGCAGTGGGCCCAGACTGGACCTCTGTACTTTAGTATGGCTTCCTTGTTTTTCAGTTCTGGAACTCCCCAAAGAGCTGTCAGAAATCTTTGATCCCACAAGAGGTAGGCTGCAGTCTTCCCTGGGTCTGGGAATAAGGTACATAGCTCTTTGGGTTGTATGGCTGTTTTCTTGGCCTTCTGAGGTTGTGTTTGGTACCTGTGGAAAGGGTAAAGCTCCCGAGGGGCAGTGGGGGTTTCCTTTCATGGGCTTTGGTGGGTGGAGAGGTGGAAGCTAGAATGTAACGGAGCTCTTTCTCCCTTCCCAGAGTGCATGAGCTCAGAGCTACTGGAGGAGTTGATGTCCTCAGAAGGTGGGTGGCCTGGGATGGTCAGGGGTGGGTGTGGGCAGTGGATTGGGCAGCTGCTGGGTGAGGCCTCAGCCAGGGGCCTCAGCCTAGTGCTTTCTGCAGTGTTTGCCCCCCTTCTCCGCCTTTCTCCACCCCCGGGAGACCACGATTACATCTATAACCTGGACGAGAGTGAAGGTGTCTGTGACCTCTTTGATGTGCCTGTTCTCAACCTCTGACTGACAAGGACATGCCCTGTGTGGCCAGGACCCAGACTGACCTGGGGGCTGCCTGGGGACCTCCCCCACTCACCCTTACACAGCTTGAGAGCCACAGACTCCTGGTTCCCCAGCCTCCCCTCTGCACAGTTCTGGCCACAGCTCCCATTCCTGTTCTGGCACTCTCACTGTGCTTGCAATGTAGGGGAAAGGGGTTCAGCCCCCACCACCATGGAGCCAAAGTGTTTGTTTCTCCTTTTCTGGGGCTTGTTCATCGCAGGCTGAGCTGCCACTCTGTGGCACAGACCTGAGGACTCACCATTGCCCCCTTAGGGCAGCTTGTCCAGCCCCACTGCCGTTCCTGCTAGCAGGTCACCCTCTAGGAGAAAAGGGTGGGGTGGAATTGGGCACATCTCGGCACCACCCCTAGCTTCCTTCCCTGCTCCCCACCCCTTGACCTTCCACCTCCTCATGCACTTCTCATGTGCCCCCTATTCTGCTGGGCCCTTAGCCCTGACAACCTGCAGGTGGTGGTGGGAAGGTGCTAACAGGAAGGAACAGAGGTCTCCAGCTAGGAATCTGGGTGCTCTGTCCCTGAGGATTGGCCCAACCTCCTGCTGCCCCATTGCCCTCCTTGTTTCCATTTATTCATTTACCCTCATGTAGAGCCATTTGCAGAGATTTAGAAAGATTTACAGTAACGAATGGATTCCTATATAAAAGATTATTTTTATACTTTTTGCAGCAAAAGGAAATTGTAATATTTGTACAGTGTCCAAGTGAATAAAAATAATGCCTAAGGCTATCTCTGACCTGGTTCTTTGGGCCTCTCCTTGGGACTCTGCTGGCTGGATTGGTGGTGGGACTGGGTGGGTCACTTTACTGGAATGGGAGGTGGGGCGACCTGCCCTCGCTGCCTCCACCTGCTGCACCTTGGGGCGGGGCGAGCCCGCTGGGGCGGGGCGGGGCAGGGCAGGGCAGAACAGGCGCCGTCCTACCTTCCTACCCCGGGACTCCAACCCGGAACTAGCTTCCCTCGGGAAGGCCGCAGGAGCTGGAGCCTGGACCGTGAGCGTGGGCCACTGCACTGGGGCCTGGTCACGAACGGAGGAACGCCCTCGTTCCCCGGGGTCCCGGACCAGTTGAGCCCTCGGCCGGAGGTTGCACGGTGTGTTGAAAAGCGCAGGCGTCCATGCCGGGGCTGGACCATGTCGCCCCCGCGGAACGTGGTGAAGATTGCCGTCCAGATGCGTGACGCCATCCCGCAGCTCATCCAACTGGACCAGGTCACCAGACCTGTCCCACCTCCGTCTGCCCTACTGCCTCCCACTGGGTCCCCCCTTTCCTCCCCAGAATAGCCCACCCCACTCCTCCCCCGAGGCTTCTCCCCAGCCCCTCTCCGCCCGGTGAGTGACCGCTCCACTTGCAGGCAAAACCCCTGGCCGCTGTGCTGAAGGAGGTGTGCGACGCGTGAGTGGGGCCAGCCAGGCCAGAGGTTGGGGGAGGGCGGGCAGGAGGGGCACCCTACCTGTCTCACCGCGCCTCCGCGCCCCGCAGGTGGAGCCTGACTCACTCTGAGCGCTATGCCCTGCAGTTTGCTGATGGGCACAAGAGATACATCACTGAGAATGTGAGTCCCCTCTCCCCCAGCCCACACACTCCACTCTGACCCTTCTAAAACACCTAGCCCTGGGGCCTCAAACTTATCATCCCACTCTCTGGAATGTGATCTTTTACGGACCCACACGCGCGCGCGCAC
This sequence comes from Otolemur garnettii, assembly GCF_000181295.1. NCBI lineage: Eukaryota > Metazoa > Chordata > Mammalia > Primates > Galagidae > Otolemur > Otolemur garnettii. Next base: position 1,782,609 of record NW_003852546.1, on the reverse strand, counting down.
ACACACACACACACACAGTCTCCCTGACAACCTAATTGACCATACTCAGATCTTGCCCTGACTCTACTTGCCCTCTCTGCTGTCTTCTCCAGAACCGCGCTGAGATCAAGAATGGCAGCATCCTGTGCCTCAGTACTGCCCCAGTAATGGCCCTCCCTGCCTGCCCCTCCCCTGGTCTTTCCTTTGCCCAGCGCCCTTGCCCCGTGTCCCGGTCCCAGCCTAGCAGTGCACCACCTTGTGGACACCAGGGTTCCTGCCCTTCAGCTCTCACCCTTTCAGCGCCCAGCCTCCTCACCTCTGCTCATGCTCCCGCCCCTGCCAGGACCTAGAGGCTGAGCGGCTGTTGGGTGGGCTGCAGAGTGGGAGTCGTGAAGAGCGCCGGGAAGCCCTGAGACGCTTCGTGCTGCTGGCCTCCGACATGACTTTTGCCCGGGAGGTCATCAGCCGTGATGGGCTACAGAGACTAGGCACTATCATTGAGGATGGGGACAAGTGAGCACAAGACTACTGTGGCTGGGGGACATTGAGGGGAGGCTTAAGGGTCCTGGTCTGGGCCTGCTCAGCTTCAGATGTCCTCCTAGCCTAGGAGAAGTGCTCGCCCTTGGCCTGAGGGCCTTCATGGAGCTCATGGAACATGGTGTAGTGTCCTGGGAGACTCTCAGCATCCCCTTTGTAAAGAAGGTAGGTGGTAGGGCAGTGAGTGGGGGCTGCAGGGCAGTGCTGGAACTGGCCACCATGATAGGGAGGTGGTGACACCCCTTATCCCTTTCATAGGTGGTGAGCTATGTGAACATGAACCTGATGGATGCCTCCGTGCAACCTCTAGCCCTTGGGTTGCTAGAGAGTGTGACCTTGAGCAGCCCTGCCCTGGGCCAGCTGGTCAAGAGTGAGGTGCCACTAGATAGGCTGCTGGTGCACCTACAGGTGTAAGCTTCTGGGATGGGATACAGATGGGGGCAGCAGGGTTGGATCCTAGGTGTTCAGCTGAGTCCTTTTCTTGCCACAGGATGAACCAGCAGCTGCAAACCAAGGCCATGGCACTGCTCACAGCCTTGTTGCAGGGGGCCATCCCTGAGGAACGCAAGGTTAGTGTCCACTGGGGGCTGGATGGAGGAAACAGCTGGTGGGTGCTGTGCTCAGCCCTGAGGCTAAGTCATCTAAGCCCCTTCCCATCCCTCAGCACATGCTTGACTACCTCTGGCAGAGAAATCTTCGCCAGTTCATTTATAAGGTAGGAAGGAATGGGCCAGGGAAATCCTTCCCTGCTCCTCTCCCAGTGAGCCCATGCTCACCCCCACAACTGGCTATCCTCCAGAACATCATCCACAGTGTAGCACCGCTGGGTGACGAGATGGCTCATCACCTGTATGTGCTGCAGGCCCTTACACTGGGGCTGCTGGAGCAGCGCATGCAAACGCCTCTGGATCCCTATAGTCAGGTGCGTGTATTTGAGGAGAGCACAAGGCTGCGGTCTTGGCTTTGTATCCACAATCTTGACACTCTCCCCAACAATGCCCCCAGGAGCAGCGGGAGCAGCTGCAGGCCCTACGCCAGGCTGCCTTTGAGCCAGAGGGGGAGTCCCTGGGCACTGGGCTGAGTGCTGACCGCCGCCGTTCCCTCTGTGCCCGAGAGTTCCGCAAACTGGGCTTCTCAGTGAGTGACCTCTACCCAGCTCTCACCCCTGCCTCAGCCCAGGGCTATTGTTCCAGAGGGCCAGGGCCCTTCTTGAACTACTTATACCCCTTCTCCCAGAATAGCAACCCAGCGCAGGACCTAGAACGTGTGCCCCCTGGCCTGCTGGCCCTGGACAACATGGTGTACTTCTCCAGACACGCACCCAGTGCATACAGCCGGGTCAGTGCAGGGAGGGGTGGTGGTTAGCAGCACCCCCCCTTCCCTTAACACAGTCTCTGTGGGCTTATCTATGACTCTCCAGCCCATTCTCTGCTCCTTCCCACCCCAGTTTGTGTTGGAGAACAGCAGCCGTGAGGACAAGCATGAGTGCCCCTTTGCCCGGAGCAGTGTCCAGCTGACGGTGCTGCTATGTGAGCTGCTCCATGTTGGGGAGCCCTGTAAGCAGGACTTGCCTGAGCACTGTGAGAACAGGGGGCGGAAGGGCAGAGAGGGCCAGGGGCTATACACACTTTCTCCCTGAGCCCCTCCTGCCCCCCTGCTCCAGGCTCTGAGACGGCCCAGGACTTCTCGCCGATGTTCTTCAGCCAAGACCACAGTTTCCATGAGCTCTTCTGTGTGGGCATCCAGCTGCTGAACAAGACCTGGAAAGAGATGCGGGCTACACAGGAGGACTTTGACAAGGTAGAGAGCTGGGAAACCTGGGCCAGGACAGGGGGCTCTTCTGGGCCATGTGCACAGAGCTTAGGCCCTGAGCTGAACTTGGGGTGCTGCAGGTCTTGCAGGTGGTACGGGAGCAGCTGGCCCGAACACTGGCCCTGAAGCCCACCTCCCTAGAGCTCTTCCGCACCAAAGTGAATGCACTCACCTATGGTGAAGTGCTGCGGCTGCGGCAGACAGAGAGGCTACACCAGGAGGGCACGTTGGCTCCTCCTATACTGTGAGTCCTAGTCCTGGCCCCACCTTCCTGGGCACCCACAGGCCATGCCCCAGGTCGGTCCTGGTCAGTGACTCTCCCCTCAATCCAGGGAGCTGCGAGAGAAACTGAAGCCAGAGCTCATGGGCCTGATCCGACAGCAGCGTTTGCTCCGCCTCTCTGAGGGGACTCTCTTTCGCAAGATCAGCAGCCGCAGGCGCCAGGGTCTCTCAGCAGGCAGAGGTGGGGTGGAGGGTGGTTGGCTTGGGGTTAGGACCCTAGCAGTACTTCTGTTCTCTTCCCCTTTCTCTGCATAGACAAGCTGTGGTTCTGCTGCCTGTCCCCCAATCACAAAGTGCTACAGTATGGGGATGTGGAGGAAGGCACTGACCCACCTACCCCCGAGAGCCTGCCTGAGCAGCGTAAGAAGGGTGAGGGCTGGGGCTAGACACCTGCTCCCCCCAGACCACCTCATGCCCTAGGGCCACCTGGGCTCCCAGTGGTCAGCCCAGTCTTATTCCTGCAGTCCCTGTGGCTGACATCAGGGCACTCCTGACAGGCAAAGACTGCCCCCACGTCCGGGAGAAGGGCTCCGGGAAACAGAATAAGGTGAATGCTATGGGGCCAGGGGCTCCCTCCTGTTTGCCCCTGCATGCCCTGCTCCCTGCTCAGTGCCCCTGCTTCCTTGCTTCCCCAGGACCTTTGTGAGTTGGCTTTCTCAGTCAGTTATGACCGTGGGGAGGAGGAAGCGCACCTCAACTTCATTGCACCCTCCAAGCAGGAGGTGAGTGTCTGGGCCATACTGAGTTGACTGGATGGGCAGGGGGGAACAGATGGGCAGGCCCTCATGTATCTGGTCCTGTCTCCAGTTCCACTTGTGGACAGATGGGCTGAGCGCCCTGCTGGGCAGTCCCATGGGTAGTGAGCAGACGCGGCAGGACCTGGAGCAGCTGCTGACCATGGAAACCAAGCTGCGGTTATTGGAGCTGGAGAATGTGCCCATCCCTGAGCGGCCACCTCCTATACCTCCACCCCCTACAAACTTCAACTTCTGCTATGACTGCAGCATCACTGAACCCTGACAGGGAGATTGGCCAAGGGCCACAGCTGCTGCCAGTGCTACAGCCCTGAAGGGTGGAGGGTAGAGAAACACAGCACCTTGACCCACAGGGACTGCAGCAGAAATAAAGTCTGCTTGGCTCTTGATATGTGTTGAACCAGCTCTGAACCATATGGGCCAAGCCTATGACCAACAGTGACAGTCTTCCCCTTCTGCCTTCAAACTTAGCTGGTAGATAAGATAGGACTTTGGGCTAGAACTGCAACTTGGGTAGCTGCAGTTGGGGATCTGGTGTTCTGGTGGGTGGCAGACAGGCTGGAGCTCTTGCTCTTCTTCAGTATGAGCCCTCAGCCTCCCTCAGTGCTGGGTCTGTGGAGAGGAATGGCCTGTGGTCTGGGGACACCAGCCAAGGGGGAGAGATGGCAGAGCAGGAGGCATTGCCCCAAATGGGCACCTTCCTGGGCAGCATAAACAGAGACTAGTTTGAGGACCCTGATTCCAGAGGGCTCCTGACAGTCTGAACTCAGTCCTCAACCCTGGTAGCCCTGCCTGGTGGCCTTTGTGGGACTTGGAGGCTGCTGCTGATAGGCATAAAGGAAGAGATGTGGAGCTAGGCCTGCTTTCTGCTGAAGGGCAAACTCAAGATGCCAAAGAGTGGCCAGGGTGGTGTTTTGTGCCTTTAATCCCAGCACTGTGGGAGGCCAAGGTGGGAGGATCAAGCTTGAGCCCAGAAGTTGGAAGCTGCAGTGAGTGTGCTATGATCAACTGCTGCATTCCAGCTTGGGTGACAGAGCGAGACCCTGTTTCAAAAAAAAAAATTCTGAAGAGCATCCCCAGGCCAGTGGGAGGATATGGGCTGATTCTGACAGGAGGTACGTCTGTCCAGGAAGCCCTGCTTTCTGACTGAAATCTAACTGGGAAGCATGGGTGGGGTTGGACCTTAGGCAAACCAGAGCCTCTGGGAACAGAAGTGGCATTGGGTTCAGGCTCAGAGGCTGTGGTCATAGGTTCTAAACCACCTGAGGAAGAAAGAACCCAGCAGTCTGTGAGACGCACAGGGCAGGCTAAAAGCTGCCACCATGTTGACTTCCTTTCTCCATGCTACTCATCTCTTCTCTCCCCAACGCCTTCTCCAAGACCAAGTTTAACAGTGTTAACAAGCAGCTTGGTGCCTGTAGCTCAGCGGCGAGGGCACTAGCCACATACACCGGGGCTGGTGGGTTTGAACCCGGCCTGAGGCCTGCTAAACAACAATGAAACTACCAAAAAAAAAAAAAATAGCCGATGTTGTGGGGGGCACCTATAGTCCCAGCTACTTGGGAGGCTGAGGCAAGAGAATTGCTTCACTAAGAGTTTGAGGTTGCTGTGAGCTGTGACACCACAGCACTCTATCGAGGATGACATAATGAGATTCTGTCTCCAAAAAAAAGGCTGGGTGCAGTGGCTTACGCCTGTAATCCAAGCACTTGGGAGGCCAAGGTGGGTGGATTGCCTGAGCTCACTGGTTTGAGACCATACTGAGCCACAGTGAGACCCCGTCTCTAGAAAATAGCTGGGCATTGTGGCTGGTGTCTGTAGTCCCAGCTTCTTGGAAGGGTCAAGCAAGAGAATCACTTAAGCCCAAGAATTTGAGGTTGCTATGAGCTAAGATGCCACAGCACTCTACCGAGAGTGACCAAGTGAGACTCTGTCTCAAAAAAAAAAAAAAAATCAGTGTCAACAAGCAATATTTCAAGCTGACCTTGAAAACTGATGATATGGCACCTTTGGAGAATGTGCTGGGGGTTTCTGTTCCCTTCCCCCAGCAAAGCTTCTGGTTATGGGCATCCAGGGCCCTGCATACCTGTGCCTGGCTCAGAGACTCCTCCCCCAACTTGAGAGTATGCTATTGAGTTTTAGGTGGAAATGGGGTCAGGTCCCTGACACAGTTGGTCTTCCAATCTTGTCAATTCTTCCTTTTCAACATCTCCAGTCCCTTGCCTACACCACTGTCATTTTGGCAGCAACCTCCTGACTTTGGCCTCTAGTGTTGCCCCTCCAGTCCTCTCAATAATTTCTCACGCGTGAGTCTGACCTACTCACATAAACACATCCTACATTCCTCAGCATCTCCCTGTTGTCCAAGGGTTAATGGTCACGATTTTCATAAATGAGCTCCAAGTTGATGGGCTGCAGACATGTAGTTTAGCCCTTCCAACTGAGTACTTTTGGCTTGAAGGCTTCTTGGTGCTTGGTCTCAGCTAGCATCCTCCCTGCACCCCATCGAGGCCTAACCCCCCCCTCCCCCCCCCGGTGCTGGCTCTGGCATGCACCTGTGTACCCTCACGGTCCCTTCTGCCTGTTTTTCACTGCCTTGATTCCTTCCTGGACCCTTCAGGCCAAGTTTGTTGCTCCCCCAGGCTCCTGGTCCCAGGTGCTTGTTTCTCCATACACTCCACACACACTATCCTTGCCTAGTGGCTCATCTGCCTCCCTAGCTGGCCTGGGAGCTGGGAAAGGGAAGCTGTGGCCTCTGAATCCCCACACAAAGCACAGTACCTGCGGGCACTTGGAGAGCCTTGGGAAGCTGCTCCTAGAATCCAGGAACAGATAGATAGATAAGGTGTTTGGGACATGCTGAGTACCAACTGGACAGACTATTTCTCAGAGATGCCACTGAAAAATTACCAGCACTATTTTAGGGGATTGGACTGGGTGAACTCTCATAACTGGGCCTACCCAGAAATGCCATCTTCCTTCTTTCTTTTCTTCCCTTCCTCCCACCCTCCTCAAGATAGCCTCATTGACTAAGCCATCTTTAATCAGTTGCTCCTGGAGTCTGCCTTGGATAAATGCATATGACGTGCCCTATTGCACAACCCAAAAGCTTGTGCTGGGAGTGGCCTTGCAGGCTGGGCTTGGGTCTTTAAGTTGTCTGTGTGGCTCTGGTATTTTTTCCATCTGCCTCAAGGCCACTTCAACTGAAGTGGAGAGGGGAGGGACACTTTAGTCTGAGAACTTAAGACGAGGAGGCACTATCTGGAATGTTTAATCTTATTTGGGTTTACAGCAAAGACCTGGGCTCAGCCGCTAAAGCCCAGTGCTCATAGGGGGTTAGGATGGCTCCCACGGGGGACAGGCAGCGCACAGGCCTATAGTCTGAGAGGTACGCAGGCAAGAGGCACAGGTCTGCTTCTCCTCAGCACCAGGCCCAGCCTGCTGTGCGCCTGGCCAGGAAAGCATGAGCTTGTGGCAGCAATGTGTAGCTGGAAAGAGGTGGTGGCAGATGGGCAGAAAATCTCTGGGCTGCCCTGGATTGGTCCCACTCCTAGTCTTAGACAAGTGATCTATAGCAGAGGATGCCAAGAGGCATAGAGAAGCCAGGGCTGGGGTCCCAGGGGTAGAGGAGACTGAGTCATAGGGCTGGTTACTGACCTGGCCTCAGAGTGTTAGTGTCAGGTCAGCTCCTCCCACGAAGCGGGACTGGATGCAGGTCACCTGGGGCAGCTGGGCTTGGAAGCGCCTGACAGCAGCCATGTTAATGCCAGAACACATGGCTACATCCAACACACGGAGCTGTTTGCACACCTGCCCAATGGTGTCCAGCGTTCTGTGGAGAGGCCACTGAATGAGTGCCTGGCCCAGCCTGGGGCCCCCGCCCACCCCTGCACTGTGGCTCCACGTGCTCAGTGTCACTGGACACACTCACTGTTCTGTGAGCTGACTGCAGCTGGACAGGTTGAGGTGTTGCAGCCTTGGCCAAGAGCTGGCTGCCTGGGCCCAGCCCTCATCACTGAGGCAGGTGCAGTGACTCAGCGCTAAGCGCTCCAGGCTAGGACAGCCCCTGGCCACGGCCACCAAGCCCATGTCTGTGAGTGCTGGCAACAGGCTCAGTGACAATTGCCTTAACTGAGGGAACTGGAGCACCTGCAGGGATGGGATAAGGTGGGCTAAGTGCGGTATGGTGCTGGAGCCAGAGCCTGGGGCCCTCCCAGTTTCCCCTACCCCCAGCCAGGGGAGTGCCCAAGGGCAGAAGTCAATGAGAAAACAGTTATGAAAAGCAGGTTGGCCCAGGCCCCCTAATCCTTAGCCTCTCCACACACCCAACCCCACACCTTGGCCAAACTGGCATCAGTCAGCTTGCTGCAGGCTGTGAGGTCCAACTCCTGCAGGGCCTGCAGCATGAGCAGGGAGGGGCCCTGTGGCTCAGGAGAGGGGTGTTTCAGGTCTGGCAGCTGATGTTCCAGCTCAGGTTGTGGCTGTGGAAAGAAGTCCCTGCTTCTCAGGTTCTTCCTGAGTTTGCCCTTAAATGCTCCTAGAGAGTTTTGGGAGAGGCCGGAGAGTAGCTGGGCCCATGGGCCACCACCAACCCCATGACTGTGAGGGTCCCACACCTGGGGCCTCTGTGCAGGTTCCTCACGTGGTTCCCCCAGCCCCAGAAGGCCCCAGTCGCGGAGCTCCTTGCACCAAGCCAGGCGCAGAACTGAAAGATGGGTGAGGTAGGTACAGATGGCCTGCACGGTCCGGTTGGTGAGGGTCACACAGGATGACAGGTCTAGCACTCTGAGGCTTGGGCCCAGTGCAGGGATCACGGAGCGCACTGAAGCATCCTAGGAGGAAGGTAGGAGGAAAGAGGATGGAGTGACAGCTTGTGCCTGTGCCATCAGGCTTGGCAGGAGTCCCTAGGAAAGGTCTGTCTAAAGCAGAGGTTCTCAACCTGTGGGTCACAACCCCTTTGGACTGTATTAAAGGTTTGTGGCATTAGGAAGGTTAAGAACCACTGATCTGGCTCGGCGCCTATAGCTCAACTGGCTAAGGCGCCAGCCACATACACCTGGGGTGGTGGGTTCGAATCCCCAGCCTGGACCCGCCAAACAACAATGACGGCTGCAACCAAAAAAAAATGGCCGGGCGTTGTGGC
>NW_003852546.1:1770260-1773931 GCF_000181295.1 Otolemur garnettii | reverse complement strand
AACCACTGATCTAAAGTTACTGCCTTGTGGGCAGGAGAGAGGCATGGGAGCTACCAGAAGGTCCAAGGAGGGAAGCACTATGGTCCTTGTGCTGGCAGTGAGCGGTCAGAGTGGACAAAGAGAACTGGAGGAGGTTGCCGAAAAACAAAGGCCTAGACTGTGGCTGGGGCAGGTAGAACTTCCTAAGTTGCCCTGGCTATTCTCTCAGCCTCTGCTGAAGGTGGGCTGAGGCAGCCCTCTGACCAAAGCTCACTGGACCTGAGGCAGACAGCTGACACTGCCCCTCCTGAGTCAATCTGATAAGCTCCCTCTAGAATTTGAATCAGACTGTGAGGTTGCAGTTGGGGGTAGATCTGCCACCAGTCAAGAGGAGGCAGGGTTGAGGTATAGGAGCTGAGGGCAGAGTAGAGGAAGCTGATTTGTACAGAGCCAGAGGTAGGAGCTGCAGAGGCACAGAACATGGGGCCTGGGAGAGAGCAACCAAGAGAGGCTAGGTGATAAAGAAAGTGGAGTGGGGCAGGGGTGGTGTTTAGGCTGAAAATGCCCCGGTCACATGAATGGGTTGAAGGAATAATTCACTGAAGAGGAACAGACTGACACTGCCAAGACAGGGACACCACCCACAGGTCTGGCCTCAAACAAGAAATGACCCTGCTGCTCCCATGTCATATAACCTGCCCCAGCGCCTTCTTCACTGCCCCTTCCTCACCCTTCTCTTCCATCACCCTCTTTCTCCAGCACCCTCCCACCTCCAGAACATTCATCCATAGTGCCTCTCCCCAGACTACAGTGGTCACCTAAGCACTTGGCATGTGAGGTATTGGACCACCCTGGTCTCCTGGTCCTCCCCAGCCTAGCGTGGGAACTCTGGGGAGCAGTGCTGGCAGCAGCATTGTCTCTAGACACCATTAATCTTCCAGACTGTGGCCCAAGTTCAGTTCTAACCAGTAATCCTTGGACACAAATACTGGGGAGCCTCTCTGGCACCACAGGCCCAGTCCCCTCACGCCTCCCATCCTGGCCCTATAGAGGGAGGAGGGGGATGACGTGTACTCACCTTCAGTGAAGAGCAGAAGGCCAGGCTGAGGGACACCAGGCGGGATGGGGCTCTGTGCATTGAGCCCAGGGCCTGGGCCAGTTCCTTCCCGCTCACCAGGCAGCACTCAGCCATGTTGAGGTTCTGCAACTCATGCAGGCCCCCGAGGGCTGCACATCCCGCATCTGTCAGTCGCCGCAGCTTTCCCAGGCTCAAGCACCGCAGGTGCCGCAGGCCCCGGCTCACAGCCAAGAGTGCCCCATCTGTCAGTTCTGAACAGCCGCTGAGGTCCAGGGAGGTAAGGCCTGGTTGCTGGCGGCACAGGGTGGCCACAGCCTCCGTGGAGAGCTCCCGGCAGCTGTGCAGGCTCAGTTCCTGCAGCTGTAGCCCAGTCACTTGGCCCAGGGCCTGCAGGGCCTCAGGTGGCAAGCCAGTGCCACTCAAGTCCAGGGCATGTAGCCTGCCAGCCCTCTCCTTCACAAATCGTAGTAGATTGCGAAAGGAGAATTGGGATGGGGAGGAGTCTTGGGGGCCAATAGAGCCCTGGGCTGGGCCCAGCTCGAAGGTGAGGTGGCAGTAGGCCAAGGAGAGGCGCTCCAGACTGGGGGTACAGCTACTGAGCTGGTTGAAGCTAAGGTCAGCTAGGTCACGCAGGCCAGCCAAGTTGAGCTCACGGAGGCCACTCAGTGCCCTTCGGACGCTCTGTGCCATCTCGGGCTGAGACAGCAGCTTGCCTGATGTGAAGAGGCTATTGCAGCCACTGAGGTCAAGGATACGTAGGACTGGGCAGCCCAGGACCAGGGCCACAAAAGAGGCCTCTGTAGGACTTCCCCCACCCAGGCACAAGCTCTGCAGGTGTGGCCCCATGTGGTGGGCCACAGATTGCAACACCTGCTGTGAAGTGGGTGAGCCATCCAGGTCGGTCAGGCTGATACAGGAGATGCCCCTGAGGCCCAGGCTCTTGATGGCCGGAAGGGAGGCAGAAGACACAGGGATGTTGTACCGCACATTTGTCTACGGAGTAACAGCAGGCCTGGGTTAGCCCTCTGGCTTCATATGGTAGTGTGCTTTGGGTTTTGTGCCAAGGCACCAGCCAGAGGTTGAGGGCAGGTCACAGAAGGGCCTTTCCTCAAAGAGGACCGCGTTGGTATGTGGTCTTATGTTTGGTTGGGGGGGGGTTCAGGTAGGAAGTGGGAGGTGGGAAGGTACGTCGCACTGGTGTTCAAATGGAGGTGACTTGGAGTGGGCAGGAAAGCTAGCAATGGACAGGTCTGGATGCCTCATAGGGGCAGGGGACAGAATGGGGAGTTGGCATGCTGAATGCAGAGGGGCTGAGATGCAACCTGGAGGAAGCCCATTGAAGTCTCCAAGAAGTGGGAATATAAACTATGTTGCACCCCAACCTTTAAGACTTCCAGGAGGCCCTGAAATTGAGAGACTCAGTCTCCTACTCTAGGGACTTGGCATTAGGTAGGCACTTTCTATAGAGCATATAAACAGCCTTTAGAACAGCTGAAAGTGGGGAGAAATGGCTTGGTGCCTATGGCTCAAGTGGCTAAGGCACCAGCCCATACCGCTGAGCTGGCAGGTTCAAATCCAGCCCTGGCTCACCAAACAACGACAGCTACAACCACAAAAATAGCTGGGTGTTGTGGTGGGCGCCTATAGTCCCAGCTACTTGGGAGGTGGAGGCAGGAGAATCGCTTGAGCCCAGGAGTTGGAGGTTGCTGTGAGCTGTGATGCCATATCACTCTACCCAGGGCAACAGCTTGAGGCTCTGTCTAAAAAAAACAACCAAAAAAAAAAAAACCACAAATCTCTAGGGCAGTGCCTGTGGCTCAGTGAGTAGGGTGCCGGCCCCATATACTAAGGGTGGCAGGTTCAAACCCAGCCCCGGCCGAACTGCAACAAAAAATAATAGCCAGGCATTGTGGCGGGCACCTGTAGTCCCAGCTACTCCGGAGGCTAAGGCAAGAGAATTGCCTAAGCCCAGGAGTTGGAAGTGCTGTGAGCTATGACGCCATAGCACTCTACTGAGGGCAACAAAGTGAGACTCTGTCTCTTAAAAAAAAAAAAAGAAGAAGAAGAAGAAGAAGAAAAAGAAAGTGGGGGGAGGCCGGGCTTGTGGGGCGTCTGGAGTGAGGGTTCTGGATCCCGGCCGCGAGATGAGGAACCTGGGGCCATGAGAGGTGAAATGATGAGTTACTACCCAAGTCACACAGCTAATTAAGTAGCAGAGCTGGGATTAGAACTCAGGTTTCCTGTCTCCCAAGATTATTAAAATGAGTCTTCGGAAGCAAACCCCTAGTGACTTCTTAAAGCAAATCATCGGACGGCCAGTTGTGGTAAAGTTAAATTCCGGAGTGGATTATCGAGGGGTCCTGGCTTGCCTGGATGGCTACATGAATATAGCCCTGGAGCAGACAGAAGAATATGTAAATGGACAGCTGAAGAATAAGTACGGGGATGCATTTATCCGAGGAAACAATGTATTGTACATAAGTACGCAGAAGAGAAGGATGTGAAGACTCCACAAGAGCGACACCTTTCATACTTGGATATATTTTTTATGAAATTTTTTCTATATTTTTGGTTCTTTCATGGTATGATTTGTCCTGTTTTTACAAGAATTGGC
>NW_003852546.1:1759239-1769580 GCF_000181295.1 Otolemur garnettii | reverse complement strand
ATTCGAACCCACCACCTTAGGTGTACGTGGCTGGCGCCTTAGCCGGTTGAGCTATAGGCGCCGAGCCGAAAAACCTATCTTGTTAGGCAGCACCTGTGGCTCAAAGGAATAGGGCACTGGCCCCATATGCTGGAGATGGCAGGTTCAAACCCAGCCTTGGCCAAAAAAAAGAAAAAAAAAAACACCTATCTTGTCAAGAACTATAAAAACAAGCTGCCCTGCTTGTTCCCCCACAGAACACCCTTAGAAGAGAAGCAGAGCCTGTGTGTGACAGCTCACACCTGTCATCCTGGCACTTTGGGAGGCTAAGATGGGAGGATCGCTTGAAGCCAGGAGTTCAAGACCAGCCCTAGCAACATAGTGAAACTCCCATCTCTATAAAAAATTAAAAGAGTACCCAAGCATAGTGATGCACACTTGTAGTCCCAGGCACTTGGGCAGCTGAGACAGCAGGATCGCTTAGGCCCATGTGTTCAAGGTGCTGCAGTAGCTGTGATCAGACCACTGTACTACAGGCTGGGCAACAGAGTGTGACTTAGTGTCTAAAAAATAATAAATAAATAAATAATTGTTAAAAGGGAATAAGAAAGGTAGAAGTGACAATGGGATGCATTCCTGCAAGGTAAGTATCACCAGGATTCTCCCAGGAAGCACAGAATTCATTCCTAAATGTGAGAATCCAGTCTGGCTTCTGCTAAAGAAAGAAGTGGCCACCATGGCTGTTGTGACAGGATAAAATGTGTGTAAGAGACTAGAATCAGCTCCTGGGCTCTTTCACCAGAATCAAGGGTCAACCAAGTTCCCTTTCCAGACCTCACTTCCAGAGCATGGTCATTTAGGGTGAGAGGAACACCCACTACAGATCCCCTCATGGGCACAGTGGATTAGGAATCTCAGATTTAAGGAGAACTGGGGAAGAGCCCAGTGTGGGGGGAAGGTGATGATAGAGCAGAGAGGGAAGGTTTTAGAGAGAATGGGAAGCCTTCAGCTACTTGCAAGACACAAGACTCAATCTGAGGCCGAAGAGTGAACTGTGGCTGGAGGAGGTGGTGCCTACCCCCACCACTCACATGTCACTGAGGATTCCCTGAGAGCCCTATGGGCCTCAGCTTTAGTAACACAGCAGTGCAGATGCCCACCCTTCCTTCTTTGCTTCCTGTCTTTCTGGAGCCTGGGTGGCCAGGAACATTCTCCCCTTTCCCACAACTTCCCTATGAACCAAGTAGACAAATGGCCAAGGGAAAGCACTGGCAGTCACCCAGGGGCAAGACTGGTTGGCTGCTGGCAGCAAAAGGCCCTTGATAGAGGAGCAGTACCTTGCCTAAGGGACTTCCAGCTATGAGGGGGATGGAGGAGGCTTGAGACCTTGTACAGCCACCCCACCATTTTTTTGGGTGGGGTGGGGGCAGGCTTAGAGACTGCAAGTGTTCTACGCTGCTCTAGAGTCCACTTAGACTTAAACTGCTAGAGCCCAGGAGCAGACCTTTAGGGCTATTTCTCTGGGTAGAGGCACAGCAGTGGGCAGAAGCAGGCCTCCTGGGGTCTGGACTTTGGCCCTGGTATAGGCCCTATAGGCCCTAGGAAGATGCTTTTATAACCACCTGAAGGAGGACTGCAAGGACACCTGCTCTCGTTTCAGCTGCCCCATCCACAGAGGGTCCAACTAGCCCCTGGTCCCCTCCTTTCCCAATGCTGGCATCTTAAATCATTTGGGAAATGCCCTGAAGCTGCTAAATTGACACATGTAACTTGACTGCCCTATTTATTTCCTTCCTTCCACAGGGAAATTTCTTGCCAGTGAGGTCATTCACTACATTTCCTTTCCTTTCCTTTTTTTTCTATGACAGGGTCTGGCTTTATTGCCCATGCTAGAGTGCAGTGGTGTCATAGCTTATGGCAACCTCCAACTCCTGGGTTCAAGCAATCCTCCTGCCTTGGCCTCTCAAAGTGCTAGGATTACAGGTATGAGCCACCATGCCCGGCCTACACTTCTTGTCTTCTTTCATTCAGTCTTTAACCTACCTGGCTTTTTTTCCTCTCTAGATGCCAAATATTGCTGAAGCCACAGTGGCTTCCTTGGATAACATAGGTCTTTATTTGATCTTTATTTTGCTGGACTCTGTGGGATCTGGGGTTTTTTTTTTTTGTTTGTTTGTTTTTGAGATAAGAGTCTCACTTTATTGACCTTGGTAGAATGCTATGGAGTCACAGCTCCAGCAACCTCCAGCTCTTGGGCTTAGGTGATTCTCTTGCCTCAGCCTCCTGAGTAGCTGGGACAACAGGGGCCCACCACAACACCTGGCTATTTTTTGTTGCAGTTTGGCCAGGGCTGGGTTTGAACCCACCACCCTCGGTATATGGTGCCAGCGCCCTACTCACTGAGCCACAGGTGCCGCCTGGATCTGGGATATTTTTAACTATCCACTTGATCCTTTAAATGCTCTCCCACCCTTGATCTCTATACCTGCCTCTCTCTCTGGGATCTCATCCCCCTTTCTCCTTTGGGTATCTCCTCACGCCCTTGGATGGCTATCCTTCCCTGGGGTATTCTCTGTGACCTGCTATTCCCATGGCTCTTCATGTACTACCTGGGGGAAGATACTCAGATCTGTGGCTTCAACTTCTACAAATTCATTATTTATTTATTTTATTTACTTTTTGAGATAGAGTCTCACTCTGTTGCCCAGAGTGGAGTGCAGTGGTGCTCTCATAGCTAAGTGTAACTTTGAACTCCTGGGCTCAAGCTATCCTCCCACCTCGGCCTCCCAAAGTGCTGGGATTACAGATGTAAACCACTGGGCCCGGCCCTAATCATTCTTTAATGATATTTAAATTTATACCTATTAACTGGACCTTTTTCTTGAATTTCTCAGCCAGAAATCCAACTACTGTCTAGATCTCACCATCTATATGTCTCACTCTTCAAATCTTCAACAAATCAAATTCCTTTAGACAAGGAGATCAATTGGCACCGGATAATCTGACAACAGACCCTATTTATACACACACATTCAATATGTGACAGAGAGACCAGGCACAGTGGTTCACACCTATAATCCTACCACTCTGAGAGGCTGGGTAGATTGTCTGAGCTCATGAGTTTGAGACCAGCCTGAGCCACAGCAAAACCCCTATTTTTAAAAATAGCTGGGTGCTGTGGTGGGCACCTGTAGTCCCAGCTACTTGGGAGGCTGAAACAAGAGAATTGCTTGAGATCAAGAGTTTAAGGTTGTGGTGAGCTGCGATGCCATAGCACTCTACTGAGGGTGACAAAGTGAGGCTCTGTCTCAAAAATAAAAAACAAAAAATGGGGTGAGCCTGTGGCTTAGTGGGTAGGGCGCCAGCCGCATACACTGAGGGTGGCAGGTTTGAACCCAGACCTGGCTAAACTGCAACAAAAAATAGCTGGGTGTTGTGGCAGGCACCTGTAGTCCCAGCTACTCAGAAGCCTGAGGCAAGAGAATTGCCTAAGCCTAGGAGTTTGAGGTTGCTGTGAGCTGTGACGTTACAACACTCTACTGAGGGCGATAAAGTGAGATGCTGTCTCTAAAAAAAAAAAAAGTGACAGAGGAGGACTCCTACCCAACAGAAAAAGGGAGAAGATTAGCTGTAAATGGTATCTGAAGAAGCTAAAACTAATTGGTTTAGCTTCTTATCTCATAACATGAATCAAAATAAATTTCACCAATAAAAACATGAATACAAAAATTCCAACCATAGGCTTGGCACCCATAGCACAGTGGTTATGGTGCCAGCCACATACACTGAGGGTGGTGGGTTCAAACCCAGCCTGGGCCAGCTAAACAACTACAACAAAAAAATAGCCAGGAATTGTGGCAAGTCCCTGTAGTCCCAGCTACTTGGGAGGCTGAAGCAAGAGAATTGCTTAAGCCCAAGAGTTGAAGTTGCTGTGAGCTGTGACGCCACAGCACTCTACCAAGGATGACAAAGTGAGACTCTGTCTCAAAAAAAAAAAAAATTCAAAACATAAAACAGAAGAAATAATTTTTCTGTGAACATAAAACTGCTCTAAATAATAAGGTCTATTTTTAAAAAATAGAAGAAAAATACAAGTGTGTATTTATCAAATCTGTGAAGGGGCAAGGGAACTTTAAGAAATAAAAAAGGAAGTTCAAAATGAACAACATAGAAATTTAACTTCTGTTTCTCACAAACAAAAGCACATATTACAAATAAAATTAAAGGATAGACATACTAAGAATATACTCCAATAAATATAAAAAAGAAGCCGGGTGTGGTGGCTCATGCCTGTAATCCTAGTACTCTGGGAGGCTGAGGCGGATGGATAGCTTGAACTCACAGATTTCAGACCAGCCTGAGCAAAAAGCAAGACCCTATCGCTATTAAAAATAGAGAAACTGAGGCAAGAGGATCACTTGAGCCCAAGAGTTGGAGGTTGCTGTGAGCTATGATGCCACAGCACTCTACCCAGGGTAACAGCTTGAGAATCTGTCTCAAAAAAAAAAAAAGAAATTAAAAAAAAAGAATAATCTCTTTAATGTATAAAAAGTTCATACAAATGCGTAAGAAAGATATTAAGACCCTAATAGGTAAATGGATAAAGAGCACAAATAAACAAGGGGGAAATATGAAGGGTCAGCTAATGCAAAACAAAACAGTTCAACCTCTCTAATAATCAAAGAAATCAAAATTAAAACAATGAGCTATTCCTTGCCTTTCAAACTGGCACAGATGTCTGCATTCGCTTCCCAGCTGGGCTGCCTCCCTTTGCTCAGTCTCACCCTTTCTGGTCTACTCTACACTGCAGCATTTAAGACACAAATCACAGTGTGTCACTTGATTGCCTTAGCAGGCTCCATCATGGTCAGCAGCAGAAAGCCAAGATCTGCTGCTTGGCACAACTGCTGGTCTGCAGTCTGATTCCATTCTAACCTCATGTCCCACTTCTTCTCTCACGCACTTCTCAGTTTCAGTCATAAGGAACTTGTGCAGTCATTTCCAGAACTATTCCACAACCCTTCTCTTGTTACCAGCTATTACCAGTCCTGGAAGCCCAACTTTCATCTTCATTCCTTCAGGAAGCCTTCCCTGCTGCTGCTGGTCTCCTTTTGATGTCCTTCTTCATGTTACCATTGCACCCTTTCATTCAATGTCAAAGCACTGAGCACACAATATCATGATCACTCATATTGTCTTTCTCCTTCACTGGACAATAAACTCCTCAGGAGGCTATGTCTTATTCATCTATATAGCCCAGCACTGTACTCAGAGCCAAGGGATGGATGGATGGATGGAAGGATGGATGATATACAAGCAGGGCCATGAACAAGTCGATGAGAAATAACTGAGGATGGGTCAGGTGAGGGTGGGCACCTTACCTCACGAAGGGCATTCTGGGCTGCACAGTACCAAGCCCGACTCACAAGGGAGGCTTCTTTCTGATCTGACAGGGGCAGGAAGCTCAGAATATATGTGAGCATCTGAAGGAAAGACAGGGCATTGGGGGCTGTTAGAGGGACTTTGGAACTGACTCCAGCTGATAGCACTGTGCATCTGAGGGCACGAGAGCACTAGTTCATCTTGGATCTAGTGCTTCAGGAAGCATGCCCTTTCACTATCTAGTCTTCAGGTATCTTTACTGTGAATAAACCTTTCCTGAGCTCCCTCTGGGTGCAGGCTTGTACCAAGAATCAAAATTCCGGCCAAGTTTGGTAGAAAGAGTCTAAACCCTGGAGCCAGACAACCTAGTTCAAATCATTACTCTGTCAGGTGACCTCTGTGAGCCTTGTGTTCTGTAAAATGGCATATGTAGTGAGATTTAAACAGATTGTTGTGAGCATTAAGTAACACAGCAAGTCAGGTGTTTTTCCTCTGATCCTCAGGAAGTCACATCTCTTCCTCCTATCCTCACAGGTCAAGCTCTAGAAAACTGATCTTTTCTCATCTTCACCCCTGCCAACTCACCTGGCTGTTAAGATATGATCCCAGGGCTCGGCACCTGTAGCTCAGTGGCTAGAGCACCAGCCACATGCACCGAGGCTGGTAGGTTTGAACCCGGCCTGAGCCTGCTAAAAAATGACAACTACAACTAAAAAAATATATCCAGGCGTTCTGGCAGGTGCCTGTAGTCCCAGCTACATGGGAGGCTGAGGCAAAAGAATTGCTTAAGACCAAGAGTTTGAGGTTGCTGTGAGCTGCGATGTCACGACATTTTACCAAGGGTGACATAGTGAGACTATTGTCTTGGAAAAAATAAAAAAAAGATATGATCCCAGAAGGACCCAGCCTGGCAGGCTCAGGCCTGCCCTCCACCTACCTGGTGTGAGGTTGGGGTGGTAAAGTTGGATACCCTAAGCGGGACAGGGAAAAAAGTTGTCTGTGAGGCTTAGAATGCTTGATGTTAACTAGTCTTTTTTCCCAGAATTTTCCCTCCTGAGTCCTGTTTTCTAGGGCTTCACCCAGTACCCTAAGTGTCCAGCTTCTGGATTCTTCTGTGGGTCCCAGAGCTCAGACCTGGGTCTTTTGATTTTCTGTTTACTAATACAGGAATAACCCACAATTCAATATCCCTATTATTATAATAGTACCTCCAATATTGTCCTATTATCCAAGTTCTAGTCCAGTATTACCAACAGTCCACCGGATCCTTCATCCAAATATTTAACCATCACCTTAATCTCAACCAAAACTCGTATTTTGCCATCAGTCCAAAACGGCCTCTCCCCCTACCTTTCCCCTCCAATGCTAACAGTGCACCCACCTGATAACAATTTTGACTATTCATGCTCTTCTATCCCTTGCTTTCAGATAAAGCACAGACTTTTGCTAGGCTAACCTAGACTGATTCGAACCCCAGACCCAGTACTTCCTGGCTGTGTGACCTCAGGCAAGGTACTTGACCTCTCTGAGTTTCAGTTTCCTTATCTGTAAAATGGGGATGTTTTAAAAAATCTAGGCCATAGTCTTGTGGGCATTAAATTTTACATATATGTACACATATAAATATACACACACATATATATAGTGTGCTTGACAGTTAATAGATATTCCATAAGTGGTTTCTGGATTGCTAGTACTGATATTTCTACGTTTGCAACTTCACCACCTTAGTAGCTCATATTTCTATCACTCCAGACCTGGATTCCTTCCACTTGTCCTCCTTGCCTTAAAGTGTATCCTTGTTAATCCATTCTGCACACTGCCACAAAAGCAGTTTTCAGTTTCAACACAACCCTGCTATAAACCTTGAGAGTTACCAGTACTCTCAGCATGAGATCTTTTTTTTTTTTCTTTGACACAGAGTCTCACTTTGTCACCCCCGGTAGAGTACCATGGTGTCACAGCTCACAGCAACCTCAAATTCTTGGGCTCAAGAGATCCTTTTGCCTTGGCCTCCCAAGTAGCTGGGACTTCAAGCGCCCACCACAATGCCCGGCTATTTTTTAGAGATAGGGTCTCACTCTTGCTCAGCTTGTGGGTCCCAGAGCTCAGACCTTGGTCTTTTGATTTACCCAGAAAACCCTTGTGTGAATAACCCACAATTCAATATCCCTATTATTATAATAGGGTCAGTAGAGGTCTCAAACCTGTGGGCTCAAGTGATCCACCAGCCTCAGCTCTCCTAAAGTGCTGGGACTACAGGTGTGAGCCACCACACCCAGCCCTTCAGCATGAGATCTTTACCCCTGAATCACTACTGCCAGGATTCCATGCCTGATTGGACCCACTGGGGTCTGATTGGTCCCAGAGCTTCTCCAATCTAGTCTCCCTACTGTCCTACAAACACATCTATTCCCTTTTGCCTATGTGAACTTCTTCCCTGGGATGACCTTCTTTA
This sequence comes from Otolemur garnettii, assembly GCF_000181295.1. Taxonomy (NCBI): domain Eukaryota; kingdom Metazoa; phylum Chordata; class Mammalia; order Primates; family Galagidae; genus Otolemur; species Otolemur garnettii. Next base: position 1,761,761 of record NW_003852546.1, on the reverse strand, counting down.
TGCTTGACTTCACCAGCCCATTCTGATCTCTCCCCTTCTCAGATGCTGAGCACACAGCATACCTACTAGATTAAATTAAGGATGGCCAGTCCAGTCCTCTGCCTCTATTTTCACCAAAGATTTGCTCAGAAAAGGGGTAGGAAGATAAAGATCATTAGAGCACAATTACTGGACCTTCTGGGCCAGGGAAGATAAGCATGGAGAAGAGAATACTAATAAAGATTAGTATCACAGCTAGATGGGGACTAAATGTGACCAAGCCCTCCTCCCTGGGGGGAGTCAGGGAAGCCTGTCTAAGATAGTAGCCATTTTGTCTTCTGGGGCTGACAGTCAATCCAAGAAGCTAAGGGAGAGGGGAACAAACCTGTCACCACTGGGGCTAAGGTACAAGTTCTTAAGCTGAGAATGGGGTAGCCTTTCCAGAAGGACCAGATGAAGCAGTAATAAGGATGGAGTGGCCATCCCATGAACCCCATCCTAGGGGGTACTGGAGATATGACTAGTCATCTATAGGATCTATGGGGATGGAGCCAAAGGAGAAAGGGGTACTATTGCAAGGGGCTCTATGGGATGGGAGCAGGCATATTTTCGCTATGGAGAGGAAGCATTATTCCAAGACTGATAGAAAAGGGTGGCTTGTCTCCTGTGTGCAGTGAGAGGGGGCTGCCAACTCTCAAAAGGACAGGCCATTCCAAGAGGCCACTGGGGACAATATCTCTTATCTTCTTGGCCAATGAGTGTCTTGCCCCTAGCTAATGAGAAGGAGCAAATATCCCATGGGGTAAAAGAGGTGGAGACGGTCATCGCTAGGGGCCTAGGGAGAGGGAAACAGGCCTGTCCTCACTAAAGAGCCTCAGAGACCTTCTGCGGAGTTAATGAGGAGGGAGCAGTCTGTTTCCCACTGCCAGGGAGAGGGGACAGCCGTCTTCCTCAGGGCGGAGGAAATGAACGACCATGGCAAGGGACCAATGGGGATAAGATCGGTTACCCTTCCGGGACGAGGAGATGGTGCAGACATCTTCCAAAACTGAGGGGGAGGGGACGGCCATCTCAAGGGAAGGGGATGGGCAGAGGGTTTGTCCTTGCTGTCCTCGCTGGGGTGACAAAGAAGCCATCTTCTTGGACCGATGAAGAAGAAGGCAGTCCCTCAAGCTAAGGGGACAGAGTGGCCCAAAGGCGGGGCCGTTACCCAGAGCTTGCAGGTCCCAAGATCCGCCGGGCGGGTGGTTTCCGCCAGGCAGGAGGGGCCGGGCTAGCAGTCTGAGAGCCCCTCCCCAAAGCCGGGGACCCCGAGGGCGGGGCCTGTCCGGAGCTAGGCCTGAGGACAATTTCCTCTCACCTCCAGGGGCAGCGACTCCGCCATCGCATCCCTGACGCCTCCGCCCCTGCGCAAGGCTTTCTGGGAAGTGTAGTCCCGTCCGCCTTGGAGGCGGGGCTGGGGAGAGGAAGTAGATACCACTTCCGTCTCAGATCTGACGACTTTGCTCTGCACCGGAAGTGCATGCATTGCCGATGTGGTACATACCGACTGTGGTTTCGATCGCTCTCCCTTGTTTCCCGGGCTGGGTGTTTGCGTCGCGCCATGGCGGTAAGGAGGATGGGTAAGGGCGGAGTCCGCAGCAGCAAAGCGCTCTGGGCCCTGATGAGTGAAAATAGAAGAAGGACATCAAGAGATGCGAGTGGGCCAGAGGGGGGCGCTATCCAATGGCCAGACTCCCCAGTTCGGGGAGGGGGGTGTTGAAGGAGGGCTGGCCGCACTGGACCATATCAGAATTAGTGCTAGAGGAGTGTAGACGTCAGTAACAGACAGAAGTACTAGAGCAGGCCAGAGATTTGAGGGGTGTAGAGGGGACGGACGTTAGCCCAGATTTGTACTATTCCAGCACAGATCAAAGAGAGGTACCCTCCAACTCCACTCAGGGCACCATAGAGGGGTTGTCAGCCCAAAGCTGGTCTTTTTCAGGGGAGTCAGAAAAGAAATTATCCTAGGATTGCATCGTTTCAGAGCGAATAGAAGGCGATCATAGCTGGGGGTGCTGAAAAAAGGGTGTCAGTTGTAGACAGGATGGACTGAAAGATGCGTGGATAAGGGATTGGTACTAGGTTTGAGCACCACGGAGACCTGCATAAGGTGCAGATAGAACTCTGTAGCTAATCAGTGTGATGAGGAGACTGAGAAGCACTGTGGCAGAGAAGAGCTCTGACAGCTTCTCATCATCCCTCTGCAGCCCAAGGGCAAAGTGGGCACAAGAGGAAAGAAGCAGATATTTGAAGAGAACAGAGAGACCCTGAAGTTCTACCTGCGGATCATACTAGGGGCCAATGTAAGTGCCTTCCTCTTTCTATGCTCATTCATAATCCCATAGTGCTCAGCCGTCTTTGGTGAGGACTGATGGTATGTAACAGAATAAAACTACAATCAAAAAGACATGGGATCGGGTGGCTCAAAGGAGCAGGGCCCCATATACCAGAGGTGGCGGGTTCACACCTGGCTCCAGCCAAAAACTGCAAAAAAAAAAAAA
>NW_003852546.1:1758554-1759069 GCF_000181295.1 Otolemur garnettii | reverse complement strand
AGAATTGCTTAGGCCCAAGAGTTTGAGGTTGCTGTGAGCTGTGACACCAGGCCATTCTACTGAGGGCAACAGTGAGACTCTGTCTCAAAAAAAAAAAAAAAAAGAAAGAAAGAAATGAGAAAAGGTCCAGACACAGAGAAAGTGCTGACAAGTACAAGCAAATCCCATCTGGATTTGAGTCCTTCCCACTCCAAGAACACAAAATCCTCTTTCTTGGACTGAGCTGGGTCAGAGAAGAGTCTCAATATTCAAAATTCAGGGAGCAGACCTTCCCCCAACCATATAAGAACAACCTGGCTCCTCCTGCAGCCTGGCCTAATTCTTAGAGTTAAGGGAGGCCTATGGTTTAGGGGTAGCTTTTGACTTGTTTGATCCTGTGTTTTCTTGCAGGCCATTTACTGCCTTGTGACTTTAGTCTTCTTTTACTCATCTGCCTCATTTTGGGCCTGGGTAAGTGTCCCCATCCTGGGAAGTAAATGAGTGCATAGGGTCAGTAGATGGCCTTTGTTTACCCC
>NW_003852546.1:1752589-1758113 GCF_000181295.1 Otolemur garnettii | reverse complement strand
CCCTGCACCTGGCTTCAAGTTAACCTTTTCTTTCCTAGGCTCCAGGCCGGGCCCTTTACCTCCTCTGGGTAAATGTGCTGGGTCCCTGGTTTACAGCAGACAGTAGTGCCCCAGCACCAGAGCACAATGAGAAACGTCAGCGCCGACAGGAGCGGCGACAGATGAAGCGGTTATAGCCATTGACAATGTGGCCACAGGCTGCTGTAGTTCTCTCAGGCTGCACAGTCCCCATGCCTGGAGCAATGAGGGCCTAGTCCAGGGGCCAAAAGCAATCTGAGATATTTAGGGTATACTTCAGGCTATATCCTATAGGGTTGTTGAATAAATGGCTTAGAATGTGGCTAGTGGCTGTGTGAGTGATGAGGGATAAGGCAGGAAGAGCTAGTCCTATGAGATTTTGCTCCTCCTATAGACTCAGCCTGGTGGGGACTTGAACGAAGAAAAAGGCTGTTGGATTAGCTAGGAAAACTTTATTTTACTCCATGAATTCAGGGAGCTCACACATGTGTGCATGCATACACACAAACACAAACACACACACATAATACTGCTCAAGGCTTGGCCCCTGGACACAGAGTTCCAGAGCCAGTATTCTGCTTGATAGGTTTTGGGGAGGTAGCACCTTCACACCTCCAGGCCAGGACCCTTGCTCAGTCCCAGTGCCTGCACCAGGTCATCTCCGAGCCCACTCTTCAATGTCCGTCTCACTACAGGGAGAGAGCAGGGTTAGAGGGAGTTGATGGATTTAAAGTGGGCAGTGGGCTTGTGAGGGTTGGGTTACTCACAAGACTTGCGATTGCCACGTGAACGCTTGCGTTCCCTAGCAGCTAAAGCACGAGGACTGCTCTTGGTCACTGACTGCACCAGCAGGTCCATGATCTCATCTGATGTGTCACTGGAGCCTTGAGGTTCTGGTGATGCTGTGGAGGGGCTCCCTGCTGTAGGTGTCACTGGGGAGCTGCTCTGGGCCATGCCTGAGGGAGGCCACATGGGGAAGTCAGGCCAAGGTGGCCCTACAACCCATTTCCCCTGGTGGCTGTGGGTCTGACCTCTGCTGCGACGGCTGTGTGTAGTGTCCTCAGGCTTGCTGGTCAGTAGACTCTTCATACTGGCATGATTGTCAGCATCACCCTGGCCTGGCCCACTGCCTACGGCCACTGGGACAGATGGGTTGCTGGGGGCTTCCCCAGCCACACCCGAGAACTTCTCTGTCTAGGGAGGGAAGAAGGGTGAGCTGGGAGTAGCATAAGAAACCATGGGGGTGGCAGTCAAGACCAAGACCTGGAAGGGCATCCACCTCAGTGATCATGCGTCCTCGGGTTTTGTTGCGCTCACGGTAGGTGGCCCGCTTCTGCTGCTGCTGGAGCACACGTTCCCTGCAAGTCCGATACTCAAGTGCAAACTCCCGCAATGTGTTGCAGAACTGCATGATTCGTACTTCACGGGCTGCTTGCGGGGTATAGCCCAGGTAGAGCAGGAAGGCATGGAACCTAGGAAGGCCAGAGTGGGAAGGGACAGTGAGTTCTGCTTGGTGTTTTTTTGAAGGAAGGTGGTGAGCAGTTTCACTTCTGTCTGGCCCATGACCCTCCCTACCTATTGCAGACACGGCGGTGCACTACCCTTAGCATGGCAACACGGCGGGCACACTGGGCCAGGAAGTGAGTAAGGCGGGCACGCAGGGCTGGGGCCAGCTCATGCTTGGCCAGGCCCCGCAGACTCTCTTCAGCTGCCCGGCTCCGGCGCTCCAGCTGCCCCAGGTTCTCAGTCAGTTGCTCAAAGTCCACCTGAAAAAGCAGGGTGTGCATGTGCTGTTGCTACCGTGACAAGAGGCTGCCTCTGTTCCAGGCTGGCCAGCCTGAGCCCTAAGGATATAGTTGAGACCTGCCTCCTGCTTTACAAAAGCTCACAGTCTAATGCGAGAGACAGACAAGTCCAGTTGATTCAATGGGGAACAAAGGGTTTCTTGGGAGAGGTGGCAACTAAGATGAGACTGAAAGACTAAGTAAGCAGAGATGACGAAATCTGGAGAAGGGGGAGGAGCCAGGGCCAGGAATCTGCTCCCTTGTGCCCTGGTCAGTCTTTGATTCCATCTGTTGCTGGTGGGTGCTTACCTTGGCACAGCGGGTCAGGGCAGGGATTTCTGAGTAGAGGTCAGAGGAATCAGGCCGGGTCTGGAGCACCAAGGAGCAGAGATGGTGCAGCAATGATTGCCGACGCACCGTGTCCTTTACTTCTGACACCTTCTCCAGGTAGCTCAGCTCAAAGCCGCTGCTCTGAAAGGACCTCATCTGAGCCTCAGCATGTCTGGCTCCAGAGCACTGATCCCCCAGTCTTCATGAGTTCTCACCTGGGAGCCATTGAGGAAGTTGCCCACAGCTAACAGGGTAGCCAGGATGCAACGGAAGGTGGCATTCTGTACCAGCTGTTGCATGCCCACTTTGAGGTCAAACAGCGGCTCAGCAATTTCCTGGTGTGGGGAACCAGGGACTCTTCAGACTACGTAGTCATCATACTCACCTTTCCCCACTCCCTGTCCCACTCCATGACCCAGGTACCCGCTCCATGCTGTCATAGTCCAGCTTGAAGGCCCAGAGCTGTAAGCGGGCAGCCAGGCCCCCAATGGAGGCAAGGGTCATCAGGAAATTTTCAGCTGGGCCCAGAGGTATGTCAGGGTTGGCCAGCTGGGCTTCCTCAATCTTCTGCTGCTCTTCTTCTGTAGGCATCATGGTCAGTAGCTTCTGAGGATGCAACCACCACCCCATTTGGGACCTTCAGTGCAGGCCTGGGGCTTTAGGCATTGGTCTTGGATACACTCCTCCCCTCCTCATCTGGTAGAGCCCCAGGATCTGAGGATTGCTCTACAGAAATGCCATGCCCACCACTAGAGGGACAGGAAATGTCAAAGGAGAGGACCAGATCTACCTCCTCCCTCCAATACCAACAGATGGGTATCACTACCTCAATGCCATCCTTGCTGACAGCAAACTCATCAAAGTTGAGCAGGGCAGCCTTAATGACATGGACAGGTGGTAATGTTGTCAGGCCAATGTTGATGGCATTGCTGCGCTTGGGGTCCAGCACTGTGGTCATTGTCCGGCGGCCCTCACCAGCTTTCTGCAAGGTTGAGGGAAGGGCAGCATAAGACTGAGGAAAGGACTAGCTGGGTAACAATCTACAAGGACACTCCAAGGCCCTTCTCTAATGAGTTGGGATCTGGGTTCTATAAGGCATTTAGATGAAATTAGATTGCAGTTAAGGCTCTGCTGATTCCAGAGACTTTGGGCAAATCCTTTTCTTTGCCTCAGTTTCCCCAACGTGGGAAACGAATGACTAGCTCCAATAGCTCAGACTCTTGAGCTCTGATTCCCTCCCACCTCCCCGGGACTACCTTGCATATTAGTGTGTTTACCTTGGAGGGCAGCACATCCTTGGCACGAGACTCAAACAGGTGTTCCAGCCGGGCTGTGTCCACTGAGACAGACTCCAGTGAGGCCCACAGGGTGGGGCATGGCCCAAAGTGGCTTCCAGAACCTCCACGGCCCCCAGCCAGCTTTAGCTCACGCCAGAAGAGTTTTACTGTCTTTCTCTTGGTGGGGATGACTGGGCCATCAGGTGCTGAGGGTGGAAGAGGGGCAGCCAGGGGTGGAGGTGGTGGGAAGGGGCCTTTAATGGGTGGGAGAGGTGGGGGAGGGGGAGGTGGGGGACCTCCAGAAAGCAGGGGCAATGGGGGTGGTGGGGGCGGGATTCCTTGCCCGGCCTCCACAGGCTCCATGTTCAGCATGTCCTGGTCTTCATCCTCCCCCAGATCTGAGAAGTCTAGGTCCCCAATGCAGAGCCTGGGTACACGGGAAGGGAGCACCAGAATGGGCTCGGCTTTGGGGCTTGGTGGTGTCAGGGGCTCCTTAGGCTCAAGCTCAAGGCTCCGTTGGGCACGGAGCAGGACTCGGGGAACAGGACTCTGGGGTGTTTTGGGTGCAGGGGCTGTATCTGGGGAGCCCCAAAGTTCATGAGTATCTGGAAAAGGGGAAAAAGCTATCAGTGTCATGCCCTTTGTGGGGCAACAGAGCAGCAAAGGTGGATTCTGCCCACCCACCTACGCACCTGGGTGTCCATCAGCCTCATCGGACATAGCCTCAGCCAGTGTCTCTGCCCGGCCCTGCGCCAGTGCAGCCTGCCTCTCTGTTTCTGCTGCTGCCACATTTTCCAGGAACCGGGCTCTGAGGGCAGGTACTTGTCAGTAACCATGTCCAACACAACCCCAGCCCAGGTGCACATGCCTTGCAGAGCCCCTGGACACTGCCCCCAGTTGCAGCCTCACAGACACACAGGGAGCAGTCCATGCACTGAGCAGACTCAGAACCTGCCCCCACCCCAAGGCCAGCCCCTGTTCAGTCCTCCACATCTGAAAAGGGTTACTTCCAACTCAGCATTCCCAGATGAAAATACAGGGAGATGTTCTACTTAACATCCTGCTTGCAAGCTTGTTGCTATTCATGTTCGCTATTGGGATTCTATTTTTTCTTTTTATTAATGGGTTGAGTGCCATGGTGTCATCATAGTCCACAACAACCTCAAACTCTTGGGCTCAAGCTGTGCTCTTGCCTCATCCTCCCCAGTAGCTGGGAATACAGGTCCCCACCACAACACCTGGCTAGTTTTTCTGTTTTTAATAAAGGGGGGTCTCTTGCTCAGGCTGGTCTCAAACTCCTGAGCTCCAGCAATCCACCCATCTCAGCTTCCTAGAGCTAGGACTACGGGTGTGAGTCCCCATGCCCACACTCACTATCCTGATTCTAAATGAGGATCCTTAGAGGAGGGGAAGGGGATAGTTATCCCAATGAGCACATCAGGTTATCCCTCGGCATGTTTAGCAGCTTCTGAGAGCTATGGCTTATGCTTTGAAAAGGACCTGGTAAATGATAGGCACTCAGTTTATCTTGAAATAATGAACATGATCCAGTGTTTCTTTTCTGGCCGCTCCAGCCTCTGTGAGCTCTCAGTCTCTGCCCTCCTCTCAGCTTTAGGCTATCTTCTGCCCTATACTATACAGCACCCTAGATACTCCCTGCCCCATACCTGGGCTGAGGTTACGGAGGATGGGCATCTCCACCCCCATCTCTGGCCTAAGCTGTTTGTTAATGTATCACGACTGAAGCATAGGGACCACTCTGACCTTAGTAAACTGCTTCCCAGGGCTCGGTCTTTGGATTACTGAGAAGACTATAAGTCTGGGAGAGGATGGGCCTGAGAGTCCCCCAGCTCTGGCTGTACTGAGCATGTGGAACCCCAGCTAGGGGAAGCAATGCTGAAGCCCTGAGCACATGGTAGGCCTGCAGGCTGGCCTCTGTACTTACTCTAGCCTGGCCTGCCCAGTAGGGGACTGGGGGACAGGTGGGCTCTCAGGGGCGCTGGGTAGGGGGGTAAGAGGAAGAGATGGTAACTGTGGTGCCAGCTCCACAGCAAGGCCCACTTGCTCACACCCACACAGAACTGGGCAGTGATATTAGAGGTTCCTTCCCCACCA
>NW_003852546.1:1751947-1752536 GCF_000181295.1 Otolemur garnettii | reverse complement strand
GAAGCAGGAGAGGGTGCAGTAGAAGACAAAGACTTCTGTGTTCATTTCATCAGCTGGAAAAAAGAAAGCAGGACAAGAGAGTGACAGAGAAACAGAGCAGGTAGAGAGACAAATGACAAGAGGCAAAGACAGGAGGAATGTTAGAAGGAGATAAAGAGAAGCCGCAGGAGGAGGTCCAGCAGGAGCCGACCCCACACCCCAGGGGTCACTTACCAAACGGGAGCAGTTTGGTGAAGTCTGGAAAGAAAGAGAAAGCACGCGTTTGGGCAGAGGAGGCTGAGGGCCCGTGGAGGGGCGCAAAGTGCAGGGACAGTTGTTGGAGAAAGGACTCCCAGAGTAACCTCTATCTCCCTACTTACTTGTAGATGCTCCTTTCGCAGGAGCTGTCAGCTGAGGATGCCACAGAGATAGTAGGAAAGAGGTTCACAGAAGTACTGAGGCCAGAAGTAGGGCCCACAGGGCTGCAAACGGGGCCTGTCAGGAGGGCAGAACCGGTGGAGGAGGTGGGGCCTATTGGTGAGGCGGAACCTGTGGGGCTGGAGGCGGGGTCTGTCAGCAGGGGTGGGAGGGAGAGGAGGTGGGATCCATC
>NW_003852546.1:1730915-1750495 GCF_000181295.1 Otolemur garnettii | reverse complement strand
TACAGCCACTGCACGGTCTCACTGTGGGCCACCACCCCCAGCATCCCATCCACAAAAAGCATCAGCTGGCCTAGTGCTAGAGACACAGGGATGAGAAGACATCAGTGAGGATCACTGGGGCAGAGGTCATGGGGGCAGGGCGGAGCTGACCTCGGAGGATGTAGCTCTGGTAATTGTGGTCGGCAGCAGCACCCACACGGATCAGGCAACTCAGGCCCTCTGAATGTACAAATTCAGGCACCAGGTCCTTGTCCTCCTGGAGTACCATGGGGGAGTTTAGGGAGGTGTGGGCTGGACACCCAACCCCATCTCATCTCTGGGTCTCACCTGGAATATCTGCTTCAGTGAAAAGAGGGAACGGCGGAGCTCAGGGCCACTGGAGCCATACAGCTTTTCTGCAAGGGGTAGGTGGGTATGAAATTCTCAAGGAGACACAGACACATTGTCTTTCTCCACTAGGGACGAACCATAGTCCTCCATCAAAGAATATTCTAGTATTCTCAATCCCTGACTTTGGGCAACCCCTACTGCAGTCTAGTTGTGACATCAGCCCTGGCCCTGGAGGTTAGGGTAGGAAGGGGAAGGAGCACATCCAGTCTCTGATCTGCTTTGCCCCCTGTCTAGCACAGGTCTGAAAGAAACTAGGCCAAGTGGGCTGAGTGGTGGGGAGAGAGAGGCTGCTAGACGCTGATACTCTTACACACTCACCCAAGATGGCACTGACCCTCACAGAAAGCTGAGTCCGCAGGATCAGTGTGGGTTTCCGGCCTTTGCTGGAATCAAGGAGCCTAATCAGCAGCTCATTCCTCAGCATCCTTCCTCCAAAGCCAACACCAAACACTCCCACATGCTAACCTTGGCCTAGCTCCCTCCTTCCCAAATGTTCCAAGGGCCCAAGGGTTAGCCAGACAGAAGGGTTGGTGCAAACACAGGTATCTCAAGTATGCGGAAAAGCCAACCCCCCCCCCCCAACCAATCCTGGGCAGCAGGTAACACTGGCCAGGCTTTGAGATTCCCTTGGCACAGTTCCCTGAGGCAGAAGGTGACCCACAGCCTAGGCTAGAGATCAAGTGTCTCAACTGCTAACACCTAAACCAGCCCCTAGTAGGGGCCAGGGTAGGAGCAAGCTTTGCTTCCCTAGGCCCCTCAGCTCTAACCTTATCTCTTCATAGAAGCCTTCCAGCATCTCCCGCTGCTCTTCCAGGGACAGCTCGGGGTCCAAGTAGTATCCAGAGGGAGACACTTGCAGGGCACAGTCCTCTAGCTGAAGGCAAAAGGAACAACTGTTAGACTAGGGAAGAGGTGGCAACAGAACATACGAAGACCCTGTGTCCTCCTACCTCCCATTTGGGGTGTGGCAGAGTGGCACATAAGGTCTGCAATGCAACTGAACGTTCCTTCAGCAACTGTTTCTCAAGCACCTACTATGTACAAAGCCCATCTGTCTCAGGCGCTAGGTTTTCTTACCCTTTTTGTATGACAATCTCTTCTGGCTAATGCCTACTCATTCTTTAGGCCTCATATTAGCTAACACTTTGGGAGAATGTCTTCCTGAACACCTCTAGCCAATGCTATGCAGTCCACTCCACCTTGTGCATTCACTCCCCTCTGAGACCTTCCATACAACATTAGAATGTCCTAGACACTAATCTCCTTCCCCACTGTATTCTCTGGGTCCAGGCACCCTGTTCGCCTTCTTCCTGCTATATCTGCAAAGACTCCCACAGCACCAGACACATAGTTCTTGCTCACCACAGGCTTGTTGAGGAAAGGAACAAAGGAGGAAGGGTAATGGAGAGAAGATGGGGGGGATTTCCTGCCTTGGAGGAAACTATAGCCCTGTGGGGTGATAAGCTATAGTGACAAAGCATAAATTCCAGAAAGTGTTAAGAGTGCTGGGAGGTACAAACCAATGGGGGGTGGGGGAGAAAGAGGAAACAAGGGGGAGAGGGAGAGAAAGAGAGAGAGACTCTGATTAAGACAATGAAGAGAAGGGGCAGACTCCAGGCCTCAGGCTCAGGGTCTGTGCCCTCCCCCCAGGGGGTTACAGTCATAATGGTCCTAATTTAGAGCTCAGAGGCTCCAAGGGGCCTATTAAAAATGAGATTTTAGGGCTGACTCAGCCATCTACAGTAGGACCCTGAAACCTGTGTTTGTAACAGGAAGGTATGTGTTCCATCCATGTGTCCACTCCCCATGTTTCTCTTCTGCCTGAGCTTGGCGGTCCCCCACCACACCCCCGGCAGCAGGCAGGGCACTTGGCTCCTTGAGAAGTACCTCTAGAGAGGTGCTGAGTGAGGTGATTCCAATGAGGCTAAAGGCAGCACTCTGACTCTCCAGGACACCTCCCCCACAGCACAGTGCTGGTATGTGGGATCAGCAAAGTCCCCTTGACTTGAGTGTCTTTGACCCTTGAGGGAGGTGCCTTACCCAGAGGAGAGCCCGCTTCTGGAAAGGCTGAGGGCCTGCTGTTCTCCATCTTACTGGGCAAGTCAACCCCAACATTTGTCTTTGGTTAGCCCTCCCCTGCTCTGGACCCAGCCCAAGGGCTTCCAGTAGCCTTGGGTCCCCTGGGGGAAAGGGAGTCTAGCTCCTCCCCTTGCCTCTGTTTACCACCTCTGCTCATGCCTCAGAGCCTGATTTGGTTCCTTCCTGGCAGTTCAGCCTGCAAGGCTCTTTGGTCCCCCCCACCAACCTCCCCCCACCTGGGACATAGGACATAGGACAAACACTCCAGCCTGTTCTGTTCTCTGTCCCACTTCCTGCCTGGCTGCCTGCCCTCTCCTGGGCGCCTTGGGCGGGCCTGGCCTCTCACCCCTCCCTGGGAACAGAGGCATCTTCTCCAGGGCCTACTGGGAACATGCTTGAGAGGAGGTGGCAAGGTCTTAGGGCTAGGAGTATCTTATCCGGGGTCAGCTCAGCTCCTTCCTCCTGGTCCTTCTTCCCACATGGTGACTCAGCAGACTATCCACCCCACCCCCAGCCACATCTCCCTCCACTTTGGACTGGAGAATTCTGGGACCCTAGAGGAAGGAACAAACCTCCCCCAGAGTCAAAACTCCCCCTTGGGGATCCCTCCACATCACACACATAAAGAACAACTGATTCATTTGAACATTCACAAACCAGCCTGGTTTTAAGTGCAGAGGCATGTAGCAGAGACCAGACACTGTCTCTGACTTCCCTTCCTTCTAGAGCAGTGGGGGAGACAGACAGGCTTGACTCAGAAAATGTTCACAAATAAATATCGAATCACAACTTCCATGGGTGCTAAGAAAGAGAAGGGGTGGAGTGCTGTAAAGGTAAACATGGGAGGGGTGATCGTATTACATCTGGTAGCGACTTTCACACCCAGGAATATGGCTGGGTCTATGCTCACTGGCCAACACAGGCCAAAGCAACACAGCCACAGAAGGGCCAGGCTCCCCTTGCTGTCCTCCCTTCCTACATGCACACTTGCTTGCTCTAATCCCAAAGGCTAATGATCCACCTTCCTACCCTCCTCAGCTAAGCAAGTTTAACCCTTTCCCTCCATGGTGGTGGCAATGGCCCCCTAGCCATTTCACCTGTCCAATCCTGTCAGGCCCATTTTCTGGGGAGGAGGTCCAAGGATAACAATTCAATACCTTCAGGACAGTGTCCCCCACCCCCAGCTGTTTGTCCTGGGTAGGGGTGGGGGAGAGGCTAGGCTAGGGTCACAGTACAGAGGGAGACTTCCTGCCAGCAGGATGGTGCTTGTCCTTCACACCCCTGGTCCCTTCCTGGAGTCACCACTCTGAGAGCCAAACCTCTGGGCCTTGTTTCTCACACTGTGGGTCTGGGCCAGGCCTGAGTAAGCCCAAACCCTGCTTCCTGCCTAGGGTCAGCCCATAGTATGGATCCACAGTCTTTACTCCTTCTCAGCTCTTGTCTTCCACACTTCTCTCTGGTCTAACTTGGGGAAGAGTTCTCCCCCTTTCTTTCCCAGACTCAGTCCCTTGCTTTGGCCTCTGGCTCACTTTTCTCTTGACACTCCAGGCTCAGGCTTTCCTGGCAGCCCCAAACCAGCTGGTTACATATGGCTTTATACGTAGAGTTAAGCTTAGGGGACCATGGTATCCATGCTCCAATATTTTTTTTTTTTTTTGAGACAGAGCCTCAAGCTGTCCCCCTGGGCAGAGTGCCATGGCATTACAGCTCACAGCAACCTCCAACTCCTGGGCTCCAGCGAGTCTCCTGCCTCCGCCTCCCAAGTAGCTGGGCCCACAGGCGCCCGCCACAACGCCCGGCTATTTTTTGGTTGCAGCCGTCATTGTTGTTTGGCGGGTCCGGGCTGGGGATTCGAACCCGCCACCTTAGGTGTACGTGGCTGGCGCCTTAGCCGGTTGAGCTATAGGCGCCGAGCCGCTCCAATATTTTTTATAGTAGTATAATCAGGTAAGAATGAACTTGTCAGGGGCAGGGCACAAAGAAGATAGAAAACAGGCAGAATTATATGCTGAAGGACTTTTGTTTTAAGAAATAATCATTTAGGCTTGGCACCAGTAGCACAGAAGTTACTGCGCTGGCCACATGCACCAAGGGTGGCGAGTTAAAACCTGGCCTAGGCCTGCTAAACAACAACAAGTGCACCAAAAAAAATAGCTGGGCATTGTGGTAGGCACCTATAGTCCCGGCTACTTGGGAGGCTGAGGCAAGAGAATTGCTTAAGCCCAAGAGTTTAAGGTTGCTGTGAGCTGTGACGCCACAGCACTCTACTGAGGGTGACATAGTAAGATTCTGTCTCAAAAAAGAGAAATAATCGTTTGTCTCCTTTCCTATAAACACAGGACCTTATGTTCTGAAGACACAAGTTATCATGGGTCTCCAAGTAGATTGTGACTTCCTGGATGTGATGACATGGATGGGTCTTGGGCAGAGAAATCCATATTTGTTATACCTCCTCTTGGCCAGATTCAGCACTGCCTATTTCTTTTGATAATCCTTTTACAGGTGAGGAAACCAAGAATCAGAAATTCTGTGAATTGCCCCATGCTGTACAGCCAGGAATAGAACCAGAGCTAAGTGACCCAGATCTTGGGTGGATTTGCCTTGGAAGTGCTCCAGGGAACCCTGGAAGGGTACTGGAGGGCTGGTGCCTGCAGATTGCCAATGACTGGACACCGTCATTCAGCTCTCTGGACACTGCAAATACCCTAAACTGGTCTTCCCAGTTCTACCAAGGTAATGAGAAATAACACCACTCCACCCCCACCTCATACATGATCATAGTAGGGTATGTGCCTTCCTCTACCAAGAATTAGGTCCTAGGGTCCCTCGTCAGGCTCATCTCAGCCCTTCTGGCCTGGAATGACCAGCAGACATGGTGCTCCAGGGAAGGCTGGGCAAGGCCACAACTCATACCCAAGCCCCAGTCTTCTACAGTCTCCCAAGGAGACTCATATTCTCTAAAGTTCATCACCAGTGTACCCCACTGTCCCTTTAAGAATCCTCAGGAATCCCTTTAATTGGCCCCTATCCTAGCAGGTCCAGTTCACCCTTAAGCCTTCTTGCCTCAAGGGTCCCTGATAAACAGAGGCTGGAGAGTGTTGGGGTAGGGTCAGGAAACATTCTGAAACAGTGCCCCTCCTGCCCTACTCCTGCCTCAGATGTTTAGCCACTGCTGGAGAAAAAGTGTTGCTGGAGAAGCACCCCAGGTCCCTCTGCCCAGATGTGGCAGAGCCTTTGGATCTCAGGGGGAAGCTCCTGAGGCACTTTCCAGAAGGGAGGGAGGGACTGAGTAGCTCTGGATTAGGAGTTGAGATACTGGGTCAGAGGCACACATTCTCCCCTCAGGCAAGGGCAGGTTCCTGGGCTAGGAGAACCTCTTGCACCAAGGGGAAGAAGACACTCCTGAGTTACTCTAGGGACACTAGGCTTGGCCCAAGGCACTGCCATGCTCCCCCCAACCAACCAGAGCCAGGAGATGAGTCAGATGCTGTGGCCAAGAGCTTCCTCCTAGACGTGGAGGAAATGAGCAAAAGGCTTTCTCAGACCTAAGCTCTTTAAAAAGGAAGCCCCCAGGGGAACTCTAGGAGCTAAACCCAGCCCACAGGGGTGTGTGGGTGGAGCCCCGCGGAGAACCTGGGCCAACCTCTACACAGGCCCAACGTGGGGGCAGGGTCTATAATGATGGCAGAGGCCAGTGCCCAGAGAGGGAGGGCAGAGGCCACTGGGCTCTGACCTGTCTCCTGCAGGACAGCTGTGCATTAGGATGAGGCAGTGAGTAGAGAGCCCCTTCCTCTTCTTTCTGTCCTACAGCTTGAGATAGGGATGCCTGGATTTCTGGGCCACCTCCCTCTCTAGAAGACTAGTGAGGGAGGCCTGAGTCATGTCTATGCTCTGGGGCACCCACTTATAGGACGAGGGGAGGAACCAGCTGTTGACATTTCCTGCAAGGAGGGGCCCTGCTTCCCCTCCCTCCGTTCTCTGATGTCCCTGCCCCTGCCCTATTTTCAGCCCCTCTTCCTCCAAACTTCTATTCTAGGGCTGTGGTCACAGTTTATATTTGGGACGAGCACATCACAGTGCATCTGACCATTCCTGGCAGAGCTGCCAGCCCCAAAGAGTCCTGGCTCCAGGCGCTGTGGTAACCTAGTGTGCCCGCTCCCTGTGGGGGAGGGGAGGCAGTCCTGTGGTACTCCAGGTGGGAGAACAAGACAATGGGGAGACCAGGAACATGAGCTGGGGCTAGGGAAGTTACATTTTCCACTGGAGGGAGCTCAGCAGTGTTCCTCAGCTAGGGAGCAAAGAACAGAGGGCAGAGCACCTGGGGGGAGGAGGGAGGGAGACCCGTTCCTAAATGAGGTGGAGAAGTAAAGGGTGGTTCTGAGCCTCTTTCCTGCAGCTGAACTCCCAGGCCTGCCTCCAAATGTGAAAAGGCTATGTGTAAGGCCTAGGTCCAGTCCTAGAGTGGCAGGATGGGCAGAATACTATCTTCTCTGTAGTGCTCCAGCCTTACATCAGGACCAGGAGTTTCAGGAGCCTGGAAGTGAGAATCTGCTTTAGCTCAGCATTCATTTCTCCCTAGCCCCCATCCTGAATCAGAGGTGGCCTTCGCTTCTTCCAGACCTATCTCAGTCTGACATTCTGAATAAAGCAGGACAAGGGGTAGCTGCATCAAAACTCTGGAGGCGAGCAATGTGCTGCAATCTTCCAGCCATGGCCTTGAAGGCTGGGGTTCTGCCCGGACACGCGCCACTCCCCAAGCCAATAGTCTCACCACCCCTCCCGCCAGCACTTGGAGGCGGGGCTGGCTGCAGAGCGAAGAATGCAGGCTGGGGGCCCGGCGCTCGGGGCACATTCCAGGGGAGACCCCGGGCCCAGGGGGCAAGTTTGCGCAACTCGGCACCCAGCTGTGGTTGGGAGCAGGGCGGCACCCCCACCAGCTCGGAGCCGACAGGCTGGCGGGGAGCCCTGAGAGTGAGGGGTGAGTAGTACTGCGCCTCCCAGAGTACTGGCCCGGAAACAGCGCGCCGGAAAGGACTGCTTGTGGGGGGCTGAGGGCGCCTAACGGGAGGGAAGAGGAGGTAGGGCCGCCATCTGGAAAAGGGCCTTTTCGCGCATTGTGCTTCGGGGCAGAGAAAACCTAAGGCAGGCCGACTGTTTAAAATTAGCGCAGCCCTCCCTCTCGCTTCCAGGCGCCGGCCCATGGGCGACGGGTGTAAGGGCTGCTGGGGGCGGTGACTCAGAGGGCTTTTCCACTCGTGCAGCCTCCTGCGCTGCGCGCATCCCGGGCCAGGCCGCTTTCCGGGACTCCCCGCACACTGTGAAGTCTCAGACGGCAGTCCTCGACGGAGCCCCAACCTGCAGGGGCAAGACTACGGAGCAGCACCCAATCTAGCTTCCAAATGCCGCTGGAAGCCTGACACCTTTGGTGGCCCGCCCTGGACCCGCCCCTCCTTGTGGTCCCGCCCTCGCCTCACCTGGAGCAGGTGGAAGCTGGTCCCTCTCAGCTCCGCCTCCAGAGTCCGCTACACCCCGAATGATTACGGTCATTCTAGCCAGGGCAGCCACACTGGCAGACAGGCAGCAAGTGGACCTCGATCATCTCCCCAGGTAGGCCTCACTTAGAGAGGCAGCTAGGGTGGCGCAAACCACCAGCTTCTATCACCCCTCTTTAGTTTCCCCTCAACTCGAGAGGATCCTCCCACAGGTGGGGCAGCGTGGACCCTGAGACCTTTCCGCAGGATAGCAGAGCACCCACTCTAGCCTCTCCCCAAGGTGTACCTCCCACCGGCTTTCATAGCGCCTACCCTGAAGCCCCGATCGCCCCAAGCTTTCTTTAGCTCTCTCACCTTGAGCGGGGCACCCAGCAGGCGGTGCAGTGCGGGTATCTGAGCACCTAGCGGCAGCGCCCCGTCCAGGCTGCAGGTAGGGGCCCGGCGCGGCTCCGGGAAGTTGGCACATGCAAAGGGGTCGGTGTCTTCCAAGTACTGCACTCTCACGGTCACCACTGATACTGGCTCCCCGTCCCCGCGGTCTTCCTCGCCAGCCATGGCTCCGCCACCGGCTTGTGCACGCACCTCTGGGTCCCGGCCGCGCAGCAGCCTCTACTCAACTACTCTGAAACTCCACTGTTTGGGCCGGGCCGGACCGGACGAGGCTGGAGGGGCGGAGCCAGACGGAGGCGGGGCCGAGGAAGAGGGTGGAGTCAAGATTTGTCCCTGAATGCTCGCATGGTGGGGGGGGAACCACTGCCGGAGGCGGGGCTTGCGCCAGCCACTCAAAGAAACCGGTGGGAATCCCGTTAGTTTACTGGCTAGACCGGCGGGAAAACCCGAGCTCGCGCCCCGCCTTTGAGAGCGCGCAGAAGCTCGGGACAGGCTTTCTTTTGGTCTTGAGTAGATTGAGGTTTCGTTCTATTTGAGGGGTGTTAGGGAGTGGGGAGACGCTAAGGTTTCTTCAGTTTAGTGATCGCCCGGTCTCTCAGTTTAGGGACAAGATAGCTGTAATTCCTTGCAGGGTGAGTGGATCTGTTCCCCTCACTGGGGGAAAGCAAAGAAAGGTGTCCCTTTCAGTTTGGAGCAAAAAGTGAAAATAGATTTCACCCAGTTTGAAGAAAGAGCTGGAATCAGTTTCCTTTAGTTGTGGGAAGAAAAGGAACGGATGCCCTTCTGGGAAAAGAATGGGATGAGTCAGCTTGAGGGGGCAGGTAGAACACGTTCCCACACAGTTTGGGGGAAGACGTGGGATGGGTGCCCCTCAGCTTGAATGAAAAATCAAGATGCTCTTTTTTTGGGGCGAGATGAGCCGAATGCCCTTCAGATTTGGGGGGAAAGTTATTTGAAGGGAATCAATAGGCCGAGTTTTCCACAGGTTCCCTTCAACTTCATAGAAAAGGTAGTAATAATTCTCTCTAGTATGAGGGAAAGGAAGGGCCAGATACCCCTTGGTTTGGGAAATGAAGAACAGCCTCCTTCTCTGCCTGGAATGAGCCAGGCTTAATTTGGGTCTTGGAGTCTTTGGGGATGTTGGGGGTCAGCGTTGTCCACCATGGCTTTCGGGAGCACCCAGTGCGCGTGCGCAGCTCTGGCCCAGGGCCGATAAGGGGTCCCAGGCTTGAGGGGGCGGCAAGGAAGGCTGCGGAGCACCTCCCCCTGCCGTCGGCACCACGCTGCGCCGAGGCCATCAGCCTCGGCACCCGGGTCGGGCTGCTAACCGCCGGGTGGCGTTAGGCGTGGAGGAGCCGCACCCCTCCCGCCCAGACTGCGCCCGGGCGGACCCTTTTCTCTCCCGCGGCGGGCTGTCTCTGGAGGGCGGAGGCCGCTCACCTCTCTGAATCCGGTGGGGGGCTTTGGAGGAGTAGACTCCAAGGAATAGGTGCGGGACTTGGGGCAGCAGGGCTGCACTGGAGAATTTCCGAAGCTGGGACAGGCGTGGGTGGAATTAGAAGGGGGTCCCGACTACCGGCGTCCGGGGAAATATCACGGAGCCTGGACCTGGCTTGGAGGTATCGGAGCCGGGATTGGGGGGAGCGGACCCCACGTGCCTGTGACGCGGGGGCGCCCGGTAGGCGGTGACGGCGACGCTGGGCCGGCGGCGGTGGCGAGCCGGAGGGCGCCTGGGCAGGCGGCAGGATGATGCGCGCTGTACTGCCCCTGTTCTTGCTGCATCTGGCCGGGGCGACCGAAGAGCCCCCCCAGAAGCCGGGGCTCCCGGGCGAGCCTTCCCCGGGCTTGGCGCTCTTCCGCTGGCAGTGGCACGAGGTCGAGGCGCCCTACCTGGTGGCCCTGTGGATCTTGGTGGCCAGTCTGGCCAAAATCGGTGAGTGCGTGTGTGCGTGCGCCAGGCCCGTGGCCAACCTCAAACCCACCCCAAAGCGCCCCAGTACCCAGCTTCTTATCTAGTGGGAGGACTTAGGTTCTGATTCCACAAATCCGGGCACTCAGTTCATCAGCCTCCTCTTGCGGTTCGCTCTCCTCCTCGTGTCCTCCCGTGGGAGCTCTGAGGATTTGCCTTGCTGAAGGGCTGTCCCCGCTCTTCCCACCTCCATCTTTAGGCTCCTTTGCCCTCTCTGCTCTCCTCTTCCCCTTACAGTAAGCCGGCCTCAGTCTGGTCTTGCCTCCTCCAATCCCAGCTAATCAGATACCTCTGAGCACACGTGGAGACATGGGGTGGGGGGGGATGCTATTCTCTAGAGAGGCCAGGCATCCTGGTCCTGAGGAGGCAACCTTCCCTGGAGACCACGTTCAAGTGTCCGTTCTCGGCTTGGGTTTTTTATTGTTGTTTTGGTTAAGCAGGCCTGGGCCGGGTTAGTACCCACCACCCCTGGTGCTCAATCCTGTCTCTAACAGGCACCCATTCTCTTGGGTGGGATACTGAACTGCCACATTCCCTCTAGCTCTCCTTTACTTAAAGATGCCACCTTCTTATGCCTAGTTGTGGGAAACTCCCTTTCCCCATCAGAATTCACATTCCTCCCACTTCAGGGTATAAGAAAATTCCCTCTATGGTGGGGGAGGGCACTGTGTATTGCCTACCAGAGATGCTTCTATATATCCAACCTCCTTCAGTCCTCACAGCATCGAAGGTTGTTCTTTAGACTCCTTTCCCCTTAATAGAGCTCCTTTTCCCTGCCTCTGCTCCTTCCTCCTGCCTTCTAAGCAGCCAGTGGTCCCTCCTCCACCAAGACCCTCCTCCTCCCTGTTGTGCAGGCTCTGCTGTGGGGGTGACTAATTATAGAAGAGCGTTGCTACTCACTCCCCAACTATGCTGGCACAGTCTGTACTCCAGTCCCACCAATACAGCCTTCATGGAATCACACAGCCTAAACTTTGTTCCCCTTCTCTCCCAGGGATACTCTGGGGGCTGGGCAGAAACAAAAGAACATTCCACCCTACTGTGACAGCTTGATATTAATAATGGAAATCAGGACTCAAAATGCCTTTAGGGATCCTAGTTCTGCCAGAGAATGGCTTTTGTGATGGGTCTAGGATTGCAGAGCTGGGGTTGGTGCATGAAGAGATGAAGATGAAATAGAAGAGGTTCCAAGGTAGGGATGAGTATGGAGAGATCTGTTGCTGAGCTTACCCTAGAGGCCCAGCAGCAATGAGGGTAAGAAAGGAAGGAGCCTCAGATTTGGAGCCACCACTTGAGTTTGCTGAGAAGTCTGTGAATTGCAGAAGAGTTCCTGTCTTAGGGTTTATAGCAACAACTGGAGTCTCCCTCCCCCAATAAGCCATAGCGCTTTTTTAGTTTGGATGACACCTCCTATGGAGGTAGGAGAAGAGATCCTCCTTCTCACTAGCTAAAAAATATCTTCAGCAAGGGGGGAAAAGATAGGCAGAACACTTAGGAATACCTTCTCCCAACTTCATTGCTAGGAATTTTTTTCTCTTTTAGTCAACAGATATTTATGAAGAGCCCACTGTGTGCCAGGCATTGTCCTAGGGCCTCTAGGTGCAGCTTTCAAAGGGTACTATCTTGGCATAGAGTCTCACACAGGCTAACATGGAGGTCTCCTCCACCAGTATTCTAGGGATTGTGTAGGGAAAGAGGTGTTCACTTGTGGTCTGAGGGCCCAAGGGGAGCCTGGTCCCCAAAGTTTTTTAAACTACTGAGTCCCAAGTGAGTCCATATAATGAAAAGCACCTTGGGCTAGGAGGCCTACAGTGGTCCTAGGAGGTATAGTGTACATTATGGTCCAATTGGGAAGGCGAGACATAATATAATAATAGCAGACAAAAGTGGGAGAGGCAATAATACTAGAAACCCTTTTCTTATCCCTTCCTTTTTTAGAGACAGAATGAACTGTTATTATTTTTCAGCAGTCATATATAATTAACATTTGTTGAGAACCCACTATGTGACTGATAGTATGGGAGGTACATTTGCACACTTTATATCATTTTATTCTCACCTTTTGTGATGGTTATTTTTCCTATATTATAGAAGTTGGAGTTCAGGAAAGTTAAATAAGTTGCCTAAGATCACACAGTTAGACATGCTAAGGCTGGAATAAGACCTGGAGATCTCTTGACTGCTAAACTCAAAGTTTTTAAAATCTATTTTATTTTAATTTTATTATTATTATTATTTTTTAGAGACACAGTCTCACTTTGTCACCCTCAGTAGAGTGCTGTGGCATCATAGCTCACAGCAACCTCCAGCTCTTGGGCTCAGGCGATTCTGTTGCCTCAGCCTCCTAAGTAGCTAGGACTACAGGCGCCCACCACAACGCCCAGCTATTTTTTGTTGCAGTTTGGCCGGGGCTGGGTTTGAATCTGCCACCCTCGGTATATGGGGCTGGCTCCCTACTCACTGAGCCACAGGCGCTGCCCTTTATTATCTTTTTTTAAGAGTCAGGGTCTCACCTTGTGGCCCAGACTGAAGTACAGTAGTGCAATCAGCTCACTGTAACCTCAAGCTTCTGGGCTCAAGTGATCTTCCTGCCTCTGCCTCCTGAGTAGCTGGGACTATAGGCATGTGCCAACATGTCAAGCTAATTTTTTTTTTTAAAGTCTGTAGAGTCAGGATCTGTATTACCCAGGCCTCCTGGCCTCAAATGATCCTCTCACCTTGGTCTTCCAAAGTGCTGGGACTATAGATGTGAGCCACCATGCCTGGCCCCCAAAGTTTTTTAAACTACTGAGTCCCGAGTGAGTCCATATAATGAAAAGCACATTGGGCTAGGAGGCCTACAGTGGTCCTAGGAGTTATAGTGTACATTATAGTCCAATTAGGGAGGCAAGACATAATATAATAATAGGTAACAATTTATTAGGTGCTTACTATAAGCAGTGTGTCAAATGCCTTAGAATACATTGCCTTTTTTTTTTTTTTGAGACAGCCTCAAGCTGTCGCCCTGGGTAGAGTGCTATGGCATCACAGCTCACAGCAATCTCCAACTCCTGGGCTCAAGCAATTCTCCTGCCTCAGCCTCCCAAGAGCTGGGACTATAGGCGCCTGCCACAATGCCTAGCTGTTTTTTGGTTGCAGCCTCATTAGTGTTTGGCGGACCCGGGCTGGATTCAAACCCACCACCTTAGGTGTATGTGGCTGGCACCTTAGCCACTTGAGCCACAGGCGCCAAGCCTACATTGCCTTTTTTAATACAACAATCCTATGAGGTCATTATTGTTTTTACTCCCATTTTGCTGATAAGAAAATTGAGGGTCAGAGAGGTGAAGTTATTTGCCCAAAGATCACAGGACTAGTAAATGGAGGATTTAGGCTTTGAACCTAAGCGGCCTGACTCCAGAGGCCCTGATTTTTACAACTATATCAAACATTAAAAGATACTAGGTAGTATTTGCTGAGGTTCAAATAATGGCTTTTGAGAAAGGGGAGGGAATTTCTAGAAAGGGGAAAAGCAAGCAAAGGCATAGGTTACCCTGGTGTGACAGGAACAGCAAGACAATGACAGGTTTGGCTGCAGGGGAGGGTTTGTAGCCCTGAAAGCTGGAGATTCTAGAAGTCTTCTCTGTTTCCAGGGTCTGAGATCCTGACCTTAGGTAACCTTTTAGGACTGGTGGGTTATAGGCCTGGCCTGTGTGGGAGGGCATTCTCAGAGTGTGGGAATGAGAGAGCTGATATCTCCCGCTCTCTTTTTGCATTGTAGTGTTTCATCTGTCTCGGAAAGTAACGTCTCTGGTCCCTGAGAGCTGCCTGCTGATTTTGCTGGGCCTGGTGCTAGGGGGCATTGTGTTGGCTGTGGCCAAGAAAGCTGAGTACCAGCTAGAGCCAGGCACCTTCTTCCTCTTCCTGCTGCCTCCTATTGTGCTGGACTCGGGCTATTTCATGCCTAGCCGACTGTTCTTTGACAACTTGGGCGCCATCCTCACCTATGCCGTGGTGGGCACACTCTGGAATGCCTTCACAACAGGCGCCGCTCTTTGGGGCCTGCAGCAGGCTGGACTTGTGGGTGAGTGACTCTAAGACCTGGCTGGCAGAGGGAGCCTTTCCCACACCCTCCACTAGACTTTCCTCCAACTCTGGAGGTCGTAACACACCAGATAGGCTTTAGCCCTGTTTAGATCTCTGCCAATCAAGTCTGGGCATCTGTGACATGACAGCTGAGCAGGAGCCTGGCTCCCAGCTGTGTGTGGGTTGCCAAGGCTGGGGAGCCTGCATTACCACTCTGTTGCATTCTGCCCTCTGTTACCACACTGCCACTTGCCAGCCCTACTCCCCTGGGGCACAGCTCCCTTTTCCTGCAAGGCCCTACAATCCTGGCTCTGCCCTGGGTCATGCCAGAGTGGTTTCTGTTTTTATTATTATTATTAAGTACATATTATACATCCACAAAGTATCGGCACTACACTGGGTGTTCTCTCCTTACTTATCCTATTGAGGGTATAATTTGTCGCATTTAATGGATGAGGAAATAGAACTCCTTAAATTTGTGTGCTATCAGGTCCAAGGTTAGCGGGAAAGGTCCATTTTACTGAGGCTCTTTGCCTTTAGGCTGCCTCTCTTGTTACCGTCTTAATTTCCTGACCCAAGAAATCCATTCAACCCTGTATGTTGATAATTCAGACTTTCCAAGTAACAAGGAGAGGTTTGCAATTCCCACTTGGTTTCCTTATTGAGATAGTGAACTGTTTGGTGCAGAAAGGGGAAGGGAGGACATCAGATCATAGTAATAGTAGTAATCCTCATAATACAGAGTATCTTTTTGGGTGCTTACTCTATGTCAGACACTGGCTAAATAGGTATTATTTTCAATTTATGCACAAGGAAACTGAGGCTCACAGACTTTAACATGCCATAATATATATTATATGTATGTATGTATTGAAAATGTCATGTGTACGTGATATGTTCAAGTCTCACCTATGGTGCTTTTCATACTCTATTCAGAGAATTGTGTCATAAAACTTTGGCTGGGAACCATAGGTGTGGGAGAAAGCACTCCTTTGTTATTCCCCCTAATAAAAGCCAGCTAACAGCCAGTTTCCACCTGTTGGCAGTTGTGATTACTGTTGCTGCAACTTTTGTTACGTGTGCCACCTTAGCTTTTTAGGTCACATAGAGCTTTCTTAGCCATCTCCTGGCCTTTTTATCTTTTCTAAATGGTTGGGTTGATTTTTGCAGCAATCTTGTAAGGTAGGCAGATGAGGAGTCATGGCTAGAAGTCATGTGACAATGACAGAGCCAAGATCACACAGGTGGTAAGTGGCAAGGCCAGCTCTGCTCAATTCTCCTGATCTGCAGGCCAGTGCTCTCCTCACCATCCCAAGTCCTCTTTGGGCTTCTTTGTTTTATCAGTGAGAGTAGAGTTGGGGCTGGTCCCAGGGAATGCTGCAGGAGACTTGGTCACTTTTACTAATTACTGGCCTATCCTCCATCTCTCCCTCGTTAGCCCCTAGGGTGCAGGCTGGCTTCCTGGATTTCCTACTGTTCGGGAGCCTTATCTCAGCAGTGGACCCCGTGGCTGTGCTGGCTGTTTTTGAGGAGGTGCACGTCAATGAGACTCTCTTTATCATCGTCTTTGGGGAGTCCCTGCTTAATGATGCAGTCACCGTGGTGAGAGTGCTCAGCTGGCTGCCATTCCCTGACCCCAGGCTGTGTGCTCTGACCAGTTGGGTGTCTGAGCTGATTCAGCCTCTTCCCATGGGCTCCCTGGGGAAGAAAGGCCAGGTTGTTGCCTTCCCTGCCTTACTCCTAACTCTTCTCTTCTCACTCAGGTGCTGTACAAAGTCTGCAACTCCTTTGTGGAGATGGGCTCTGCCAACGTGCAGGCCACTGACTACTTGAAGGGAGTCGGTCAGTATTTCGCCCCTCTCAGCGGGCATTGGAGGTCTGCCTCCACTGGACTGCTGAGTCCCTCCCACCCCACATCAAGGCAGAGGAGGCTGCCCGGGTTGCCTCTTTTCCTTTCCTCCTCTATGGAGAAATGGGGTCTGGGAGGGGCTTGCCCTGGGAGTGTGGTGGGGATCATCCTCCATTCCCTGCCAGGCAGCGGTCTTGTCAGCCCAGGGAGGGTCTGGGCCAGGGGTCATGCTGATAACCCAACTCCTCCCCCAGCCTCCCTGTTTGTGGTCAGTCTGGGCGGGGCAGCTGTGGGCTTAGTCTTTGCCTTCCTCCTGGCCCTGACCACACGCTTCACCAAGCGGGTCCGCATCATCGAGCCACTGCTGGTCTTCCTCCTCGCCTATGCAGCCTACCTCACTGCTGAAATGGCCTCACTCTCCGCCATTCTTGCGTGAGTCCTGGGGGCCTTGCAGGCACGCATCTGGGAAGGGGCTCTGGAGATAGTTGCCCCTCATATGGACAGAAGTAGGACCCCGGGGAGTCCATTGGTTTCCCTGAGCCCTTGTGGTAGTAGGAGGCTCACACTCTACTGGGGAGATAGTAAACTTAGGTAATATTTCAGGAGCTGCCTCCAGAACTGTCCTGGGCACCCTAGAACCTAATTTTCCTCTGTCTGAAGTGTCCTCTGGGATGTGGGATGGGTTGGAAGTAGAGCTCCAAAAGGTGCTCAGAGAATCTGCTAGTCAGAACATGTTTCTCTCACCTTTTCTAGAAGGCTTGAGGGAAAGCTGGAAATTTGAACTGTTCACCACTAACTAGCAGACTTTATGCCTCCCTGGGCTTCACTCTGAGAGTCTGACATCTGGGTTGGGCAAAACCCCCTTCCACAGCATGCTCAAACCTCAGAGCCTGAGGCCTCTGGGATCCCTCCTGACTTGCCCTGTCTCCATCCCTCTCCAAGGGTAACCATGTGTGGACTGGGCTGTAAGAAGTATGTGGAGGCCAACATCTCCCATAAGTCTCGCACAGCTGTCAAATACACAATGAAGACTCTAGCAAGCTGCGCTGAGACTGTCATCTTCATGCTTCTTGGCATCTCGGCTGTGGACTCTTCTAAGTGGGCCTGGGACTCTGGGCTGGTGCTGGGCACTCTTGTCTTCATCCTGTTCTTCCGAGCCCTCGGTATTGCTGGCACCACTCCCTTCCTATCCCCCTGCCTTCACCCCTCTTGCTCATTCCCCAGTCTCAGTCCACATTCTTGCCTATTCCTAAGCCTCTCCTGTTGCTCACCTTTCCCACCCCCATTAGACCTTAGCCCAGGTACTTGGTGCCATCCACTCCTATGTCCTCCATTCCCAACGCCTTGCTCCCACTGGCCTCCCTTCCGCTGTAGGCGTAGTCCTGCAGACATGGGTGCTGAACCAGTTCCGGCTGGTCCCTCTGGACAAGATTGACCAGGTGGTGATGTCCTATGGGGGACTACGGGGGGCTGTGGCCTTTGCTCTCGTCATCTTGCTGGACAGGACCAAGGTCCCTGCCAAGGACTACTTTGTGGCCACCACTATTGTGGTGGTCTTCTTCACAGTCATCGTACAGGTGGGAGTGCTCATGAGGCTGGGTGGGGAGAGGGTCCGGCAGGCCCTAGGGGATTCTTGGAGCCTATGGGACACAGCCTTCTCTTCCCATCAGGGGATGCAGAGACCTGACTTCTCAGACCTTGAGTCCAATGGGGTGGTGGTATATAATTAGGTATGGTACATCCCTAATTATGGGATGAGAAAGGCAGCAAGGAAATGAATAAATAGGACAGGGCTTACCTCTTGCCTGTCCATAGGGCTTGACCATCAAGCCACTGGTCAAGTGGCTGAAGGTGAAGAGGAGTGAACATCACAAACCCACCTTGAACCAGGAGCTACATGAGCACGTGGGTACTAGAAACCCATCCCTCCACCTCTCCCTCTCTCCCTTCTCCTATCTTGGGCAGAGTCCTGATCCAGTCCCCCTACCCGCCCCCTTCTAGACTTTTGACCACATTCTGGCTGCAGTGGAGGACGTTGTGGGGCACCATGGCTACCACTACTGGAGGGACAGGTGAGGGAGCTGCCCCGAGGCTCCTTCAGCAGCAGCAGCCCCACCAGCCAGGGCAGGATGGGGGGTATGCCACACTTCTGAGAAGGGACAGAGGCAGGTTGAGGCTGAGTGACCTCTGCCAAAAGCCCTTCAATGGCATCTGAGTGCTCTCAGAATAAGACAAGGCTCCCTGTGTGGCCTGGCCAGTCCTGCATGGTCACTGCAGCCTCATTGTGCTCTGCTCTGTCTTAGTATGCTTGCTAATGCCATGGACCCTGTTTTAGAGCCTCAGGACCTACCATGCTCGCCCAGCCTGGCCACTGGGACCTTTGTACATGTCATTCTCACCACTAGAACACTCCCTCTCACTTAACTCAACTTCTGGTCATTCTTCGGCTCTCACCATTAGTTCCTTAGGGAGGCCTTCCCTGGCCTCCCTGACTAGAAGGACAAGTCCCTGTTGTACTCTATAGTTATCCTTGCTAGTTCTTTTCATGGTTGCAAGTTTACAGTTATTTGTAAAAACTTGAATTAACATCAGACTTTCCTGTAACACTAAAAATTCCATAAAGGCAAAGACTAGACTTTAGATTCTCCCTGGCTGAAGCCCATACCAAGAAAGGCAGGCGAGTGCTGGTGGTGTCCCTGCCCCATCTGAGGAAGAGCCAGCAGGCTGGGCCTTGGGGATGGTACTCAGGACTGGGCCTGACATCCTCTGTAGGTGGGAGCAGTTTGACAAGAAGTACCTGAGTCAACTGCTGATGCGGCGGTCCGCCTATCGTATCCGGGACCAGATCTGGGATGTGTACTACAGACTCAACATCCGGGATGCCATCAGCTTTGTAGACCAGGTGGGCCAGCAGCTACCAGGTAGGATAGTGGTGGGTGGGCAGGTGGCCAGCAGAACAGGACAAGAGTGGAGCAATTAGCACGTAGGCCCTGAGCATGGAGTTGGGAATTCCCAACTAGCTCCATAATGAAATGACAGCTGCAGGACCAAACCAGGCCTGGTCCTGACAATCAAGTCTAGTAGGCAGTACAGAAAGGTAGACTCTGGAATCAGCAGATATGGTTCAGCTATTATTAATTGCAAACTTGGGACCTTAGGTAAGTCTCTTATGCTCTGAGACTCAGTTTCCTCAGCTGTAAGAAAGTAGGAATAAGAATGCCTGTGCCATACATTTTTTTCTTTTCTTTTCTTTTTCTTTTTTTTTTGAGACGGAGCCTCAAGCTATCCCCCTGGGTAGAGTGCCATGGCATCACGCTCACAGCAACCTCCAACTCCTGGGCTCAAG
>NW_003852546.1:1728127-1730598 GCF_000181295.1 Otolemur garnettii | reverse complement strand
GCCACCTTAGGTGTACGTGGCTGGCGCCTTAGCAGCTTGAGCCACAGGCGCCGAGCCAGATTTTTTTCTATGTAAAGTGCCTAGCACAGTACCTCGCACATCAAAAGAGCAAAATAAGTGTTAATTACTGTCATTATCTTTATTACCCTCTCACTGCCTATGCCACTCTCCATTGATTACTGTCTGACCTTGGTTGTGACCCCTGCAGGGAGGCCACGTCTTGTCTTCTGCAGGCCTCACACTCCCCTCTATGCCTAGCCGCAATTCTGTTGCAGAGACTTCTGTCACCAACCTGCTGTAAGTCCTTGAACCCCGTCATCTTCCTCAAACTCCTATCTTTTGAGCCCTCTTTCTTAATCCCTTCTGGGGAAGAGTGGCTAGTACCTTTGTTTCTACCCTTCTCCTATGCCTCCTGCTCCCTCTCTAGCATACTGTCCCCCGACTCCTACAGGAGGGAGAGTGGCAGTGGAGCATGTCTGGATCTGCAGGTGATTGACACAGTACGCAGCGGCCGGGACCGTGAGGATGCTGCGATGCATCATCTGCTCTGTGGAGGCCTCTACAAGCCACGCCGCAGGGTGAGAGCAGGCAGGCATGAGTTCATTGAGTGGGAGGGGGCTGGGGACGCCATGATCAGAGGCTCAAGAGGCAGTTGGTACCAGCTCATGGAGAGCTACAGATGCCCAGAAGTGTGGGTTTCATCCTGTCCATAATAAGAAACCTTTCCCTTTTTTTTTTTTTTTTTTTTTGAGAAAGGGTTGGCCTGTTTAAGGATCCCTTCTCTGGTAGCAGGGTACAGATCAAATTGGAAGGGGTGAGTTGAGAGGCTAGGAGAGCCAGCTAGGAAGCTGGAGTGAAACATTGCAGATGAGAGCTGGGTGAGGGGCAGAGAGAGGAATATGTAGGCCTAGGTGATTGGCCCTGAAGAGGAGAGGAGGAGACAGAGTACAGGAGGCCTTGAGGGTCGCTGGAAAATGACAGGGTGTCAGACAGAAGCAGGGTTTCCAAGGAAGCCTGTGGGACCAGTTTAGCATGAGGAAGGCAGGCATCTGTTCAATGCAGATCATGAAGCTTTATGGCTGGAAAAGCCCAGCCCATCCAGGAGGGAATCTGTTCTAATCCCACAAGGGGGCAGCAAGCTATTACCTAGAACCTTTCTGAAATGGGAGCCAGCAATTAGCATACCTGACCATTGAGACAGAATTGGCTTCCTTTAACTTGCACCTTCTGGTCCTGATTTGGCAGCTCTGCAGAATAAATCTTCCAAGGTTCCAAGACAGTTTCCTTCCATATAAGCCCCTTTTCCTTTAACCCAACATCTGCCTCTGTTATGTCTTCTCTGGCCATAAGAAATGCAGCCCAGAATGTAAGGTGCTACTCTAGCTGTGGTTGGCCAGAGCAGGGCAAAGGGACTCTTTTACCTTTGTAGTTCTGCAACTTGCCATTCTTTTCCCACAGCCAGGGATCTCTCCAGCTTTGGCTTATCACCTGGGGCCCTGTATCATCCCCACAATCTACCAAACCCCTGTGTCTTCCTCAGTTAATGACTGTCCAGACCCTGTCTCATCCCAACCTGTGTGGGGTTTTTGTTTTTGTTTTGAGACAGAGTCTCTCTCTGTGACCCTGAGTAGAGTGCAGTGGTGTCATCATAGCCCATTGCAGTCTCAAACTCCTGAGCTCAAGTGATCCTCCTGCCTCAGCTTCCTAATTAGCTGGGATGACAGGTGCCCATCACATAGCCCGACTAATTTTTCTATTTTTAGTAGAGATGGGGTCTTGTTCTTGCTCAGTCTGGTCTTAAATTCCTGAGTTTGAGCAATCCTCCCACCTCAGCCTCTCAAAGTACTTGGATTACAGACATGAGCCACTGTGCCTGGCCCCAACCTGTATGGTTTAAAAAAAAAAAAAAAAAAACCTATTTTCCTCATGCAAAATTCCAGTAGAGAGAATAAAATAACTCAATTTATCCATCACGCATCTCTGATAATTATCAATGCATAGTGTACTTTTATAATTACGTACATACTCTGCCCACACTTTATCTTAAGGAAACTCCAGATATCACATCATCTCTAAATATTAGTGTGTATCTCTAAGTAGCAAGAACTCTTACATCCAGTTGGTGTTCAATAAATAACTTTTTCCAGCTGGATGTTCAAAGTAGCATCCAAATAAAGACTTTGCATTGGGAAATATGTCTCTTCATTAATAAAATATCCTCCCTTTTCCCCCCTTGCTATTTATTTATTGAAGAATACTGGATACTTTGTCTTGGAAATTTTCCCATTTTCTAGATTTTGCTGAGTGTATTCCAGTGGTGGTGTTTCACATGTTCCTCCATTCCCTGTATTTCTTGGTCTTTAAATCTAGAGGCCTGATCAGATTCAGGGACGTTCAATAGGTATGCTCTGTGTTTCTTATTTTGTCACATCAGGAAGTACATGACAATTGGTTGTGTAAGTGTGTGTGTG
>NW_003852546.1:1720342-1727978 GCF_000181295.1 Otolemur garnettii | reverse complement strand
GAGAGAGAGAGAGAGAGAGAGAGAGGAAGATTGGTCAATGGACTCAGTCCAATCAGTTCATGTATACTCAACTTTTTAAAAATCAAGAATAAGTTTGTGCTTACCCTGTTAAATGTAATTTTATTTGATTTAGCCTATCATTCCATTGCTTGGATCCCATGTCCGCCACCAAATGTCTCCTCAGATTCATATCATCTGAAAATATGCTAAGCCTGTTAACTTTGCATTCATCCAAATCAACATAAAAATGTTGAACAGGATAGAGCTGAGGACAGAGCTCTGTGGCATGCTACTAAAGACTTTCCTCCAGACTGACATGGATCAACCATTTTTGGGGTATGACTGCTCAATCAGTTCTGAATCCACTTAGTTGTACCATGACACAATCCGTAATTCCTCATGTTCTCACAGAAATGTCACTACAGAGAGACAGAAGTGTCTACTATGCAGTTAGAAAGATAAGATGATAGCTTAAGAGAGGTAAAGGCTGGAGAGGAAGATTTGGAAGCAATCTATATCAGAGGTTTCCTTACCTGACTATCTCACAATCTCCTGAGGAATTTAGTAGAATACTATATTCTTGGTTTCACCTCCCAGAATACTCTATACTTTGGAGTGGGACTAAGAATCTCTGTTCTTACTAATATCCCCAGGTGATTCAAATGCAGCTAGTCTGATGACTGGTTTGGGAACCCAAGATCTATATCATTAGGATAGGTGAAGCCAGAGGATTAGGATAAGTCCTCTGGGAAGAGTGTTTAGAGAGGAAAGAGGAGCTCAGGGAATTCTCCCCCCTCAGCCTCCCAGAGTGCTTGGATTATACTGTGAAGAATGTACATGGGGGGAAGGAAAGGAGACAGCAGAGGAGAGAGAAATGTCCTTTGGAGAAGCAGTAGCAGATGGTGCCTCGGGTCAGGGGTAGGAGAAGGGCTGGATGCTGTACAGAGAAAAGGCTTGCGCCTAGACAGAGGTCATAGCACTAGTGACAAGGGAGAAGGGGCACTGTGGAGCTGCAGTCCTTGGGGTTGCATTTCTGGTATTTAAGGAAGCACTGGATGGGAGAGAAAGTGTCAGAATCGGATTATAAAAAGAGAGACATTAGTACCAATGGAAAGGTTCTCTTTAAGGAGTCAAGGGCAGGGGCTTGCTTGAAAGCACAGGGGAGGGGACAAGTGGGGAGGGAAGGAGTATAGATGCTGGAGAGCAGGGAAATAGCAGGAAGCAGGAGCTGATGGAGGTAGGAAGCAGGGGTGGGGAGTTGTGGATCTTGTGAAGGAGGTGGGCAGAGGGCAACCTGGTGCATAAGTGGAACGGGGCAGATAGGAGGGAGCTCTTGAAGGGAGCTTGTAGAATTGGTTCAGGGAAGCAGCAAATGTGAGGTAAATGGACCACACTGGGGAGGTGAGGCAAGACTATCTGATTTGGAACACACTGGGCGGTACTTTGGGGGATTACTGCTAGATAATGAAAGGGTTGCTAAGCAGTCCAGGGCAGAGACTGAGGTAGTGTAGGTAAGTGGGTAGTGGGTTTGGTTTTTATGAGGAAGAGTTAAAGGTAGGTGATGGAGGTGGTCCTGAATTGTTGGGACCCAGAGGGTTCAGGGTGTCGGGGAAGATAGTTGTGAAAGTCCAAAGCACAGCTCGGGATGTCATGGTGGTGAATCCTGTGTGGCTAGCAGGGGGCAGGTGGGCCAGGTATATAAGCCAGGCTCAGCTAAATGGAGGTTCAAAGAAGGAAATGTGGCCTATGTTCTCATAGTTGCCCTGGAGGACAAGACAGAGGGTCACCTTCAAAGCAGAGAATACTGGGGAAAGGGTGGCAGGGATGGGGAAGGCGAGGCTTTGGAGAAGTTCTGGGATAAAGTAAAGCCTTTCCCCAGAGAACTGAGAACACAGGGCCTTGGGCTGCATTCCTATTTACTTTTTGTTTTTCAATCCATGGCTAGTTCTGGAAAGCTGGGCTAGCAGGGCCTGTGGTGAGCATACTGGGGCTGCTACCTAGGGTTCCTGTGGAAGGCCAAGGCACCTGGCCTCATGGCAGGGTGGGGCTGTCATTGCCAGTACAAAGCCAGCTGCAGCCGCCACTTCATCTCAGAGGACGCGCAGGAACGGCAGGACAAGGAGATCTTCCAGCAGAACATGAAGCGGCGGCTGGAATCTTTTAAGTCCACCAAGCACAACATCTGCTTCACTAAGAGCAAGCTACGACCCCGCAAGTCTGGCCGCAGGAAGGCACGTCCTTTCTCTAGGACTCTCTTTGGGGATGGAGGCTAATACGCAGCACGCAGTGTTGAGGCTCCAAGGGTTGGAATCCAGCCTAGAGGGACTCCCAGTTGGACAGTTTGATGACTGCAGCAGTTTGGGTTCCCTTTTAGATCTTCCTAGAGCCCCAGCAGGGTAAGGTGAGCCTTTTAGAGGGACAGCAGCTTCTTGGCCATGAGGTTACCTGCTGGGAGGCAGCAAGACCTCCCAGCAGAAGCGCGGCACCTGTAGCTCAAAGGAGTAGGACACTGGCCCCATACGCCAGAGGTGGCAAGTTCAAACCCAGCCCCAACCAAAAACTGCAAACAAACAAACAAACAAAAAAAAAAGACCTCCCAGCAGAGATGAAACAAGCAAGACAAGGACATTCCCAACCAGCCCAGGCCGATGCACTCAGAGCTCCTGCTGGTGCATGGGTTACTCAGACTCCACAGTTCTTGCCTGGCTGGCAAAGGGTTGATGGAACCATTGGGACTGACATAAGTTCCCTTCCCTATTGAGTTAGGAAAACATGCCCTCCTGTTGACCCCATCAGATGACAGGGTGGGAGTGTAAAGCCTGTGCCAGAGGCTCAGGTTTTCTTTCTTGGTCCTTAGAAGGAAGGTGTGGCTAACGCTGAGGCTCCAAATGGGAAACCTCCTCGAGACCTGGGCTTTCAGGACACAGGCAAGCGGGGAACAGGGGTGGGACTGAGGGAGATAGGGAAGAGCCTAGCACCCTAAAAGGACTTGCTTGGGGGTGCATCACGGACTAGATGGGCACACTTGACTTTCAAGTTGGAAATATTCAAAGTAGTTATTGGACAATGTGTGGTGAGCAGTATCTGAGTGGTAACTATGGGCTACAGGTCCTGAGGACTTAGAAAAGGTATCATGGGGGAAGGAGGGGCTTGGTCTGGGCCTTGAAGGATGAGTGGACCTTGGAACCCAGTATCCCATCTATAAAATATTTTGTATACAGAGCTGGATGTTGATGGGCCTTCCAGCTCTGCAGATACTCATGTTTTCAGTTGATGATGCAATCTGGGGCTGACAGAAGAGGATGGGGGAGCTGGAAAGTATGACCCTCCTGGCTTCCTCTCAGTGCTTAGCTTCCTCTGCTTGCCCCCTTGGGCTCTACAATGTCACATACCTTTCTTTCAAGTTCCTATCCCCTAGGCCAGTGTTCAAAACAGCCAGAGGAGAAAGCAAGTGCCTCTTGTCAATGTGGGGTGTGCCTGAGGGGCCAGGGAGCTGGCTTGGGACTGTGAGTACAGGAGGCAGTTGCTGGGCTGGCTGCCCAACTCTTTTGTCTCTGTCCAGCTGCAGTGATACTGACTGTGGAGTCTGATGATGATGAGGAGAGTGACAGTTCAGAAACTGAGAAGGAGGATGACGAGGGGATCATCTTTGTGGCTCGGGCAACCAGTGAGGTTCTCCAAGAGGGCAAGGTCTCAGGTAATGGCTTTCTTGTTGCCTCCTTCCCTGTGGAACAAGCTGGTTTCCTTCCCCTTCACTCATGGCCTCTACTCCAGACAACTCCCTTCTCCTATTCACTAGTTTGTTTACCAACCATCATTTACTGAGCATCACGGTTAATACCAGACACCTGATACATATGACCAGCTTCAACCCTCACAACCATCAAGATGGAGCAATGGAACTCATAGAGTCCAAGGGGCTTTTGATTTGTCTAGTGTCACATAGCAAGAACCAGAACCAGAGTTTGAACCTGACCCATCTGACTCCAAAGCCGGTAGCTTTTCACTGTCATGCTGCCTCCCTTTACCCTCTGGTTAGGAACAGTATGTGGTAAACAAACCCAAGCTTAGCACACCTGCCCTCAGGTAGAGGCCCAGGTGAAGTGGCAGCCTGACTTTGGGGAGGAGTCTATATATTCATCACAATGGGATTATTAAGGATAAGAAACTAGTATAGGGCTTGGGGGGGGTGGGGGGGGTGGGCAAAGAGCCTCATACTTATAATCCTAGCACTTTGGGCGCCAAGGTGGGAGGATTGCTTGAGGCCACGAGTTTAAGACATCTTTACAAAAGACAGGAAGATTACCCAGGTGTGGTGGTGTGGGCCTATAGTTCCAGCTACTTAGAAGGATAAAGCAGTAGAATTACTTGAGCCCAGGAGTTGGGGGTTGCAGTGATCTATGATTGTACCACTGCGCTTCAGCCCAGGCAACAGAGCAAAGACCCTGTCTCAAAAAAAAAAAAAACAAAGAACAGGCTTGGCACAGTAGCTCACACCTGAAATCCTAGCACACTAGGAGGCCAAGGCCAGAGAATCACTTGAGTTTAGGTGTTTGAGACCAGCCCAAGCAAGAGCGAGACTCTGTCACAAATAGAAAAATTATTAGCCTGGCATGGTGGCACATGTTTCTGGTCCCAGCTACTTGCATGGGAGGCTGAGGCAGGAGGATCACTTGAGCCCAGGAGTTTGAGGATGTGGTGAGCTATGATGATGCCACTGCATTCTACCCAACGTGACAGAGTAAGACTGTCTCAAAAATAAATAAATAAAATTTAATTTTTTTGTTGTTGTAGTCTGAGGGCCAGGTTCATACCCACCACCCTCAGTATACGGGGCTGGCACCTACTCACTGAGCCACAGGCGCCGCCTTTTTTTTTTCTGAGACAGTGTCTTACTATGTCACCCTTGGTAGAGTGCCATGGTGCCACAGCCCACAGCAACCTCAACCTCTTGGGCTTAAGAGATTCTCTTGCCTCAGCCTCCCGAGCAGCTGAGACTACAGGCACTTGCCATACGCCTGGCTATTTTTAGAGATGGGGTCTCGCGGTAGCTAAGGCTGGTCTTGAACCTGAGAGCTCAGGCAATCTGTCCACCTTGACCTCCCAAAGTGCTGGGATTATAGGTGTGAGTCACTGTGCCTGGCAAAAAAAAATGTTTTTAAAGACAGTAAACCCCCAAAACAAAAGGATGCTATGTATACATGTGTCCATGTATATGTATTCTCTCATAATGTTAGGTATCTCTGGTGGTCAGCTTAGCATCCTCAATTGTCATTATAAAATGTTTATTACAGAAAATTCAAAATATACAATGACAGAACAGTAAAATCAACTCCCATCTACCTATTACCCTGGTTCAATAATTACCTACTCATAGCCACTCTTATTTCACCTATGCCCCTCGCTCCACTGGGTTCTTTTGAAGTAGGTCTCAAGTATCTTATCAATATAAATACTCCAGTAGCTATCTATGAAAGATAAAGAGTCTTTAAAAAAAATACCTAACCACAATACTATTACCATATCTAAAATCTGTCATCAAATATTTAGTGTTCAAACTTCCCTGTTAATATGTTTTTACAATAGGTTTGTTCAAATAAAAATCCAGATAAGGTCCACTCATTGAGTTAATAAGTCCCTTTTAACCTATAGCAGTGGTTCTCAAGTAGAGGGAGGTGGTACAATAATCCCCACCCCACCCCCAGCCCTGGGACATTTGGCAATGTCTGGAGACATTTTAGGCTGTCACAACTGGGAGGGTGCATTTGGATTGGGTGGGCAGAGGCCAGAGATGCTGATAAACATCCTACAATGCACAGGACAAGTCCCCACAACAAAGAAATAGCTGTCCCCAAATGTCAAGTGTTATGTTTGATGAACCCTGATCTATAGGTTCCCATTCTCCTACTTTTTTTTCCTTTTCAGTGTTTTATTTTGTTTGAGACAAGAGTCTCACTCTGTTGCTCTGGGATAAGTGCTGTGGCGTCATAGCTCACAGCAACCTCAAACTCCTAGGTTTAAGAGATCCTCCTTCCTGTCTCAGCTTCCTGAGTAGCTGGGACCACAGGCACCAGCCACAAAGGCAAGCTTATTTTTCTGTTGTTAGTAGAGATGGGATCTTGCTTTTGCCCAGGCTGGTCTTGAACTCCTGAGCTCATGTGATCCACTTTCCTCAGCTGCCCAGAGTGCTGGGATTCCAGGTATGAACCACCTTACCTGGCCTTCCATGTATTTATTGAAAAAAGCAGATTATTTGTCCTCTAGTCTTTTTCTATTTGGAGTTTGCTGATTGCATCCCCAAGTGTCATTTAGTATATTTCTCCATCTCTAATATTTCCTTTGAATCAGCAATTAAATCTAGATCATATTTCAGTTTTAACTTTTGGTAAGAATACTTCATATGGCTCGGCACTTGTAGTACAGTTGTTATGGCGCCTGCCACATACACCAAAGTTGGTGGGTTTCAACCTGGCCTGGGCCAGTTAAACAACAATGACAACTGCAACAAAAAATAGCCAGGTGTTGTGGCGGGCACCTGTAGTCCCAGCTACTTGGGAGGCTGAGGCAAGAGAATCACTTAAGCCCAAGAGTTTGAGGTTGCTGTGAGTTGTGATGCCACTGCACTACGAGGGTGACATAATGAAATTCTGTCTCAAAAAAAAAAATACTTCACAGATGGTGATGGTGTCCTTCCTATTGCTCACATCAGCAAACACCATCTGGGTGTCTCTCTTTTCGTGAGGTTAACACTGATCACTGATCAGATGTTGTTCCCCTGGGCCATCCATTAGCAAGTTCCCCATCAGCTTTTCTTTTTTTTTTAAGACAAGAGTCTCACTTTGTCACCCTTGGTAGATAGGGCTGGAGCCCTATTCACTGAGCTGCAGGCGCCACCCTCCCATCAGCTTTTCCTCAAATGGTCAGTCTCAACAGCCATTGAAGATCATTGCCAGATCCAAAATTTCATGAGATGTTATACATATACAATGGTGATGTTCTCTTAGTAAATCTATTTTTTTCACCTGCAGTTATTAGCAGGAATTTTTCTATTAAAAACTTCCCCTCATCAATTATTTGGTTACTCTGAGATACAGTGTTCATATAGGAAAGAATAGATAACCTGATTCTTTCATTTAACAGTTTTCAGACCAATGTGTTAGTTCCCTAGCATCTTCTAAAGGTGAACAGGGAAGGTTTTCGTTATTGTTATTTTTCTTTTTTTAGACAGTCTCACTTTGTCACCCTTGGTAGTGTTGTGGCATCATAGCTCACAGCAACCTCCAACTCTTGGGTTCAAGCAATCTTCTTGTCTTAGCCTCCCCAGTAGCTGGGACTATAGGCGCCTGCCCCCAATGACTGGCTGTTTTTAAAGACAGGGTCTTGCTCTTGCTCAGGGTGGTCTTGAACTCCCGAGTTCAAGTGATCCACCCACTTCAGCCTCCCAGAGTGCTAAGATTACAGGTGTGAGCCACCACACCTTACCTAGGTTTTTGTTGTTCAATTCTAATATTTCAGGTCCTTTAAGATTGTGGTTCTCGGCTCAGCGCCTATAGCTCAACGGGCTAAGGCGCCAGCCACGTACACCTAAGGTGGCGGGTTCGAATCCCCAGCCCGGACCCGCCAAAACAACAATGAC
>NW_003852546.1:1716619-1719283 GCF_000181295.1 Otolemur garnettii | reverse complement strand
TTTTTTTGAGACAGAGTCTGACTCTGTCAGCCCAGGGTAGAGTGCTGTAGCATCAAAGCTCACAGCAACTTCAAATTCTTGAGCTCAAGCGATCCTCTTACTTTACCCTCCCGAGTAGCTGGAACTA
Organism: Otolemur garnettii; assembly: GCF_000181295.1. Lineage (NCBI taxonomy): Eukaryota > Metazoa > Chordata > Mammalia > Primates > Galagidae > Otolemur > Otolemur garnettii. Next base: position 1,719,156 of record NW_003852546.1, on the reverse strand, counting down.
CAGGTGCCTGACACAATGCTGGGCTAATTTTAGACAAGGTGTTGCTCTGACTCAGTCTGGTCTTAAACTCCTGAGCTCAGGCAATCCTCCCACCTCAGCCTCCCAGGGTGCTAGGATTACCACCGCACCTGGTCCCTGAGCACCTATTCCGGTCAAGCACTGTGCTTGGCTTTGAAGAGTTGGGGTAATAGACAACCATAGGGCTTCTCTTTCCTAAGTTTCCTCCTTCAGAACCTCAGACTTCCGGCAATTCAGCAGCAGCTGTTCTGGGATCCTCAGCTACCGTCCCTCATGCTGCATCACCCCCTTTGTGGCACAGCTTTGGCCTGCTGTTAGGTTTGCATGAGCTCACACTCCTGGGCTGTGTCCCACCAAAGGGCTGTGGTGGGTGCTCAGGCAGGGTGCCCAGCAGAAAGGCCTTTGGCCCAGAGCCTCCAAGTTTTGCTCCCTCTGGCTGGTTGGCTGGGATGGGGGTTGGCAAGATGCAGTTTCTAAGACTGGGGCTATGAGTCAGGTTTGGGAGATTGAAGATGGGGCTTCTTTTCTGCCTGGTTTCTGCTTTCTCTTGCTTTAGTTATTTTCGCTTGTTCAATAGGTACTTCTTGAGCAACTACTGTGTACCCAGTCCTGTGTTAGGAGGTAGGAAGAGTAAACCAGCTGCAAGGCTTACCATTAGCAAGACATGCATTAAATAACTTGTACACGTGGATGTAATTCAGCAACTGTGCAATAAGTTATTTATCAGAGTGTGCTTACACCCGAGAAGAATTCCACTGGATTGGTAATAAGCACCTATGTACTCTCTATCTCCAGGAAGCCTTGAGGTGTGCCCAAGCCCACGCATCATCCCCCCATCTCCAACCTGTGCAGAGAAGGAGCTACCCTGGAAGAGTGGGCATGGGGACCTGGCAGTTTATGTGTCTTCGGAAACCACGAAGATAGTGCCTGTGGACATGCAGACAGGCTGGAACCAGAGCATCTCATCCCTGGAGAGCTTGGCATCCCCTCCCTGCACCCAGGCCCAGACTCTGACCTGCCTGCCTCGCAACCCCTTGGACGCTGAAGAGCCCCAGGCTCCTCTCCACCTGCCTTCTGATCCACGCCCGAGCTTTGCCTTTCCCCCGAGCCTGGCCAAGGCTGGCCGCTCCCATAGTGAGAGCAGTGCTGACATCCCCCAGCAGCAGGAGCTGCAGCCCCTCATGGGCCACAAGGACCGCACCCATCTTAGCCCAGGCACTGCTAATTCCCACTGGTGTATCCAGTTCAACAGAGGTAGCCGGCTGTAGCACAGTGTCTCAGGGGAGAACAGGAGGTGGAGCCCCTGTGGGAAGTGCTCCCTGGGCAGAGGAGCCTGCTCAGCTTGCCAGCTGGGCCTGGACTGAAGTAGCAACAGGGCTTTCCTGGGACTGGTCAGAAGGGTCTCCTGAGCTGGTTCTCACAGGGACCCTTCTCACCACCCTCCCTGCTCCTAACCCTTGCCACCTTCCAGTTCAATAAGACTCCTACTCTGGCTCAGGACCCAGACCAGATTCTAGGCCCTGACACTTGGGTAGCTGATACCTCTTTCTAGTGGGCATTTCTAGGGTTACGATAGGCAGCTGTTTCTGTCCTCAAAGTAAGGGCATCATTCCTTAGCAGATACTGGCCTTCCCTGCCCTCTACCTCTTTCCACCATGGGGTCAGGGACAGTATCCTGACAGTGAGGCTCAGTGAGGGGCTGGTCCTCTGAGGGACTGAGATGGGAGGCAGGGGAGCCCTTAACCTTGTGTTTTGCTGCCCTGTTGGGTCAGCTACCCACAGGCCATTTTTTTTAGGGTAGTAAGAATCTCTGCTTCTCCTTGCTTAGCCCCCCTTCCCTCTGACGTCAGATATTGGGGTAAAAGTTATTCTTTTCCCAGGACCAAGGCTGGGGCTGGGCCAGGCTCTAGTTCAGAGCTATTCCTCAGCTCACTCTAGGGATTTGCTGCTCTGGGTCCAAATCCAAACCTTTCTGATCTTTGGGTCTGGTTTTCTGAGGAGGGGACACAGTGGTCTTTGGGTTCTCATGTCACCACCTCAACATTCCCCAAGCAGGGAAGAGACCAGATATCCCAAGGCCACTGTTCCATTGTTTTGTGGGCTGGAAGCCTGGCTGCAGTGGTAAGGGGGAAGCTGACTGGGTGGCAGGTGACTGTCCAGGGATTAGTACCTGCCTTGTGTTCTGTACCTTGAACCTAAGATACATTAAACATCTCTCAGATGGATGGGTGTTCTGTGTCCACGTGTCTGGGTGTTCCCATGATAAGAGACAACAGGGCATCTGGTGAGAAGCAGAAATTTCAGCTGCCGGCCCCAGGGATATAGAACAGGGGGCAGGGGAGTGAGGATCCCAGGTAGGACAGTTAGTCTCTCTGCCTTCCCTCCCCAAATACCTTTCCTGTACTCGTCCAATATTGTCCCTTGAGCAGGGACCTGAAGTGGCAGTCTAGGGGATATGGGGTCCCAGAACTGGGAGTCCACAAAATGAGAGAGGCTAGCAGGGATAGAGACCCAAGAAG
>NW_003852546.1:1710440-1715860 GCF_000181295.1 Otolemur garnettii | reverse complement strand
AGGTGTAGGACAAATGAATAAGGGTCCTTCTGCACATGACAGGTGAGAAAACAATCTCAGGGACTTGGCTATCCTGAGTGTTTATGATACAAATCATAGTGTGGCATCCACAAACATGGCTAAAAATGCCTAGATAATAACAATCCCCAAACCCAATTCCCACTGTCACTAAAGGACTTTTTAAAATTGTGAGATATAACTCATATACCATGAAAATTCACCCATCTAAAATATACAGTGTAGAGTTTTTAATATATTCACAGAGTTGTGCAACCCTTGCCACAATCTAAGTTTAGAACATTTTCATCATCCCCCTAAGAAGCCTTGTACTCACTCACTCCTCATCCCCTGCCCTCCCCTCCCCAGCCCATGGCAATCACTAACCTACTTTCTGTCTCTGTGGATCTGAATGACTTGACACCCTTTGAAGGTCACAGTCTTAGCCAACTAACAATTACTTTTTCTGTTTTATGTGGGAGGAAGATCAGAAGGATGCCTTAGGCTTAAGGCCTATTGGTTAACTAGTAGTTAGCACTTTGGAGTCAGGCTGTCCTAGCTGTCACTCACCAGCTATGTTAGCCTGGGCATGTTGTATGTCTCTGGGCATCCTCATCTCTAAAGTGAGGTAACAGTCATACTTCATAAGGTTGCTGCCAGGACTAAATGACAAAATGGGCAGGACTCTACCTGAGGGCCTAGCATAGTAAGGAACAAACAATACTTGTCATCACAGGTCTTATACTGCAAGGCAGAGGTCCATGGACAATGCTGGGGGTCCTTGAGATCTGGGCAGGCTTCTGGGAGGAGTCAGTTGTGTGTGTATGTATATATGTGTGTGTGTGTGTGGCTGGTCCAGTGCGGGGGATGTATGAAATCTCAGGTAGAGGATGGATTCATAGGAAGAAAGGCTAAAGATAGAAAGCCTGTCGGGAAGCGTCTCCAGCAGTCCAGGGATGTGAAGGGCTGGTGCTAGGGAGGGTAGGCCTCAAGTCAGCTCTCAGACTTTAGTGTCAGAATCACTGGGAGCTTGTCTAAAATGCATACTCCCAGGCCTACCCCAAAGGTTCTGATGCAGCAGGGTGGGAAGGGAGCAGGTGAGCACAGCCAGGGTCTGGTTGGGGCAGGATTGCCTGGACAGGAGATAACTGGGGAAGGCTTCCTGAAGCAGGAGGATTTTGATCAGGAAGGTAGGTGTGGGCCTTCAGGCAGAGAAGACTTAGGATCAGATTCATTTTCTAGGTCAGTCTGGGAGGAGAACAGGAAGGCTGTGATGCCTCCAGGTGACCTTAAAATGCTTTACTAAAGAGCTTAGAGTTTATTTAGGCCAAAGGCAAGAGAGGTCTGGAAGTTTCGGAGTACTTACTGCCCTCACTGTTTGAGACAGTTCTGAATTGAGGTAGGTAAGGTTTAGGGTAGAGTGAAGAGAATGACTGTGGGTCTCATACCTCTATCTCTCTTATTTCTCTCTGAAATGAGGCCCAGAGCCCCCGTTTCATTTTCTTTTTCTTTCTTTCTTTTTTTTTTTTGGAGACAGAGTCTCACTATGTCACCCTTGGTAGAGTGCCATGACATCGCAGCTCACAGCAACCTCAAACTCTTGTACTTAAGTAATTCTCTTGCCTCAGTCTCCCAAGTAGCTAGGATTACAGGTGACTGCCACAACGCCTAGCTATTATTTTTGTTGCAGTCGTTATTGGTGTGATTTGAACCACCAGCCTCAGTGTATGTGGCCAGCACCATACCTACTGAGCTACGGGCACCACCCCCCATTTCATTTTCAATTGAGTCATGTTGGCAAGGAATAGGAGGCTGAGGGAGGGTTGTGGAAGGGACAGGGGAGGGAGGCCCATTCCCATTTCATGATCTCAGTGGAAAAGCCTGCTGTGAGTGGACTGTGCTGCCAGGAGAGCCACAGAGATGGGCCCCATGAGTCACTGCTCAGTCCTGCAAGCTCAGCCTTCAGTGCCTGCTGTGGTCAGCCACCCCAGGCTGGCTCTAGGCCTAGCCCCCCAATATTCCCTGTCAGGCCCCAGTCTGTCCCCATTTTTCTCTGTACCTTTGCCATCCCGCAGCTGTGCATCCTGTTGCTCTCTACTTCTCTGTCTCTATTGAAGGCTGAGCCTCTGAATCTGCCTCCATCTGTGACTCTGGTTTCCATCTGACTCACAGATGGGGAGCCTAAGGAGGGCAAGCGTAGTGTGACTGGTCTCTGGTACCCCTAAGAATTTATTCTATGCCAAACCCTGTGCTGGGTCCTGGAAGTAAAGAAGTAGATGACATACAGTCTCAATTTCTAAGAAGTTTACAACACACGTTCTCTGCGGAGTAGGAGATCAGGGCCTAGCCCTGCTTCTGTCTCAGAGTGGCTGCATTTCCCCCTGAATCTGCCTGCTGTGCCCAGAGGTGCCAGGGTCAGCTGTGGCCTGTGGCTAGAGGCTCTCATCTCTGGCATTCAGAGGGTTATATGTGCCCAACAGCAGGTCCCCCAACCTCTTGGGATTCCTGGGGGCCTGATGGCTGGTGGGGGTGGGCAGCAGAAGGGGAGGGAGGGAGAAGGAGGCAGTGACTCAGTGGGGGTGGCCCTGGGACAGACTGGGGAAGGAGCCAAGGTTGGACATACTCACTGAAGCTAGGAGGATGGTTAGAGAGATCCGGCTGGAATTCAGGGATGGAGCAGGACAACTCCAAGGCTGCTCTCTCAGACCCGCTTGTGGAGAAGGCTCAGTAGCTGACTGGGAGTCTGGACTCTAAATGCTGGGATGGGTAGGAGATTGCTGTTGTTCCCACTGTGCCTGCTCTGATGTCCAAGTTCATGAAGGAAGTTCCTGCCTTAAAGCCAGGGAATCCATTGCCCCATTGCCCCACTGCCTGTTGCCCCCAGAAAGCAAGGGCCGGAGCAGGCTGTGGAGCTCTGTGCTTTCTCCTGGCCACATAGCCAGCTTTCCCACAATCTTCCCACAAATTTAGGGGGTCCATACAAGCCCATATACCCCAAAGGGACCCCAAACCTCAGAGCTTACTCAAGTGGTTTTCATCAGTTCAGAATCCCCCGACTGTGAGGGTGAAATGAGGGGCAGGTCGCCAACACAGCCCAAGTGCTGGCTGTGAGCAGAGGTCTGATGTATGGCGTCTTCCCTAGTCTTCACAGCAATCCTAGGAGAAAGGAATAACTTTCCTTTTTTACAGGTAAGTAAGGTGAGGCTCAAAGAGAAGAGAGTCGTCGGAGCTCCCCCAGCAGGTAAGTGGAGGAGCCAGGCCCGGGCTAGTCTCCGGCTCCAGGACGCCCCCTCCGCACCAGCCTCCTTGGCTGGAGTCTGTGGGGGTGGGGGAGATACAGCAGGGGTTACAAGGGCTGGAGGGTCTGTGAGATTCTGGCAGGGCTGGGTCATCCCCCACCCTCCAGCCCAGACAGCAACTCCGTCCCGTCCCAGGACCCTACGACCCGGCTTTCGGCGGCTGTGCCACGGCAGCGTCCTCCTCCTCCACAGATGGTCTTCCCTCGCGCACCCCGCAGCAGAAACCCCCGCCATCCCTCCGCGGGTACGCGCGCTCACTCACCCTCGCGCACCCACGCAGCTTGCCCCAGGGGCGCCGCTTCCGGCGCCACTCGCCAGGCGCGGAGTGGGCTCTGCGGGACCGCCGGCCGTTGGTCGCGGCCGGGACTCGCGTGTTGAGACGGCGAGGTGAGGCGCGCGGTCAGAGGGGCCCCGCAGTGGGGGCGGGGCAAGCGTCTGGGCCCGTGCGACGGGCGGCGGGCGGGGGCGCTGCGGGGCTGGCGACCTGGCCTCCGCGTCTGCCTAGCAGTCTACCGTCGGGCCCTGAGGACGTGCTGTGGCTGCGTCCTCCGGCCTCCAGGGGGCAGCGTGGCGCCCCTTTCTCGGCGGCCCTGTCTTCCCTCTCCCGCGGCCAGGAGGCGGCGCCCCTGGACGCCAGGCGGCCGCGCAGGCTTTGCCGTCGAGGCCGGGGTCCTGCCGAGGGCTTCTACTGCGAGGCCTCTGGGGCGTCCCCGTTCCCTGCGGTGCTCCCCAGGGGGCGGGAGTCCAGCCAGCGGGCGAGGGAGGGCGCGCGCCACTACCCGCGCCAAGGCCAGGGCTTGGCCAGAACCGGGAGCTTGAGCTCGAGTCAGCACGTGAGGGCCTGTCCGAGGGTGGGGTCCCACCGGGCAAAAGCCCACAGGGGTGCAACTGGGGGCCTGAGCAGGAGGGAGACTCCTGAAGTTCTTTCCTCTCCAGGCCTGAACTGTGGTGGCGGCAGCACTTCCTGTGCCCTGGCACCTCCTATGCCTAGTGCCTTGTGCTTGCATTGTGCACCAAGCCCTGCTCGACCATCTTCCACCCAGTTCCGGGATGAGCTGGGGCCTTTGTTCATACTGAGGCCCAACCCTTCGCCTACTTGCCCTGAGCAGGCCCACCCTTAGGAGGGGGTGATGGAAGGGCCCCTCAAGGATGGAGATGAGTTCCCAGACTCCCGGGGCCATGCCACTGACTGGAGGTTCGCAGTGTGCAGTTTCAGGCATGCCTGGGAGGAGGAGGAACCTACTCCCCAGATGCAGGTCAAGGACCCCAAACCTCTGAGACCACCAGCAGGGGCAGCCCAGGGTGATGGGATACAGAGCAGCTCCTTGTCCAGGGAGCTTCAATTACCCCCAGTACAGATGGCTTCAGATGGGTCCGGGGATGCTCAGAAGATCACATTAGAAGGCTCCTCAGTCCTGTCTGAGGAGTTGGTCCCCACTGGAGTGGAGAGCCTCCTATGTTCCATGTCCTCCCACCTTAGCCTGGCACAGGGTGAAAATGACAACCCAGGGATAGGCTTGGTAGGGGACCCAGATCCAAACAGGGTAATTCCAGCCAGCTTGGGCCATGGGAGGTTGGACAGTGACCCTGTGGACCTTGAAGACACTTTATCAGAGACATCATCAACACTGATGGAGCCAGGTAAAAGAGGCTGGGCTAGGGAAGTCTGGAAAGAAAATGGGGTGCCCTGAGATGGATGTTGAGACCTGGGGGCAGGGAGTTGGGGTAGGTCTCTGACCACATTCAGGCTGAAGCCTGGGTTCAAAGAGGGGTTTCTGGGTAGGTGGCCCACTGCAGACCCAAGCCATTTCCCTTCCCAAGACTCCAGCAGATCCAACCTTCCTAAGCCTGCTGACTGCCTCCTGGCCCAGGACCTCACCTGGGAGCTGCTGGCCAGTGGTATGGCTGCCTTGCCAGGTAGCCAACGAGAGCCTACAGGTGGTGGAGGTGGGGTGGCCCAACTGGACAGGTATTCACTGCCTCCTCCTCACAGGGACTCGGGATATAGAAGGCCGAGCAGTGCTGCTTCTATGTGCTCACAGCCCAGCCTGGCTTCACCCCAAGTGCAGCAGCCATGAACTCATCCGTCTCCTGCTCTACCTGCGAAACATCCCCAGGTTTGGA
>NW_003852546.1:1708275-1709761 GCF_000181295.1 Otolemur garnettii | reverse complement strand
TCATGCCCCTCTTTCTCACAGCGTCTGGAAGCTCTACTGCAGAGCTGCCAAGAGGTTTGTGCCCTGCTCCAGGGGGCCATAGAGAGTATGAAGGCTGTGCCCCAGCCCACAGAGTCTGGGGTGAGTGTTCCATTGCAACCCCTAAGTGCTCTCTGTCTCCCTCCTTGTCTCTGATGGCCGCCTCCACTTGCCTGTTGCCCTCAATCACAGGAAGTTGGTCGACTGCTACGGCAGGCACGGGTCTTGATGCAGCAGGTGCTAGACTCGCCACGGCTAGCATGGCTACAATGCCAGGGGGGCACGGAGCTAGAGTGGCTGAAGCAGGAGGTTCCAGAGGTGACCCTGAGTCCAGACTACAGGTAGGTGCAAGTCCAGCTCCCAGATCTTGCCCCAGCTCAGCCTACCAGATCTCATGCCAAGGACTCAACTGGCTGCATCAGAACCGGCCAGTCTTGTGGGTCCCAGGATCCCAGGAGTGGAGAAAGGGGAATAGCAGGGGCCCCTAAGACTGCTGTATCCTATACCAGGCCAGCAGTGGACAAGGCTGGTGAGCTGTATGGCCGTGTGGACAGACTGCTGCACCACCTGACCCTGCAGGGCAACCAGCGAGTACAGGCCCTAGAGTTGGTCCAGACGTTGGAGGCCCAGGAGGGCAGGCTGCACCAGGTGGGGAATACTGGCCCAGAGTGAGCATTGCACCTGGTCTCAGCATGATCACCCACAGGAGCTTCCTCACCTTTCCCTGCTTGTGCCCCTCCAGATTGAAGTGTGGCTACAACAGGTGGGATGGCCAGCATTGGAGGAGCCAGCGGAGCCCTCACTGGACATGCTCCTACAGGCCCAAGGCCCTTTTTGGGAGCTGGACCAGGTTGCCCAGGTAAATTTGGTCATGTATGCAGTTATTAGAACACTTTTTTAGGGACTGGGAATGTAGGAATGAGTGAAAGCAAATCAATTCCTTGCTCTCCTGGAACTTCTAGTTGAGCAGAGAAAATCAGTTGTAATTTATCATAGTTATATATGTGTTTGCAAACTGAGGCAGAACTCTGATAAGAAGCAACCCTTGTGATTCCTCCTAAGGGCATAATTAAGACCTGACCCAGGAGATATGTTGGGCAAGCTTTTCTGGGGTCATGTTAGACCTGAAGGATAAATTGAGGTCAGCTAGGCAGAAGAGGGTTGGGGATGGGGGTCATTCTAGGCTGGGGAAGCAGAACATGCAAAGATCCTGTGGCAGGAGGGAACATGGTGTGCCTGAGGAACCAGAAGGTCCAATGAGGTTGAAATGCAGAGCAAAACTAGGAGAGTAGGGTGAGATGAAGTGGCATGAGGCTGGAAGACTGGTCAGTGGCCAGATCACTTGCCCTGTAGCAGTGAAAAGTTTAAGCAGGAAAGCCTCATAGTCAGAGCTATACTCTAGGAAGATTAGCTTAGCTTCTGAGCAGACAATGACTTGGAAGGTAGATGTAGAGAGAGAGTCCAGTGA
>NW_003852546.1:1694681-1708066 GCF_000181295.1 Otolemur garnettii | reverse complement strand
GAGGACATTTGGGGAGGAAAGGGCACTCATGTGTCTAGTCTCAGGTGTGCTTTTGAGATGGCTATGAGGGATGAAAGGGAGGCCCTTGGATGTTGGACCTGGAGCTCAGAGGAGAGGTCTGGCTGAGAAGGGTCACTTGGGGGGTATGGGCATGTGGATGACATTTTAAGTTGGCCTCACAAGCTTGGCTGGGAGAGAGTATGCAGTCTTCAGGAGTCCCTGTGTTTAATGGCCCAGGTTAGGGAAGGGGAGCAGAGAGGAACCTACCAGAGAAGGAAGGGGAGGAGTCAGGGATGTCCAGGAGAGAGCAGTCAGAGGACAGTTGAGACTTGGAGTCAGTGAGGCCTGAGAAGTACTGGGGACAGGGGCAAAGGTGGGGCTGGAGAGAGCCAGTGCTGAGTAAAGACTGGGCATGGTGAGGACAGGCATTTCCTCCTGGAAGTTTGGCTGAGAAGGGGAATGGATGCAGGTAGGACCGAGAGGGCGAGGAAGCTCTTCCATCACAAGAAGAGACCTGACAATGACCTGTCAGTGGTAGAGATCTGGGTTTGGGGCTGGACCACCAGGCCTAGGCTGGCTAAGCCCAGTCTTTGTCTCTCCAGGAGCAGGTCAGTCAAGGGGAGAAGTTTCTACAGCCACTGGCTGGCTGGGAGGCAGCTGACCTGGGCCCCCAAGGAGCACGCTTTCTGGATCTGCAAGCCCAGTTGACTGAATTCTCTAGGGCTTTGGCCCAGCGGCGCCAGCGGCTGGCAGATGCTGAGAGGCTGTTTCAGTTCTTTAAACAGGTAGGTGAAGATCCTGTCCTCCATGTGGCCAGTGGGACCAGAGAGGTGCTCTTCTGCCACATGTTCTTTTTCTTTGTCCTTAGTCTGACCCCAAAATCCAGCCACTGGGGATGTGGATTGGGGCCAGGATCCTGTGGGATGGGGAGCCAGTAGAGCAGCAGAAAACTCCATAGGCACAGTGGGGTCCCCCTTTAACTCCTTTCTGGCCCTGGTGTTGCAGGCCTCAACATGGGCTGAGGAAGGGCAGCGGGTCTTGGCAGAGCTGGAGCAGGAGCGTCCAGGGGCTGTGCTGCAGCAGCTGCAGCTGCACTGGACCAGGCACCCTGACTTGCCTCCTGCCCACTTCCGAAAGATGTGGGCTCTGGCCACAGGGCTGGGCTCAGAGGGCATCCGCCAGGAATGCCGGTGGGCCTGGGCACAGTGCCAGGACACCTGGCTGGCCCTGGACCAGAAGCTGGAGGCTGCCCTGAAGCCACCACCGGTGGGTAGCACAGCTAGCCTGTGTGTCAGCCGGATCTCCAGTGTACCTGCTCCCCCACCCCTGAGGAAGGCCTACAGCTTTGATCGGAATCTGGGGAAGAGTCTCAGCAAACCCACCCATCACTACCACCATGCGGCCATTGTCACTCCCTGCCACGGTCCAGAGGCTACAGGAGATGCCCAGCCCCAGCCATCCCCTTGTGTGCTTCCACCAGGCAGCTCTGACCCCAAGAGTCCCAGCAGGTGCAGGCACTGGGCAGGGCAGGGAGGGTAGTAGAGGTTGGATGTCTTGGTCCTGACTCCACCTACCTGGTAGGCTACAGCTGGTGCTGGCAGAAATGGTGACCACAGAGCGGGAGTATGTTCGGGCCCTTGACTACACTATAGACAACTATTTCCCTGAGCTGGATCGCCCTGATGTGCCCCAGGGCCTCCGTGGCCAACGCGCCCACCTCTTTGGCAACCTGGAGAAACTGCGTGATTTCCACTGCCATTTCTTCCTGCGTGAGCTGGAGGCTTGCACCCGGCACCCACCCCGAGTAGCCTATGCCTTCCTGCGCCATGTAAGTCCCATAGGCCACATGGCCCCCAGCTGATTTTGCCACATTCCCCAAGGAGCTGTCAGCACATGCTAGGTGTGAGGCCTGGTACTGAGTACAGCTATGAGCAAGAATGACAAGGTTCCTGCATTTCACGGTGATTTTAGTTCAGGAAAGGAAACATAAAAGTGAAAGAGATACTTTTAGATATAGTTGGAACTAGGAGAAAAATAGGCAGGGTAGGTGCTTGTGAGTTACTTAGGGGCGGGGGTTCCCACCTTTGAGAGAGCAGTTTAAGAAAGGCTCTGCAGAGCTGATGTTTGTGCTAAGACCCAGGGAGGACCTGGAGGAACAGGGTTCCACTTAGAGGAAAGACCAAGTGCAAAGCACTAGCAGGAAAGAGGCCTGGTAGTCAAGGAAGTGAGTAAATAAGTGGCTGAGTGCAGTGAGCAAGAGGATGGTCATCTGACGAAAGGTGAGACCAGAGATGTTCTCAGAGCTGTGGGAGGAACAGAGCTGAATACAGAGGCTCTGGCTAAGGGTGGTAGATATACTCCCCAGAGCACCTGTGGATGCCTCCCTCAGCACAGGGCCTGTTCTTGCCAGACCACCCCTCGTTCAAAGCAGGGAAGGTTGAGTCTTTTGAGGAGGCCTCCCTTGGAGCCATCTGTTGGCATTTTGATCCTTTTAAGCTAAGAGTAGTCTGGCCCCCTGGCCCCCTGGCCCTTGGGCTGAGCCGTGTGTCCTTGTAGAGGGTGCAGTTTGGAATGTATGCGCTCTACAGCAAGAACAAACCTCGTTCTGATGCCCTGATGTCCAGCTACGGTCATGCTTTCTTCAAGGTAGGTGAGCCTGAGACTGTAGGAGGAGTAAGGGTATGGGGACAAGACCCCAAAACCACTCAGTGGTCTCCTATCCACCTGGCAGGACAAGCAGCAAGCACTGGGGGACCACCTGGACCTGGCCTCCTACCTGCTGAAGCCCATCCAACGCATGAGCAAGTATGCGCTGCTGCTGCAGGAGCTGGCACGGGCCTGTGGGGGTTCCATGCAGGAGCTGAGTGCCCTACGCGCAGCTCAGAGCCTTGTGCACTTCCAGCTGCGACATGGCAACGACCTGTTAGCCATGGATGCCATCCAGGGTTGTGACGTGAGTTATCCCAGGCTGCACTGGGTGGGGGCAGTAGATGTGGAAGAAGAGGACAGAAGAGGCTGGGCACCCACTGGGCCCCAATTTGCAGGTCAACCTCAAGGAACAGGGGCAGCTGGTACGACAGGATGAGTTCATGGTGCGCACTGGGCGCCGTAAGTCCCTACGCCGTGTCTTCCTCTTTGAGGATCTGCTGCTTTTCAGCAAGCCCCGCCGTGGGCCTGCAGGAGTTGATACATTTGCCTACAAGCGATCCTTCAAGGTAGGCCCATCTGACCCCAACCCTTGCCCCTTCCCTCCACCCACTGCCCCTTCCCTCCACCCCCTACAACTCACCAAGCCCCTCTATCCTGGCCAAACAGATGGCGGACCTTGGTCTCACTGAGTGCTGCGGAGATAGCAATCTGCGCTTTGAGATCTGGTTCCGCCGTCGCAAGGCCAGGGACACCTTTGTGCTACAGGCCTCCAGCTTGGCCACCAAGCAGGCCTGGACAACTGACATCTCCCGCCTGCTCTGGAGGCAGGCTGTCCACAACAAGGGTGGGTCTCTGCCCCCTACTTCACCACACTCCCCTCATCAGAGAGCTTATGTTGTTGCATTGGAGCCCAGGGAGGGCCTGGGGACCTGGAAAAGCTTTGCAAGAGGGTAGGAAGCACAACTGCAGAGACAGGAACTTCAGAGTCAGGCAGTCCTGCTCGTGCCATTGCTGACTTTGGGCACGGCATTAACCTCTCTGAGTATTGGGGGTCTCATCACCCAAAGAGGAATTATGACAACTGCCCTGCAGGATTGTTGGGAGGAGAGAGCTTGGCACCAGAAGTGCTTCATGCACAGGGTGACTAATCTGCTGGATGTGGATATATAGCAAAGACTTATCATTGAGGGGTTATATAGAGGCCAAGGACAAGGCTAATGTCCCGACGGGCTCTGCTCATACCCATTCTCCATCCAGAGGTCCGCATGGCTGAGATGGTATCCATGGGCGTGGGGAACAAGGCCTTTCAGGACATTGCCCCCAGTGAGGAAGCTATCAATGACCGCACCATCAACTACATCCTAAAGTGCCGAGGTAGCAGGCCGGATACCGGGGGTAGGGGTGAGGACAGTTGTATGGGAGGCACTGAGGACCTCTGTCAGCCCTGGCCTGTGCTACCCTCAGGGTCTCAGGCCAGGCCTGTCCCAACCTGACCTTCTCTCTTATGTAGAAGTTCGCTCTCGGGCCTCCATTGCTGTGGCTCCGTTTGACTGTGACAGCTCCTACCTGGGCGTCTCAAGCAGCACCCTTCCTGGAGACCCTGCCTCTTGCTCTGTTCTGGGGTCCCTCAACTTACACCTGTACAGAGACCCAGCTCTTCTGGATCTCCGCTGGCCCCTGTATCCCCCCAACTTTCCAGAGGAAGCAGAGCTGGAGGCTGAGGTGGAACTGGGCAGCCAGCCCTCTCTGAGTATGTCTGGGCTTAGCCAGAGGCAGGAGGGCACAGCTTGGAGTCTGGGCCTCCCCTGCTAGCAGCTCACTCATTCTTCCTCCCCAGCTCCTGAGGACTCAGAGGTCCTGTCCCAATGCCCGTCAGCCAGTGGCTCCAGTGGCTCTGACAGTAGCTGTGTGTCAGGGCAGGCCCTGGGCAGGGGCTTTGAGGATTTGTCCTATGTAAGTATCATCTTGCCCTGTACCCACCAGCCCTTCCTCAGTCCAAGCTGGGCCTATGACTACCTTTCCTTTAGGCAGAGGTGGGGTAGATGGGCCAGAACTATTCCCTAGAGACCTCCCTAGACCCAGAGTTCAGGAAACAGGCAATCACGCCTAGCTTGGTACCACAGGTCTGAGCCCAGGCTCGAAGACAAGCAGTGCATCCAGCATCCTGTAGCTCCAAGGAATATCACCTCTCTGGATCTGCTGTGACCAGGGCATGGCTGGCACCTGGGCTATCTACAGCTTACATGTATAGCCCTGTTGACAACTCTTTCTGATATCTGTGACCATGGGACAAAATGGAATGCGGCTCACCCAGGGACTGCTGTGGAGTCCAAAGGAACATCCTGATTCCAGGCTCCTGGCCCCATGTCCACTTCTGTTCCCTCTCCAGCTCCCACCCCAGTTGCGGGTTAAGAATAAGTTAGGTAGAAATGGGCATTTCTATGCTGTAGGCTGGTGGGGGATCATATGGTCCTGGGCAGTGACTAGGCTGTCCACACCTGCAGGAGGAACACAACTGGGCTCCCAGTAGCTGCTCTTCAGTCCCTAGACACAAAGCTGAGATCTTTAGACACAGGGCCTGGTTTGCTCCTGTTGTGCCCTTACCCTTGCCTGTCTTGGCCCAGCCTCCTTTTCCCTGGGGAAATTTGGTTATTTTGATTTGATGCCTTTTGAATAGCTTTCAATAGAGTTGTCTAAAATTATCTTACTGGTTGTTAGGCTTTTGGCATCTCAGAAAAGGAGTCTAGGCCTTTGATTTGTGATTTACTCTTTTATTTGTTTATAATAAAAAAATAGACTTACAGTACCCTTAGGTGGACACACACATTATGGTGATATCTTTGGTTAAAATGAGCCTTGGTGGGTGGGCACATGCAGGGCAGCATCTCCGGGCACCCTAGCCTTCTTGTAAGTACTTTCCCAGGATAGAGTAAGAGACAGACCGAGAAAGGCCCCTCTGGATGAGCAGGTCCACGCAGCGGCCATATTTCCTGGCGAAAGGGAGCGTGAGCTGGAAGGAAAGGCTAGTCTTACTCCTGATTTCCTGGCCAGTTGCCCACTCCAGCTGCATTGGAGTGGGGGAGGGCTCCCATCTGGCCAAGGACAGGGATAGAGCAAGCCCCATTTTCAGGAGTCTTTGATGCTCTAGGTCTCAGTTTGGCCCAAAAGCGTCTCACAGGGTTGTGGCTAGGAGTGATTACCAGAGACTTGAGTAGAAAGACTAGCCTGGAGGATGAAAAACCATGTTTCTTATTATTGGTTTTCTCCTGAGTAGCTGGAGATATAGCATGCACCAAAATGCCCAGCTACTTTTTTCTTTCTTTGTTTTTGTAGAGATGGTGTCTCTCTCTTGTTCAGGCTAGCCTTGATCCTCCTGCCTCAGCCTCCCAAAGTGGTAGGATTATAGGTGTGAGTCAATGTGCCTGGCTCTGGTTTTCTACTTTCTAGCCATAGATGCTGACTTCACCTTTACAAACAAGAGATAAGCCAGAGGCCTAATAGCAATTGGGTACTAGTTTGCTTATGGTGAATAGTATTATAATAACATACCTGATTATGGAAATGCCAAATTAATGAGAAGTTAGCTAAATCTTCCCCAAGCATGACCAGGGTTGTTAGTGATGAAAACACAGTATAATTGGAATGATAAAAACCAGTGGCCCAAGTACTGCTTTTTCACTCCTCTGAAATGGTTATTTCAGTCATCCTTTTCTCCCTCTCTGGGTCTAGAGACCAGTGGCCTAGTTGCCTGCCTAGCCTTCTGGGTGTCACTGGCCTGGTCCTCATGCAGCAAGACGCAGTGTTTAGCTGAGGCATCCACAGGGCCGCCAGCTCCCAGGGGGTGCAGGTGGCCCTCACCTCCACCCAGCTGTACAAGCGTTCCTGGGTGTGCCGGTCATCCTTGAAGCCGCTGATGGCCAGCAAATCCACCACAAACTGCTTGGGGCTGATGTGCAGGGTCTGCCAGGAGAGCCCACAGTTAGGGCTCAGTAGCACCTAGCCCCTCAGTGAATTGCAGGGCAGTCTTCCCTGGGCCTGCAGAGCCACAGGAGCCAGAGGGCAGGCTCTGTTACTCCAATCTGTCCCTTGGCTGAAGCTTGATCCAGATGAAACTGCCCTGCCTTCCTGTCCCCATCCTTCTTGCCACCCTTCTCCCCCTAACCTCTTTCTGTTGCTCCTCCCGCCCCCATTTTTACTTGCTTCCTCTTGTCTTGAACCACTTATTTCAGGGTCAGGGGAAAGGTGGAGAAGGTACAAGGTGCCCCAGGACCTGGGGCCTGTCATACATTACCCACAGCCGGTTGGCCAGGGAGACCACCTTGGCTGTGATAGCTTTGGGGTCCTTTTGCCTGATGGAATCCAGGATGATGTCAGTCAGGAAGCGGTGACATTTCTGTGCATAAAACATCTCTTCCCAGGACAGAGAGAAACTCAGGAAAGTCACCTCTGTAGGAGAGGGAGAGTGGATATGGGCACATCTGCCTGCAGCTAGGGCCTTAGAGACAACCTGAAGGGAGGGGAGAGGTGACCCCATCCCAAGGGACGCTTTCTGCCTGAAGTACCCTAGGTGGGGCTCAGGCATCTATACAAGGTATACAGGGCTCCCGAGTCTCACCTCGGGCCTGGGGGCTGGTTTTGGGTGGCGTATGCCCAAGGTTCTCCATATGTGTGGTATAGATGATGCTGTCCTCAAAGAACATGCAGGAGCCATCGCTGCCCACCACTGGGGGGTGAGTCACTTTGAGGATGACCCCTGGGCTGTCTACTTCACTGGCCTCAGGCAGAAGCTGCTCAGGAGCATGGCTTTCTGTGAAAACAACATGGGGAGGGAGCTCTTCTTAAGCCACCTAAGAGCCCAAGCAGGGAGGGGATCAGGACAGTCCATCACCTCAACCTTCCAGCAGCTGCTTTCTCTAGGTTCTTAGAAGTGACACCCTGGACTGCCAGGGTCCTATTCTTGTCTCTCTTTTCATTGCTCTGGCATCATTGCAAGTCAAATGCTGGATTTTGGAATGCCAAGGAACTCTCCAAATTCCTTTGTTGAACTACCATGTTTCCCTGAAAATAAGACACTGTCTTATATTTATTTTTTCTCAAGAAGACACACTAGGGCTTATTTTCAGGGGATGTCTTATTTTTATTAAGTATAATACAGCAATCTGCATTTATTCAAATACAGTTAAGTCATCTTCTGGAACTTGACAGGGGGGAGCTGACCTTGTTGGTGGGGCTGGCGCTAGTGATGGGTGAATTCCTTTCCCCTAGCTGTTAGCATGTGCACAATAGGATGCCTTCGACCCGGTTACCTCATGTGCACCCGCACAAGTGCGAATGGTTCAGACAAAGGAGCTATGGCAGATAAAAGGTATTCCAGTCTTCCTTACTGCTCCACTCCGAAATGCATGGCCACACCCATCACTAGGTCTTATTATTGGGGTAGGGCTTATATTTAACAAATGCATAGACATCCTGCTAGGGCTTATTTTTTGGGTAGGTCTTATTTTCAGGGAAACACGGTAAGGCTGCTATCAAATAGAGCTGATAATAACCCAGTTGGGGACTGGAAAGGTTTATAAGATTAATAATGAGATGAGCTTTGGGAGTCAACTTTTGATGTATGCCCATTCCAGAGGAGTGGACATTTGCTACCCCAAAGCTTGACAGATCAATTTAGGGATCAAACAGTCCAAGGAGGTCCTTCCAAGTAGAGCCTGAGCCATTAAAAGGGGAAGTGAACAGAATACCATAGGAAGGACGTGGAGGGAGCAGAGGAAACAGCTTGGCATGGCAGCACACTCCCTAGCCAACATGCATTCTTCTCAGTCCAGTCTCTGTAGACCCTCCTGCCTCCTGGACTTTTCCACTTGGATGTCCCTTAGCATCTCACATAATATGTACCCTTCCCTAAATTCTACTTTTGTCCACTCACCTCTGCTGCAGTCTCCCAAGCTGGAAACCTGGCCCCTCCTTGGCCTGTCCTCCCAACCTTCCCTGGTTTAGCTTTTCTCCCTACCCTAGAATGAATTCAGTGGCTCCAACACTGCCCTTCCTGCATTTCTTCTACCCCTGGAGCTGACTTTCCAAAATGCTCACCTGGCCAGTCCTCCCTTGTTGAAGGAAAGGGCTGCCCACTTCTGTCAGCCTCAAAACAGAGTAGCACATCGGGGGCCTAGGCCACAAGGCCTGTGCTGAGGAATTGTCTTCGGCCTCATCTCATCATGTCTGCACAGGAAGCCTGGCCTCCAGCTAGACCAATCCCCTGTACTTCTGCTGACACCCTAAGCATTTCTTTTCCTTCCCTCTGATTCTCCAGCCTCCTTTGTGCTCCTACTTCACAGGCCCCCCCACTTCACACCACACTCACCACTTCACCTATATGCTCTTTCAGTGCTCCAAGTCATGTACACCAGTGTGCCAGTTATTCCTCTATCTGCTACCTGGCATAGAGCTGGCATTGGTGAGTGGGAGTGTCTAGTCCCCTTTGTCATGAACTTGCTCTGAGGTTTTGCCCAAGGAATTTGCCTTCTCTGTTGTGAGATGTAGGTCAAGGATGGGACAGACTCACCTCTCTCCTTTGGCCTCTGCTTGCCCCAGTCCTTCAGGGTGATGGCTCTTTTCATGGGGAAGAAGGGCTTAAAGTTTGGCTCTGGCCCCTTGTCTTTTGCTCCAGCCCCAGCCCCTGCCTGTGTGCCTGGATCCTTCTCTGAGGCTGTGGAATGATCTTTCCAGACAGCCGAGGTGCCTGGCTGGGAAGCAGCCTCACTTCCCAGGGGAAGCTGCAGACTGGCCTCCTCCAAGGTGCTTCCCCGGGGGGCTGTTGGTGACTGGAATCCCCACTGTTTGCAGTTGGCCATGTCCCACTCCCTCACCAAGGAGATGAGTTTCTGCATGGGGGTGACAGGAGGTTCTTTAGTTTCAGATTTCTGTGTGAGGTTGACTGTGGTACACTTCTTCTTGGGTGGGCTCTCACGGTGGCCCCCCCAGTGTCTAGGGTTGGTACATAAGCCAGGGCAGTGTGAGTACGTGCTGGGGTTGCCTGCCCTCTTGGTATTTCGGCACAGGGAAACCTGGATGGATCGGGTGTACTGCTCAGCCTCCTCCATCTGGCTGGACCTTGCCAGGTGTCCCTTGGCCTTGTTCCATGGAGTCCTGTCACTGCAGTCTTGGAAGTCCACAGGCATGTAGGCTGTAGTCTAGAGAGGGAAGGCACAGTAGCTCTGGCCATGTTGTACATCAACATGGAAGCCTTGCCCAAGATCTAATAAGTTGGGCCTCCCAAGACTTCACTTGCTCATCCAGAATAATCCCACCTGCAACATGGCTCACCCATTTGATCTTTGTTCAGTCTGAGCGGGAGTGGTGTCAGCCCAGGGACCTTTCACACTCTAACAGGAGATATCAACATCACAGGCCACAAATGACCAGCAAATACCTGTGCCTCTTTCAAAATTCAGAAATAAATTCCTGTACCAGAAGCACATGTAGGACCTGCTCTTTCTTACTGTCATAGCCCTCAGTAGCTGGGGCTGCCCCTCGAGCCCTGTGGTACTGTTCTTTAAGGCTAAGACCAACTAAAGAAATCTGGGGCTTACTTCTTTGGTGTCTCTACTGAACTCCACCAATGACCCTCGTCCTTCTGTCATCACGTGCAGCCTCCTGATGGGAAAAGCTTCTTCATTTTCAGATTCTTTCTCCTGGGTCCATGACCTACAGAAACGAAGTCAGGGCTGCACTTTGGCAGGGAGTTAATGCTAGACAGCAGGGGAGAAGGGATTGTTAATAAAGTTTTATTATTAATAAATTTAAATTTAAATAAGGTTTTGCTTACGTCACTGGCCAATCTAGGTCCTTCTCTACCACCTCAACCCCAAGGAGAATAGATACCACTAGAAAGTGAGACTTAGGGCAGGATTTCCAAGGGAATTTAAAGGCCCATAATCCAAACCTGGAATCCGAAGTGATGTTTCCTTACTTGTATGCCTCACATTGTGCAAGGGCTTCTGAGAGGGATGGAATGTGGTATTCTTCTACCTCCTGGCAGAAGAGGGGCCATTCCCTGCAAATGACAAGGAGACATCAGGCTGGGCAGCTGGGATGGAAGAAGGAGAGGGGGCGTAAGTTCCTAGAGCTGCTGCCTCAAACAACAGTTCTCATGTTGGAAGTAAGAGAACCTCCCTGAAGGCTGCAAATTCAGGTTTCCTTTGTTGCAGAGGGAGGGGTTAACCTTGGTGATTTCATCACACCATTTCTTTTGCGTCACTTACTTAAATTCAGATGGTAGAAACAGTTTTCCAAGTCTCAGGAAGTTTAGAACATGTCGGAACATTTGGCCATCCCCATGGATGAGCAGAGTCTGTCCATATGTGATCCAGTACACTCTCTGAGGGTTGGACAGGAGTTCTGGATACTGGAGGGGGTTGGACACCGGACTCAGTCAGTCCCAAAGCCTAGGTCTTTAGCAGGTCAGTCTTCTCTTGCTCCATTTTCCCGACCATGCTAGAGCAAAGGCTTTGGGATTTCCACCTTGTCAGCTACAGAGAGCCACAGTGGGGAGTAGAGCATCGAAAGAGAAACACATCTTCTCTGCTTCGACTTCTGCAGGCCCCTAGATCACCTGTCAAGGTGTCTGGAATCCCACTCTACCTCCATCTCAGACTGGCCTCCTCCCTACCCACACTCTTGAGGGCTTTGCCAGCAAGCTGCTCATTCCACTTCTGCTCCTAAATAGAGCACCTTGGGCAGTGGAATCAGGGAGAAGGTCTTTGTTCTAAGCAGTGCTGAAGGCTGTGTGAGGGTCAGGTGACAGGTCCCAAAGCAGCTCAGGTGGGGAAGCCAAAGGGGGAGCAGGGCAGCCAGAGCAGGCCATACCTTCAGGAGGGTTTGCAGGGTTGTTGCATACCAGTGGCTTCCAACATAAACTTTGATGATTTGCTGGGGGGAATACACAGTAATCTCTGCTGTCCACTCCTCACCTATGGAAACCAAAGAGACAGAACACATCAAATGGCCATAAGGGAAATCAGGTAGGACATTTTAGTCACTAGTGTATTGCATGTGGACACTCAATATCTTCCTCAGTCACATGCTGTTGCCTGCTCTGAGAAGCAGCAGGAATCCCTTTCCCTGCTGCACACCTGTGGTTTCCTGGTGGTAAGGCAGGCAGGCTTGGAATAGCAGCTTTGAGGGTCAGACAGTGACTTGGGTCGGGGAGAGTAAGCCCTCTGGAATTCCAACCCCAAGGGCACTGCTCCTCTTTACCTAACCCCTCTCCATCAAGAAAGCTGGGCAGATGATCTTGTCTACTTAACTCCCAGCTGCCTCTGGTTTCTGCCTAGATGTGTCCTGGGTATGCAGCTTCCATGTGGCCACTCAGACTGGAGCTAGGAATCCCTTTGTGTGATTGTGTTTATGGTTTGGCAATTGTCACAGAGCTAGCTCTCATCAGATCCCTGTCACTTTTTTTTTTTCTCGGTTTTTGGCCAGGGCTGGGCTTGTGCCTGCCACTTCTGGTACATGGGGCCAGTGCCCTATTCCTTGAGCCACAGGCACTGCCCATGCCACTTTTTTTTTTTTTTAAGAGACAGAGTCTCACTTTATCGCCCTTGGTAGAGTGCCGTGGCATCACACAGCTCACAGCAACCTCCAACTCCTGGGCTTAGGTGATTCTCTTGCCTCAGTCTCCCAAGTAGCTGGGACTACAGGCACCTGCTACAACAGCCAGCTATTTTTTTTTTTCTATTGCAGTTTGGCCCGGGGCCAGGTTTGAACCTGCCACCCTCGGTATATGGGGCCAGTGCCCTACTCACTGAGCCACAGGTGCTGCCTATCCCTGTCACTTTTATAAAGACCAAGTGTCTAGGCATGTCTGGAGAATTGGGGCTCTCTGCTGGGAAGATGGACCCATGATGCTTTTCTGAGGGCTGATAACATTCACGTCTTGTTTTGATGTTTGGAATTAGTTTTGAATGAGCTCTGTAATGAGTGAAGGGTATGTAACTAGATTATATTATCAAGAGATAAGAGATATAGAATCAGTGAACTCCAGGAAGGCAGGGACTGAGACCAGGTTGCTCACTTCTATACCTCCAGCATTTCCCCTGTCTTGGCATATGGCAGGTGCTCAATAAATTTAAATATTGCTGAATGACAGTTACACAGCTTCAACTTTTACCCCGGAAGTTTTTGTTAATAAGAGGTTACAGGGAACTGGTCAAAACAATACAGGCTTTGGATTCAGATTCAAACCCCAGCCTGACCACTGTATAACTTGAGCAAGTTTCTTGCCCAAGCCTCTGCTTCATCTGATAAATGGACCTAGGATGATCCTACCTTCATGGCTGGGAGAACCACATGAGCACAGCATGTTAGTTCCCAGGGCAGTCTGTGCAGTCCCCACTGGGTAGCAGCCCTATCTACCCTGCCTGAGATGAATCACGAACTTGGAGGTGAGGAGGGAGCACTTAACACAAACCGCACAAATGTTGGCCTGGCTTTCCCCTTTTCTTCCATCAGCAGTTCCTGGTCCCAGCCCACCTCACTTTTTCTCTCCAACCCCCAGACCCTCTCTTGATGCTAAATTTAAGTCCCAAAGCTTCCTCATTTACTGAGCACATCCATAGGTGCCAGTGTCCTTGGCTCCAGATGCATCTTCAGAGCCACTTTCATCGGCTCGTAGGTGATGTCCCTCTTGTCCAGGAAGGCACAGAGCTCATACACCTCAGAAACGGTCTCAGTCA
>NW_003852546.1:1679203-1693355 GCF_000181295.1 Otolemur garnettii | reverse complement strand
AAAAAAAAAAAAAAAAAAAAGATCTGAACATCACCCCCCTCTCCATCTCTCCCTCCAAAGCTCTTGTCTTCGCCTTCTGTGACATCAGGATGAAAATCTCTGGGGAGCCAAAAGGGCCCAAAATAATAGAATTAGGGTGAGCTAGAGTTCAGGGTCAGCTGCTCCTCTCCCTAGGGGTTCAGGAAAATCCACTTCCACCTTTAGCCTTGATACTAATGTATTTTGTGACCCTAACAGAGTTGCTCTACTGTTCTGCCCCTCAGTTTACCCTTCTATCAAACAGGATTGATTCTCACACCCCTGTACTCGTGAGGACATTCTGAGCTCATGCCTCAAGGTGAGGGCCAGGTATCACCTCCCCTGGGAAGTCTGCCTTTGGTTCTAAGGGGGCTCACTCTTGCCTCTGGCCTGTGTGTCCAGTGAACCTCCCAAGGGTGGGAGAGAAACTTTTTAAAGGGGTGTGCATGGGGAAGGATATGACTGTGGCCTTGTCACTTTAGACCTAGCATAAGGACCAGGGAAATGGATTGCAGAGAACAGAAATATAAAACAGTCTGAAGCCTTTTAACCTTGGTGACCCTTATACCTTGGCACTAGCCTCGCTCTCTCCTCTGAGGCCCTACCCTCGTGGTAGTGCTAGTGGTGGGTATGATGAGTTGGCCCTCATGACATTCTTCCCTTTTGGCTAGTGGAAAAGGCCCCAGGCTGTTGTCTGATGGGTCTAAGCTATTCCCTAATTAGGGCCTTACTTGACATGCTGAAAGAGGACCCCATTCCCCGTGATATACAGTCTACTTCCATCCAGTGTGCTCTCGATGCGGAGCTGTCCCAGCGCGGAGTCTGGGTACTTCACCAGCAGACCTAGGGCCATCATATAGAGCGGCTTCACAGACTCCAAGCCAGCCACGCGGCCCCCTTTCCCAGGGCTTGGGGGAGGACAGGAAGTCCGGGAACAGCCACCTGTGTCAGAGAGAAAGGGGTGATTCCTAGGCCCCCGCACAGTCATAGCTGTATTTGAGGCTTTGGGTCTCAATTACTACTACTGCCTCCATTAGTTCTTAAGAGGCTTAGGGGGAGGCTGTTCTCTAATCTGGATCTTCTCAAAATCAGTATAATGTTTTGTATACCTAATGAGATTTACAGGTTAAAGCTATTTGTTAGGAGGTGAGGTGGGAGTGGGGGTAATCATTTTCTGTATCACTAACATCTGAGTTTCATAAATTTCAATATATTGCAGCCATCTGGCCCTAGCCTCTGCACGAATTGTTAGTCTCAAACTCTAACTTCCCAGGATCCGCGGCCATAGCACAGAGCCCAGTGCACGTTATAGGTTTCCTGGGCTCACAGCCCCACTGCTGGCCCTCCTGGGCAGAATTTCCTTCAAAGTTGTACTAATAGGGTGTTACTTTTAGGTGGGGTATTTGGGTTTCTGGCTTATGGAGGGAGGGCCTGTTCCCCTGCAGCCGGCAAAGGGTGCAGTCCACATAATACAGTTGTCACAGCCTACAGGACCCTGCTCCCGCGGCTGCAGTGCACCAGCAGGCATACCTCCTGGATTTTCCTGGATCATCTCCAGCTCTCAGAGCAACCCTACAAGGGAAGTAGCACTATCATGGTTTCATGTTGAAGAAGCTGTGCCCTGAGAGGCGAATTAAGTATCTTGCCTTAAACCACAAAACTAGACAGGGGTAGGGCTGGGAATTAAGGTCTCTGGCCATCTCCAGGGCTACCAGACTGCCTCCCTTAGTTACTATGCTTTATAAAAGGCTAAATCCATACTCCGAGTTTGAGAAGTACCGCCTGGCTTCCAGAGCTGGACTACAAACACACTTCCTTCATCTTCACATTGGTCCATATTCTCAGACACTCTTGTGGAGGTGGGGCGCAGAACTCACACCCCTTCAAGTGGATTGCAAGGCCCCAGGACAGGCTCCTGAGACCTGTGGCACGCCTCCCAGTTAGGAAGGGACTCCATTTGTTTGGAGAGAGTCTGGGAAAGCAAGGCCTTTGAAGACAGGGAAAGGCCTGATTCCCATGGGATAAGCATCTGGTGATGCCCAGGCCAAACTTCACGTGTGCAAGACCATTCTATATATCTTCGGGATACCAGCTGAGACCACTAAGGTCACTAGCTCCCTGCCACATGCACAGTAGCTTCCATGGATACGCGGGCAGGAAATGGGATAATGAAAGACTGTGATAAACAGGCTGGAATGGGGCAGGGCTGGGAGCACACAGCCCTGGACTAGACAGGGGTCAGCAGTGTCAGGAAAAGGCAAACACAGGCATGGCAGCCAGGGGTTACAAGGTGGGGGGTGACAAGGGAATTTGGGGGTGAGTGAGATAACTGAAGCATGGAACATTTCCCACGCCCTCCAATTGTGCCTGGAAGAGAAAGGCTGGGAGTGGCAGGTGGGGCTTGAAGCTTGCCCTCAGGCCCAGGGGCACACCACCCCTGCCCCTGGGAAGCTTGCCCTCAGGCCCAGCCCCCTCCCCAGGACATTCCAACTTAGTTCCCCACCCCTGCTGGTCTCTTCCTTCTCTAGGCTGTGCTGGACTCCGCACAGCCCTGGCTGGCTGCTGGTCACCCGTCCCCAGCAGGGAGGCTGAGCTGACAGAAAGGGCACACAGGGTTTCAGGCTGAAATTCCTCTTCTCAGAGTCAAAATCAGCCATAACACCTGCTTCTTGCACTTCTACCCAAAGCTCACAATGGTTGATGGAAGGGGAAATGTGTGTTCTTAGCTTTTCCACATCAAGCCTGGACCTTCCAGAGGAGGCCATGTTTCCCTGGTGACGTACCCATATTCATCCGGTACAGCCTTACAGCTTCCGTGAGCTCTGGGATTTCCAGAATTTCCACTTCCGCTTCTAGCACATCAATATTGGAGAAATTATCTGGTAGTAAAATCTTCTGTGAGCGGAGAAAATTCACTTGAAAAGCAAAGAGAAACAAAATGAATTAATGAGGTTATTTCTGATTTAACTGTAGGTCCAGGTTTTGGCAGGTTCTTGGCGCTACCGCTTATCCTAGGTTCTCCTTGTTCTGAAACAATTTCTAGACATACTTAATTAGATTAGCTTTGAGTCTGTGGTTTTCAAGGTGAAAGATCTCAAATTACTTTGTTTTCCTGTGTCTGGGTCCATGGGTGTGGCTTCCCATGGAGCTCCTGATGAGCATGTTGGCCCTGAGACTTACCCTGTGAGTCTCGGCCCAAGAGCAGGTCACTCCAAGAGAGGGAGTTGTCTTGCTGCTTAGAGAGGAAGGGCCTGGCTAAGCCTGGACTGGCAAGTGGCACTTGCAGTTTATCCCTGCCAGGATTGCAGTATGGGAGGCAGAGATGGAGCCAAGCTGCTAAGGTCCTATGTGGATCAACTTGGAAATTCAGAAGCACATCACAGACAACTTTCTAGGTGACTGTGAATATTAATGGCTGGGTTCCAGGCATTTGGGCCCCTCATGCTCTTGGGTGTGCTGGGTCGTTTACTGCCCTGTATATGCAGGCAGCAGTAGCATCCTGCAGTCAAGGAGGTCATTCAGTTCACATCCCCAACAGAGCTCCTCCTGGAGCAGTGGGGAGGAGGCTGTCCTCTGTCCAGGGTAGAATATCTCATCTGTCCTTAATCTACTAGCTCAAGCAGACAGTTCTACAATGATTCTAGGGAATCTGTCACCATCCACCCTCCTTCCCTTTGACTCTGAGTTTAGTGGAAGTAACAGCAGGTAGGACCATCCTTTGAAACAACCCTATTTCCTCATTTTATGATAAGAAGAACTGAGGCCTGCAGCCCAGTTGAGTATGTAAGAGCAGAGTAAGATGAGAAGCTGACTTTGGAGTCCAGCTGAGCAATCTTCCCTTCATACCAACTCTTGTGGCTCCTGACACCACCACAGGTAATTTCCAGTGCCCCTTTACAGCCAGGCCATCCCACAATAAACAGGGAATAAAATAGCTCTCAGCCTAGTGGGAATCTAACGGTGGAATCTGCTTGCCTCCTAGAAGGCTCTGCCATTATTCCTCTATCTCTGCCCAGGGACGCTCCTGAGGCCCTGAGCACCAAGCTGGGCCTCTTTGTGGGCTGCGGGGTGGGAGAGGTGGATGGATCTTATCACCTCCCAGCCCCCTACCCCTGCACAGAGCAATTACCAATGAAGCGGAACTCGCTGCACTCGCACTCGATCAGGGCCACAGTCTCAGCCAGCCAAAGCAGGTTGTCCTCAGTCACCAGGCTTGGATACCTGGCCACCAGGTCTAGGGGCAGGAAACAGTAGTGCACTTCCTCTTCTGTGTCTAACAGGGGTGTGTCCATGAGCCCCAAAGGGGCCTTATCATGTAGCCCTGGAGGAGAAATGCAGGGGGTGTCACCATTTACCAGAGGCCAGGGCTCTGAGTCCAGCAGGGCTCTCACTGACCCAAGGGCCCCAGAAAAAGCTGGAGAGACCATCAAGAAGATAGTCCCGGCTTGGCACCTGTGGCTCAAGCGGCTAAGGCACCAGCCACATACACCAGAGCTGGCGGGTTCGAATCCAGCCTTGGCCTGCTAAACAACAATGACAACCGCAACCAAAAAATAGCTGCGCGTTGTGGCGGGCACCTGTGGTCCCAGCTACATTGGGAGGCGGAGGCAGAGGCAGGAGACTCACTTGAGCCCAGGAGTTGAAGGTGGCTGTGAGCTATGATGCCATGGCACTCTACCCAGAAGGACAGCTTGAAAGAAAGAAAGAAAGAAAGAAAGAAGACAGTCCCTGCTAGAGATCTCCTTCCTTTCTCTCTCTTTTCAGATGTGGCCTTAATGTTTAGAAGGCGTATTGTGAGGAGTGAGGCAAGGAAATCTATTGTTTTTTTTTCCAGATAGTGAAGGGCAATGGACATATTGTGACCTTTTGGCATATATACCCCAGTTGATTAAATTCATTTATCTCTTTGTTTCTCTCTAATTGATAAAACCAACCACTGTAACCCACAGAGGACATAGATGCTTTTGTCACTCCTGGAAGCTCAAAATCAATCAATAAGCATGAATGCATTGATTTCTAGTCTGAGATAGGCGGACTTAGGCTGCAACACATCCAGCAGACAGTGATCATTTAGGGGCATTCTTTGTGTGGTGGCTGGAGATAACTTGAAAAATGGTGGAATTCCCTGGAGGAAGTAGAATGTAGCCTAGCCTTGCCCAAAGGAAACAAATATTCAGAGAAATGAATGTGAGGGAGGATATTAGTTCCAGTGGGCAAGCAGCCATAGATAGGGATCATGGCAGGCTAGATCAAAGGAGATGACAGAGAGGCTGAGAAGTCATCAGAACTCACTCAGAGGCTTGGCGCCTGTGGCTCAAGTGGCTAAGGCGCCAGCCACATACACCTAAGGTGCTGAGTTCGAATCCAGCCCGGACCCACCAAACAACAATGATGGCTGCAACCAAAAAAATAGCCAGGCGTTGTGGCGGGCACCTGTGGTCCCAGCTACTTGGGAGGCTGAGGCAGGAGACTCGCTTGAGCCCAGGAGTTGGAGGTTGCTGTGAGCTGTGAAGCCACGGCACTCTACCCAGGGGAATAGCTTGAGGCTCTGTCTCAAAATAAAATAAAATAAAATAAAAGAACTCACTCAGAAATCAGGTACTCTCTGGGGAAGCCACTTGTGTTAGGGTGAGGAGAGAGGAAGCTGGTATGGGCTTCAGGGAGGGCCTACCTGTCCTGATTATACCTGTAAAGGCTGGGCTTTTTATTGGAAATTCTGAGGGTTTGCTGATACATTTCCATGTTCTCCAATAGTTCAATGAGGCTCTCTCAGCAACAGGGATGTCTGCAGGCCGTACGCGTAGATGGTGTTTCCCTTCCTTCAGGTTATCTAGAGTCTGTTAGATAGATAGAAAAGATTACTGCCTTGAAAATCTGAACCAAGTAACTGCCTACCAATTCAAGAGTGAATGCCAGGAAAAAATAGTGTGTGACTAACTTTAATAATGTTTTTCAAAATATATCAAAGCAATCATACCAAAATGTAGAAATTTAGGGCTAGGATGACATACTGATATTCAAAATCCCAGTGGCTATTTCTCTTCTAATTTTGGAAACAATTTTTGTGTTATAATTTGCTCTTGAGTATTAGTCATTTATCTTGCACAATCTAAAAAGAATAATTTATACTTAAGAACGAAAAACTTGGAGCCGGGCACGGTGGCTCACGCCTGCAATCCTAGCACTTGGGTGGCCGAAGTGGGTGGATTGCCTGAGCTCACAGATTCAAGACCATCCTGAACCAGAGTGAGACCTCGTCTCTGAAAACAGTTGGGTGTTTTGGCAGGCTCCTGTAGTCCTAGCTACAACGGGGAGGCTGAAGCAAGAGCTTGAGTCCAAGAGTTGGAGATTGCTGTGAGCTATGATGCCACGGTACTTTACCAAGGGCAACAAAGTGAGATTCTGTCTCAAAAAAAAAGAAAGAAAAGAAAAAGAAAAACTTGATATTTTCGGCTATTATTTTCCTGCAAGAGCTCCTAAACAGTTTTTGACCTGGTAAAATTGTTGTAGTTTGCTTATTTGTGTTCATCCTAATCCCAGGAAGTGGTCTAAGTAGTGAGATCAAGTGTCTTATATGGACACAGGGTTTCACAGATTTCAAAGCACTTTCACAAGTTTGCTCATTTACTCTAACACAACTCTTTGAGACAGATGGGGTGTTTCACTGGTGAGGCAGCTGAGGTCACAGGCTTTGTGACTTGCCCAGGCAGTCTTCCAAGTCCAGAGCTTCTCAGCTTGAAGGAGCTGGTGAGCAGGGTGGGCTGAGGCTGGAGGGGAGCACTACATCTAGGCAGGGCTGAAACCCCAGGCAGGGAGGGGATTCAGGTCCTCATACTGCCCTCACCCAGGGACCTGTTCTTCCTCGGAAGTCCTTCAAGGGCAGATTATCATTGCACCAACCCCATTTTTTTCTCCAGAAGAAAAGACATAGTATTTTCCCAATTAAAAAAAAAAATTTTTTTTTGAGATAGAATCTCTCAGTCACCCTGGAGTAGAGTGATATGGTATCATAGTTCACAGCAACATCAAACTCAGCCTCTGGAGTAGCTGGGACTACAGGTGCTCAGCACAACACCCAGCTAGTTTTTCTATTTTTAGTAGAGACGGGATCTTGCTTTGGTCAGGCTGGTCTTGAACTCCTGAGCTCATGCAATCCACCTGCCTCAACCTCTCCACGGTGCCCAGCTCCAATAAATTTTTGGAGGCAGCAGGGCAAGTGATACTTTAAAGTCACCATATGACATCCTCCTAACAGGTCATCTCAGATTCAGTATGAAACTAACCAAAGAACCTGCCTGGAATTAATTCTTGGCTACACCTGAAGCCCTTGTGAAGTTGCTCTTGGGATCCTGAGCATTTAGAATAGCCCTCTGGTGGCCATAGCCATAAACTGCACCCACATAATACCTTAAGGTCTGCCAAAGGCAGCAGACCAGAGTGGACAGCTGGAGGGCTCATGGGAGGACTGGGCAATGATGGGGTGGTAGGAAGTGCTTTCCTGGTAGGGAGTACTGAGCTATGGGGGAGACCGAGCTTGTGCCATTGTGCATTGCCAGGGCCACAGTCTGGTGGCCCTCCACAGTGGGTGGAGCTGTCAGCTTTTGGGTAAAGAAAGACATGAAAGCCAACAGGTTACATGGACAGAGATAAAAGCCAACATTGGTTATGAAGTTTCTGGACCTCTAGGAACCCTGGGACTTCTTCCCACAGCATTAAAAGGGAATGCTATTCTTCTTGTCCCTCTTTGCTTGGGAGTGCACATAGCTTTAGCTTCCATGCCAACCTGTAAGTGATCCTGGAACTGGGGAGAGATAGGTTTCTGTATGAGGGAGTAGCTGGCCATGGGCAAAGAGGAGTAAAAATGAGGTATGCCAGGCTGAGTGTAGTGGCTCACGCCTGTAATCCTAGCACTCTGAGAGGCTGAGGTGGGTGGATTGCTTGAGCTCAGGAGTTCAAGACGAGCCTAAGCAAGAATGAGACCTTATCTCTAAAAAAAATAGCCAGGCATTGTGGCAGATGCCTGAGGTCCCAGCTACTGGGGAGGCTGAGGCAAGAGAATCACTTGAGCCCAAGAGTTTGAGGTTGCTGTAGGCTATGACACCACAGCACTCTACCCATAGTGACAAAGTGAGACTCTATCTTAAAAAAAAAAAAAAAAAAAAGAGTTTCCAGGAAGGTAATGAGAGGCTGAACAGATTCTGGATCCATAGATGGGCAGACATACTCAGGATGAGTGACAATAACCTGGCAATATCTGTGCTAAGAAGTAGGACAAAAAGGAAAATGGTAACTGTGCCCGGGAAGGAAAGGCCAGGGCAGGGAGGTGGTGTGGAGAGATGTATACTGAACCACCTGCCTCTGTGCCTCAAATGTGGCCTTATTCTTTTTGAAACATTTATTTGTTTATTTGTTTATTTGTTTTTGTTTTTTTTTTTGAGACAGAGCCTCAAGCTGTCGCCCTGGGTAGGGTGCCATGGCATCACAGCTCACAGCAACCTCCAGCTCCTGGGCTCAAGCGAGTCTCCTGCCTCCACCTCCCAAGTAGCTGGGACTACAGGCACCCACCACAACGCCTGGCTATTTTTTAGTTGCAGCCGTCATTGTTGTTTGGCAGGCCCGGGCTGGGCATTCAAACCCGCCAGCTCAGGTGTATGTGGCTGGCGATTTAGCCGCTTGCGCCACAGGCGCTGAGCCTTGTTTGTTTATTTGTTCTGAGACAGGATCTCAGTCTGTTGCCCTGGGTACAGGGCTGTGATGTCATAGCTCACAGCAACCTCAAACTCTTAGGCTTATGCAATCCTCTTGCCTCACCCGTCCAAGTAGCTGGGATCACAGGTACCTGCCACCATGCCTGGCTAGTTTTCCTAATTTTAGTAGAGACTGGGTTTTGCTCTTGCTCAGGGTGGTCTTGAACTCCTGAGCTCAGGTGATCCATCTGCCTTGGCTTCCCAGAGTGCTAGGATTACAGGTTTAAGCCACCATGCCTGGCTATAAATGTGGCCTTATTTAAGGTGCACAGAAGTTGAGGGAGATGAATCTAGAGCAGTAAACAAGAGACAGAGAGCCCTGTAAGTCAGCTGAGGAGTTATGACTCATCCCCTGGGTAAGAGAAACCATAGAAGGATTTAAAGCAGGGCCTGTTACTTGTTATTCAGACCAACTCCCCTCAGGCAGTCAGCAAATCTTATGACTCCCTCTCCTTCCCCTTCTCCCAGTCCTGGTCGCCTGATCTCCAGGACCTCTTTACAGAGGGATTTTTCAAATATATGAATGAAAGCAAATCATTCCCCATCTTAAAACTCCCTGTTGCTTAAGGGATCAAGCCCAAACACTTGTTAGCAATGCATGTAAGGTCCTTCATAATCAGTGGAGGCAGCAGGGAGACCCTACCCAAATCATAGGGCTTTGAACCCAGACCTGAGTTTAAATTCTGACTTTGTCACTTAAAAGCTAACATTTATTGCCCAGGCATTTTATAACTGAATTCTCCTAATATTTTTATACCTACCCACAAAGTAGGCTCTGGTATTATGGCTCCCTCTTAGCACATGGAAAACTAGACCCAGGAAGAGGTAGGGGACTCAGTGTCCTGAGTAAGTGGAGATGCTGGGAATAAGACCCAGGACTCTAGAGCCTAAGATCTTAACAACTATGTTTTTCAAAAAACTGACATATATAGGCCAGGTGCGGTGGCTCATGCTGAGAGAGGATACTGGAGAGGGGCGAGGTCCAGGAGAACAGGTCTTCTCAGGGAGACCACGAGGATGCACCTGCAGGGCCCTCTCCATGGTGACTCAGCTCTTGGGAATTTATAGGTTTAACCTCCTGGAACTTGGAAATTTCCAAGTTCTGTGAAATCCTGTAGTTCTGTAGGGGCTGGACTAGGATCCCACTTGATTCAAACTGGCCAATGAGAAGGGTACCTGTGGGGTGGAACTTTTTGACTGTCAATAAAAAGGAAAAGACCAAGCCAGTCGGGGAGTGTGGCCATTTGGAAATCTTCTATGCCGTAAGCTCCCGGCCGATGAATAAAACCCTTCCTCTTATAACTATGGTGTTTGGGTGCTCTTTCTCTCTGTTGGGCCTTGTCTTCCTGCAGCAATGCCTGTAAGCCCAGCACTTGGGAGGCTGAGGTGGGTGGATTGTCTGAGCTCACAGGTTTGAGACCAGCCTGAGCCAGAGCAAGACCCCGTCTCTAAAAAATATCCAGGCATTGTGGCAGGTGCCTGTAGTCCCAGCTGCTTGGGAGGCTGAGGCAAGAGGATCACTTGAACCCAAGAGTTTGAGGTTACTGTGAGCTAAGACGCCACAGCACCCTACTGAGGGTGACCAAGTGAGACTCTGTCTCAAAAAAAATTGACAGATAACATATTTATAAGATACGTGTGATGTTTTGATACATGTATACCATGTATAATGATCAAGTCAGAGTAATGGAATATCCATCACCTCAAATATTTATCTTTTCTTTGTGCTGGGAACATTTCAATTCTTTTCTTCCAGATATTTTGAAATATATAGTAAATTATCATTGACTAAAGTCCTCCTTCTGTACTATCAAATATTAAACCTTATTCCTGCTAACTGGAGTTTGTACCCATTAACCAACTTCTCTTCATCACCCTCTGCCCCCACCCTTCTCAGCCTCTGCAGCCAACCACTTGTCATGTAATCTCTGCGACTGGCTCCTCCCGCACAAAGTGGAGGCAGTAAAATTTAGAAGATGTTGTAGGATTTTTTTTTTTTTTCAGATTAATGTGAGGGTACAAACCATCAGTTTGCATTTGTTAGGTAGCGTCTCTGTTGTAGTGGTGTCCCACACCCAGTCTTGTAGGATTAAAGGAAGCGCTATGTTAATTTCCTTGCTCTTAGTGGTCAGATTCCAAACAACCCTTCCAGCCTCGTCTCCCACCATTCTTTCTATTTTCATTCCATCATCAGTGACACTAACCGCCCCCCCAAACTCCAAAAACACACCATGTTCTTTTTTTTAAGACAGTCTTACTCTGTTGCCCAGGCTAGAGTGCCATGGCCTCAGCGTAGCTCACAGCAACCTCAAACTCCTGGGCTCCAGTGATCCTCTTGCCTCAGCCTCGCAAGTACTGGAGGCCCACCACAACAGGTGGCCCACCACAACACCGGGCTATGGTCTCCTGAGCTCAAGTGATCTTCCCATCTCAGCCTCCCAGAGTGATAGGATTACAGACATGAGCCACCGTGCCCAGCCTTGAGTACAGTGGCATCATCACAGCTCCCTGCAACCTCAAACTCCTGAACTCAAGTGATCTTATCTTCTTGCCTCAGCCTCCTGAGTAGCTGGGACTGCAGGCATGCATCACCATGAATGGCTAATTTTTCCATTTTTTGTAGAGATGGGGTCTTGCTCTTGCTAACCCTGGTCTTGAACTCCTGGCTTCAATCCATCCTCCCAGCTTAGCCTCCCAAAGTGCTAGGGTTGCAGGGGTGACCCACTATGCCTGGCCACACTATGTTCTTTCACACCTTCTTAACTTTGTCTCTGCTATTTCTGCTGCCCAGAATGTTTCTCTCCTTATCCTCTGCCTCAAGAGCCTGGAGCTTCTCCCAGCCACAGTGGGTCATCTTCCAGCTTTGTTCCCAGAGACACCTAATACTTCTCTCTGCAGGCCTCCTGCTTGTTTTGAGGCCAGTCCTTCCACTATACTGAAGCTCCTAGAAGAGGGGCTGGGATGCTGCATCCCCACCTTGTATTCTAGAACCCAGCATGTAGTAAGTGAAAATGGAGGCCTGGAGGGCAGAGTTCTTTGAAAAGAAAAGCAAAGACAGACATGGGAGATCCCAAAGGAACTAGAGGAGACGTGAACTGTACTCACAAAACTGAGAAAGATGCTGAATATCCCAAATCATAGAAAAGCCTGTACGGGATTGCAATGGGCAGAGCTCTTACAGTTCAGAGAGCAGTGAAGACACAATTGCAACTCAGGACCTGGAGGCCAGATGAAAGGCATTAAGTGGGAGAGGGATGGAGATGAAAGAGGAGAGGGAGCGAGGATGGAAGGAAGAAAGGGCTCAGCTTGGGTCTGGCTGGTGATGGGTGAAATAGCAAGAAAAGAGAGTAAAACTAGGGAGAGGCTGGTAAAAAGGACATAGCATTCCAAGTCCATGCTAAGCTGACCACATTATAGGAACTTGAACCTGCCACTTACTTCGCTTGCAGATTCAAACCTAGAGATTCTATCTCAGCTGAGAAAACAGTGGTGCCCTTGAACAGCTCTAAATTGGCCACATGGGAGGGGGCCTGTGGGGCAGAACCTCCTGCCCAAGACAACACCCCTATTTGGAGGTGTGGCTTGGTACTGGGTGTGTCTTCTGAGGTAGGTCAGTAAGGACAGTCCACTTAGCTTGAGAGATGTGTTAGTTGAGGGGAGAATGATCTATTTTGATCTATTTTGCAGAAGTGAAATCTCCATTTCCTGCTATTTCTACTCCTGGAAAGTGTAAGCAGCACCAATTGCCGCAAGAAAGGTATGTCTGACAAAACTTTAAAAAGAGAAAATGTAAAACAAATAAATCCACAAAGATTACCATCCCTGCCAGTCGGGTCATGCCGAGTGCCAGTCCAAGGCACCAGCTTTGAGCGAGGCTCAGGAGCCTCAACAAGGCTGTTTTCTGAACTCTCTCAGCTCATCTTTGCTCTGACTTCTAGAAATACAAGTCCTCTACTCATAGGAAGCCATCTGGGTGCTAAAAGAAACCACAGAAATTGTTCCTCAGCCCCCTCACCTACTTACCTATTTTTGGTCTGCCAGCCTCCCTTAATAGATATAACCTCTGCAAGACCTCAGGAACTTTGCTTGTTTTGCCCTCTGCTGTATTCGCAGCACTCAGAACAGTGCCTGCGGGATCTCAATACATTGTTGTTGAATGAATGAATACATGAACAAAGAACACTCCAGAGAGCCTGGGCTTCCCGCTGTGCTGTGCCTTTGCTTACTGAAGTTGCCACCGAGTGCATGGCTGGCTTTCTATGGTCTGACTTCAAGTCTGCTTTCATCTGCCTGAATATTATTACTTCCAGGAATTTTACTCTTCATGTGTTATGACCTAGAAAGTTATTGAAGAGAGGATTTCTTTAGGGCAACACAGAATTGAAATAAATTCAGATGGCTGATTGCTAGCATGAGGATAATTGATGTTGGCCTAGATAGTAGTAAAAAAAAAATACATCAGTCAGAAGCAACATAAAACTGATGGCGTGGGGGTGTGTGTGTGTGTGTGTGTGTGTGTGTGTATAGTTGCCAAAAGATGGCTGACAAATGCACTCTGTTGGCAGCGCTTTGGGACTTAATGGAGGTTTTCCAAAGCAGCAGCAGTTCTTGGAGATACCTTATGCTCTATTGTGTGCTGTTGGGAGGAATGTGATGGTAAGGGAGTTTGGGGAACTTGCAAATCCCAACTGCTTTATAAAGACAAGGAGGGCTGGTGGTGCCCAAAGCTCAGTGGGTAGGGCGCCAGCCATATATACCAAGGCTGGTAGATTCGAACCCGGCCTGGGCCTGCTAAACAACAATGACAACTGCAACCAAAAAATAGCCGGGTTTTGTGGCAGGCACCTGTAGTCCCAGCTACTTGGGAGGCTGAGGCAAGAGGATCTCTTGAGCCCAAGACTTTGAGGTTCCTGTAAGTTGTGACACCACGGCACTCTACCCAGGGCAACAGCTTGAGACTCTTCTCAAAAAAACAAAAATAAAACCAGACAAGGAGGGCCAGTACTATTTTGAGGGCTAAGGGAAGCAAGGATAATAGACAAAAAGGCTATGTAAAACAGCAGCTATCAGTCCAATAAGCCACAGCTCTTGGCATCTCAAACCTGCCCCTCTACTTCTATCTCCTATCCCTGATACGTTGTTAAATGCCCGTAAAGCCAGGTAGTGTGAGAGGTCAAGGATGTTGTTTCATGAAAGCAATACAGTCCAGGAAGAGAGAAAGGCATATGAATAGATGATCCCAACAGAACGGCACTGATAGGATAGAGAAATTAACTCTGTTATGAGAGCAGAGAGACCAAAACTCTGTCTGGCAATGTCAGGCTAGTCTTCTAATAGGCCATGTTTAGGACACATTTCAAAAGGGGAGAAATCTTTTTTTTTTTTTT
>NW_003852546.1:1674179-1679027 GCF_000181295.1 Otolemur garnettii | reverse complement strand
AGCCATTATTGTTGTTTGGCGGTCCGGGCTGGATTTGAACCCGCCACCTTAGGTGTATGTGGCTGGCGCTTTAGCCACTTGAGCCAGAGGCGCCAAGCCGAGAGAGAGAGAAATCTTGGAAAAAAGAAACAGCAAGTGAAAAGGTACAGAGATAAAATCACGTGGGGTTGTTGGGATGTGACTGAACTTTAGAGCTTGCCCGCATGTGTGCATGTATACACGGCTATGAGTGCACAGAAGTGTGTGTTGGGACATGAACTAGGACAAGCATGTGGACCAGCCTGTGAGAAGCACAATGCCACTTCAAGGTGTTTGCACTTGAGTTGCCACTTACCCATACCACAGAAAGGCTACACTGTTGGGATGACTATCTGCTGTTTATGTAAGTAATTACCTTCCCTTCCAAGATCACAGTAGTAATCCATCCTCACATCATGAGTCATAGGAAATGTGAGATTGCCACCGGTCTGTTTTCTTAAAAGCATTACTTGTGTTCTCAACATAAAAACTCCCTGGCTCCCTTGAGCACAAGGAACGAAGGCGTGTTTGGGTTGCTTGCTAGTAGCAGAATGCTCACAAGTGGGACAACTGAAAGTTCCAAACTTAGAAGTCTGCAGAAGGATTGAAAAGGAAATACTGGCTCAGTGCCTGTGGCTCAAGTGGCTAAGGCACCAGCCACATACACCTAAGGTGGCAGGTTCAAATCCAGCCCGGGCCTGCCAAACAACAATGATGGCTGCAACCAAAAATAGACTCACTTGAGCCCAGGAGTTGGAGGTTGCTGTGAGCTGTGATGCCACTGCACTCTACCCAGGGGGATAGCTTGAGGCTCTGTCTCAAAAAAAAGAAAAAAAGAAAAAGGAAATACCCGTAGCATGTATTGTCCTCAGTGGACTTCAAGGGGAGGGTAAAAGGGAATCAACAATCTGCCATGAGCCTTGAACCCTTGCAAATAATCCTGAAGGGAAATTCTACACTCTGCAGTAGCAGCTGTGACTCCCACTCAGGCTGATGGCATGTGAGAGGCTCAGAGCACTTTATATTTAGGGAAAGGGGCCTTCCCAAGTGACACCAGGAAGCTTTGTGATGTTAATGTATGGACATGTAATGACTACTATGTATTTCTCCTATGAATATACAACATTCAAAAAAATCCAGGCTGGTGGATTAACATATTAGCTTTGGTGATACCTAAATTTATGTCTCTAGACCTGACTGCCCCCATGAATTCCAGACCTATACACCCAGCACCTCCTCACTATCTCCACGTAGATATGTATGGCTTTTACATTGCCTCTCAAATCTAACATGTGCAAATTCTAACTTTCCCTCCAAACCTGTATAGCCCTCAAAATCCCCATTCACTTGGTTGCTCAGGATAGAAACAAAGAACTTTTAAGAAAATTTCGGGAAAGTAATGTTAACCAGTTTGATGACAATATTTCAAATTGTATATAAAACCAGCACATTGTACCCCATGATTGCATTAATGTGCACAGCTATGATTTAATAAAAAAAAGAAAAAGAAAAAAGAAACAAAGGACTTGTGCATTTTCTCTCACTCTGCATCTATTCACCAGCAAACCCTATCAGTTCTACCATCAAGACATATTCAGAATTTGCATACTTCTAACTCTATTGCCACCATAGACCAAACCACCATTATCTTTTATCTGGTTGTTGCAGAAACATTCTAACTATTTTTCCTGCTTCCTCCCTTGTGCTGCTAAAGTCTAGGTCAAGACTCAGCCCATTTTTTTCTATAAAAAGCCAGATAGTAGGCTTTACTAGCCATATGGTCTCTGTCAACTCAACTACTCACCTCTATGCTGTAATTTGAGAACAGCCACATAAACAAATAAACATAGCTCATCCATCTTTCCTACCCTACACCCCAGCCCTAGGCATTCACTAATGTACTTTTTGTCTCTATAAATTTGCTCTTTCTGTGCATTTTATATAATATGTGGTCCTTTGTAGACACAGAATATGTGTCCTTTATATAAGCAGAATTATACAATATGTGGTGTCTTTCACTTAGCAAATATTTCAAGGTTCATCTATGTAATATGTACTTGGTACTTGGAAACAGTATCAGTACTAAATTTTTTTTTTTTTTTTTGAGACAGAGCCTCAAGCTGTTGACCTGGGTAGAGTGCCGTGGCATCACAGCTCACAACAACCTCTAACTCTTAGACTCAAGCTATTCTCTTGCCTCAGCCTCCCAAGTAGCTGGGACGACAGGCACCCGCCACAACGCCCAGCTATTTTGGGGTTATAGTTTTCATTTTATTGTTGTTTGGCAGGCCCAGGCTGGATTCAAACCCACCAGTGCTGGTGTATGTGGCTGGCATCTTAGCCACTTGAGCTACAGGCGCCGAGCCTACATTTTTTTTTTTTAAAGGGACAGAATCTCACCCTGCCTCTCTTCAGCTTCATTCCTTTTATGGATAAGTAATGTCCACCACATGGACAAGAACATTTGTCCACCATTATGTCCACCATAATGTCCACCATATATACTTTTTTCCCTCCCAGCAGATGAACATGTAGATTGTTCCTACTTTTTGGCTATCATGAATAATGTTGCTATACACATTCATCTATGAGTTTTTGTGAGGGCATAGGTTTTCATTTCTCTTGGATATATACCTAAGAGTAGAACTGGTGGGTCATATGGTGACACTATGTTTAACTTTTGCAGGGGTCCTCAAACTTTTTAAACAGGGGGCCAGTTCCTTGTCCCTCAGACTGTTGAAGGGTCAGACTGTGGGCCCTGGGACGAGACGGCTGCTAAGCAGGACAGGCAGCGTTGGCAAAAACACCTGGCAGGCCGGATAAATGTCCTCGGTGGGCCGCATGTGGCCCACGGGCCGTAGTTTGAGGATGCCTGCTTTTGAGAAACTACTGAGGAAACATAATGTTTTCCAAAGAGGCTGCGTCATAATTTTACATTCCTAAAAACAGTGTATGAGGATTCCGATTTCTCCACATCCTTGAGGGTACCCGTTATTGCCTGTGTTCGTTTGTTTGTTTTAAGACAGAGTCTGACTCTGTCACCATAGGTAGAGTGCCCTGGTGTCATAGCTCATAGCACCCTCAAACTCTTGGGCTTGAGCAATCCTTTTGCCTCAGCCTCTAGAGTAGCTGTAAGCACCTGCCACAATGCCCAGCTAGTTTTTTTCTATTTTTAGTAGAGATAGGGTCTCACTCTTGCTCAAGGTGGTCTCAAACTCCTGAGCTCAAGCAATCCGCCCGCCTCGGCCTCCCAGAGTTCT
The DNA here is from genome assembly GCF_000181295.1 of Otolemur garnettii. Lineage (NCBI taxonomy): Eukaryota > Metazoa > Chordata > Mammalia > Primates > Galagidae > Otolemur > Otolemur garnettii. The sequence goes on along the minus strand of NW_003852546.1, from coordinate 1,675,749 downwards.
AGGATTACAGGTGTGAGCCACCTGCCTGCCTGTCTTTTTAATTATAGGCAACCTACTGGGAGAAGTGGTAACTCATTGTGGGTTTTTTGTTTTGTTTTTTTGAGACAGAGTCTCATTTTGTCCCCCTCGGTAGAGTGCCATGGCATCACAGCTCACAGCAACCTCCAGCTCTTGGGCTTAGGCGATTCTCTTGCCTCAGCCTCCCAAGTAGCTGGGACTACAGGCATCCACCACAACACCCAGCTATTTTTTTGTTGCAGTTTGGCCAGGGCTGGCTTTGAATCCAGCACCCTTGGTATATGGAGCTGGTGCCCTACTCACTCAGCCATGGGTGCCACCCTCACTGTGGTTTTAATTTGCATTTCCTTGATGGTCAATGACCTTGAGCATCTTTTCCTATGCTTATTGTCCACTTATATATCTTTATTGGAGAAATAGCTATTTGAATCATTTGCCCATTTACTGGGGGATAGCTTAGTGGTACAGCATCTGACTGCAAATCTTTTGCCCATTTAAATTAGGACATTTGTCTTATTGATTACTTGGAGTCCTTTATATTATTCTGGATACAAGTCCCTTATAAGATATAAGATTTGAAAATATTTTGTTCCATTCTTTGGGTTGTCTTTTCAGTTTCTTGATGGTGTCCTTTTTGTTGTTGTTGAGACAGGGTCTTGCTCTATCATGCCACACGAGAGTGTTGGAGTACAGTGGAGTTATCATAGCTCATTGCAACCTTAAACTCCTGGGCTCAAACGATCCTCTTGCCTCAGCCTCTCGAGTAGCTAGGTCTACCAGTGTGCACCAGCACATCCAGTTAACTTTTTTTCATTTTTATTAGAGACAGGGTCTCACTTTTATTCAGGCTGGTCTCAAATTCCTGAGCTCAAGTGGTCTTCCTGTCTCAGCTTCCCAGAGTGCTAGGATTTACAGGCGTGAGCCACCACACCCGATCTTGGTGTCCTTTGAACCATAAAAGTTGTTAATTCTGAAGAAGTCTAATTGATCTGTATTTCCTTTGGTTGCTTCTGCTTTTGGTGTCACATCTGAGAAACTATTGTCTAACCCAAGGTTCAATGATGTTTTTAAAACTTAAATTTGGCAATTTTGCTTCTATCCTTAAATACCTTCAGAAGTATCTATAACACGTAGAATAAATCCTGTGTCCTCACTGTGGCTTATGAGGCTCAGCAAATTCTGGCTTCCTTCCTCAGACCTCATCCTCTACCATCGGCAGCTCCCCACTTTCCATCACACTTTATAATGGCCTCTGAGTGGGCCTCCGAAGAGCCACTCACAGGACATTTGTATTTACTGTTCCTCACATTGTAGGTTCTTTCCCCAGACACTTGTGTGACTTGCTTCTTTTTCATTCAGGTTGCAGCTCAAATGTTGCCTGTCAGTGAGGCCTGTGTTGACCACTCTCTAAATTAGAGAGTCATTTCCCTGGCCTCAGTCACTTGTAATCCTCTGACCCTCCTAACCACATTCTACCCATCTGTACATTTAATTTTTTTTTTTTTTTTGAGACAGAGCCTCAAGCTGTCCCCCTGGGTAGAGTGCCATGGCA
>NW_003852546.1:1668523-1673626 GCF_000181295.1 Otolemur garnettii | reverse complement strand
TTGAGCCCCGGAGTTGGAGGTTGCTGTGAGCTGTGATGCCATGGTACTCTACCCAGGGGGATAGCTCGAGGCTCTGTCTCAAAAAAAAAAAAAAAAGACTGATAGAATAAACAAAAACCACCAAAGGGGAAAAAAAAGATTACAAACACAATCTGAAACCCTAAGAAGCCCTGGAGTACGGAAATGCCCTCCCCCTTCATTATTGTCTCTACCTGACACTGTACAGCTATACGGTTCACTCCTGTATCTCCAGAGCTTGATTTGAGTTTGATGCTCAATACACAATAAACATCACAATTAGAATCAAGATGCTAGTAGGCATCAGTGTACTCTTTGGAGGCCAAAGATACAGGCTAGGGGTGGGGGTGGGTGGGCCGGGGAAATGAGGAGTGAGAGAGAGAAGAGGTGAGGATGTGGGGGATGGGAGAAGCAGAGAGTACAGCGGCAATGTGAATCCAGGTGCCTGTCTTCCGGTAGCTTCCCATCTTATTCTGCTTGTTGGTTCATTCTACACAGCTTTCCAACAAAGCTTACCACACAGCACAGATAATCCTGTGCAAGGTACGCCACCTGTTGAGTTCATGAAAACTTCAATTAGTGGGAGGCAAAGTCCCATTTTCATTGTTAGGAGCTAAATTGGAAAGACTCATCTACAAGGAGCGCTAATAGTTTAGGTATGTGCTGTCCCATATGGTAGCCGCTAGCCACATGGAGCCATTACTTGAAATGTGATACTCTGAATCTGAGATGTGCTTCAGTGTAAAACACGTATCAGATTTTGAAAACTTAGTAAAAAAGAAGAATGTAAAAGATCTCCGTTTCTAAATATGGATTCCATGTTGAAAGGATATTTTGACTATATTGGGCTTAATAAGATGTATCAGGACAATGAATGTTACCTGTTTCTTTCTGCTTTTTAACATCTGACCACCAGAAAAAATTTAATTACACATGTGGCTCATATACTCGGCTCACATTATATTTTTACTAATACCGTGTTTTCTCTAAAGCCCATAGGAATAATGCCTGGAACCTGAATGCTGTCAATAAATACTGGCTAAATGCATTAAGTTGGGGTGCCTGACAAGAGTCTATGGACTAAGACTTGGCAACCTCCATTTTCTCCAAGCAAAGTGTTTGTTCATTTAGCCAAAAGCCTGACTATCTGCATAGGCCCAGGCAGTGGGGAAAATGGCAAAAATGTGTGAAGCAGTTGATTTGTTTGAGGCAGCTGTTGGTTCCCAGCTGTATTTACACTTTGCTTCAGTGGATAAACACCACTTCCTTGGGGCCAGCCCAAGTGTTTATGGTGTTGAAAACACCATTTCCAAAGCGTTAAGTACTCGTTTCACAGTCTGTTTTAGGGAGGCAGATCCGCATGATTCTTCGAATACTATTCATACGACTGCTCATACAACTTGGAACTTTGGAACTGGACCAATTCGTTGGCTTCTGAGTTGTTGCCTCCCATTTAGAAGCTGTTTCCCAAGTATATTTTGTTTCTTTTTTTTTTTTCCCGATATTAATATGGGGTTACAAAAGCTTAGGTTACAATGTTTGCCTTTGTTAAAGTCCCTGTTGTAGTTGTGTCCCACCCAGGAGGTGTGCCATGTACCCTTACACTGTGCCCATGAGGTGGGAGCACACTGATTGCCCTCCTTCCTCTTCCCCCACTCCCAACTTGAATTGAGTTTTTCTCTTGGGTGGGCGTGTATTAGGTCATCTCCTAGCTTCCTATTAGTGTTGAGTATATTGGATCCTTGCTTTTCCATTCTTGTGATACTTTACTAAGAAGAATGTATTTCAACTCCACCCAGGTTAATACAAAAGATATAGTCTCCATCTTTTTTTTAAGGCTGAACAGCGTTCCATAATATACATATACCACAGTTTATTAATACATTCATAGGTTGATGGGGATTTAGGTTGTTTGCACATCTTGGTGAGTGTAAATTGAGCTGCGATAAATAATCTATTGCAAATGTCGTTATGATAAAATGATTTTTTTCCTTTCCGGGTAGATGCCTGGCATTTTGTTTCAATTTGGGAAGTGACGATAGTGAAGGGGCTAAAGGACTTAATAAGTTGTTTGTATACTAGGCTTGTGTTCTTTAAAATGGCTCTTCCCAAATTGCATTGTTCTCTGATTTTCTGCAGTGAGCAAATTACTCCCTCTCTTTTCCCTCAGAATAGTACCTGGCACAGAGCCATCAGCAATCCTGATATGCCAGGCCATTTAAGTGGTTTTGAAGCCACTTATAAGCAATTCCTGGGGCAGTTGAAAAAAAGTTTAAATTCAAGTAAGTAGCTTGGGGAAAAGGGGGGAAAACATAATGTAACAACTTGCACAGGGGTATGCTAAGGGTTTTGGATTTCCAGATATATGACAACTTTTTTTTTTTTTTGAGATAGAGCCTTAAGCTGTAACTCTAGGTAGAGTGCTGTGGCATCATAGCTCACAGCAACCTCCAACTCCTGGGCTCAAGCAATTCTCCTGCCTCCACCTCCCAAGTAGCTGAGATTATAGGCACCTGCCACAACGCCCAGGTATTTTTTTGGTTGCAGCCATCACTGTTGTTTTTGGCGGGCCTGGACTGGATTCGAGGGCCTGGACTGGATTCGAACCCACCAGCTCAGGTGTATGTGGCTGGTGCCTTAGCCATTTGAGCCATAGGCGACAAGCCAATATATGACAACTTTTAAGAGAAAATATGGAATTATTTAGGAAGAAGCATCCTTAAAAGCATGCACTAGGATACGTTCTCATTCTTCTCTGACCCAGATATGCAGGGCCTATCTCAATTTTCCTCTAAGAGGTGTTGGACAGGCATAGTTACTGAGTTGCACTGCAACTCGTTGGGTTGGCGCTAGTGGAGACGAAATAAACAGCATCTTGTCCAGACAGTGGGATTAATATGTAGCATGGTCAATGGCCCTCCTCAGTCATAATACTTAGTTCTTCCAGGTTAATAAAAGTTGTTCCAAAACTACAGAGTAAACTACCTGACATCAGCCACAGAAATGATTTCTGTGGTTTGGAGAAACATTAGGAAAGAAAGGTAATAATTTGGGGTGGTACTTTAATGGTTTCTAAGAAAAAGTATAATATTTAAAACTCTTATAATAAGAAAACAGAAGATCCTCAGAAAATAGAGATGTGGAGGCAAAAGAAGGAGCCTACAGTTTGGAGACTTTTTTTTTTTTTTTTTTTTGAGACAGAGCCTCAAGCTGTCCCCCTGGGTAGAGTGCCATGGCATTACAGCTCACAGCAACCTCCAACTCCTGGGCTCAAGCGAGTCTCCTGCCTCCGCCTCCCAAGTAGCTGGGACCACAGGCGCCCGCCACAACGCCCGGCTATTTTTTGGTTGCAGCCGTCATTGTTGTTTGGCGGGTCCGGGCTGGGGATTCGAACCCACCACCTTAGGTGTACGTGGCTGGCGCCTTAGCCGGTTGAGCTATAGGCGCCGAGCCCAGTTTGGAGACTTTTTGATTTGCTGTAAATGAATGCTGTCTACTCAATAGGCACGATGAGGAGTAATATATATTTTTTTCATCATCAACAATCTTTATTACCAAACTCACTACAGGGTTAATTCTTTAACCCTGCTAACAGCATCTCCGACGAGATCAGGCATGGAGGTAACAGACCCAATAAAGCTGTCTCTTAAAATTGAGAGAAGTGAAAACATGTACATCTGTGTATTTTTTAAGGTAAATTTTTCCAGTGATATAGAAAAATCATCCCAACGTGATTTCAGACCACAAAAAATAGCATTTGGCAGTTCAGGCTACCTTAAAACCCCCAACTTAGGATAACCCTAGGAGAAAATCACCCCCTCTAATTAAAAAAAAATACCCCTTTCTCCTCTTTGTTGTTCAATTTTCACTTATTCCTCAAAATGCCCAAAGAATAACAGGATAAACAACATCCAGCTCATTTCTCTCAGCCCCTATCGCTAAGAATTATTCCTCCAGAATCTTCTACTGAAAGCAAGGAATTGAGCTCTCATTTCTGGGCTGGGTATCTAGAAACCTGCAAAACATCCTGGTGCTTCCTTCAAGGAGGGCCCTCAGGGGGGCGGTATACATAGCTGAGCCTGGAATGCCTGCTGGGCTGGGAACCCGCCGGCTCTTGTAAGCCAAAATAAAATACGCTCAACACTTACAACTGAATGTTTGATCTGCCAGGTGAAAACAAGTAGCAGTAGCCACCGAAGTATTTGTTGCACCAAAAAGATGCACATCTCCCCTCGTTAGCCTTAAGGGAGGTGAGAGCCACGTGAGTATCTGACCTCAGAGTAACACACTCGAGACTGAAGCCCAAGCGCAGAGGAAGACATTTGGTCCAGAGGAGTGTTTGCTGCAGCTGGGTGGATGAAGCTGCCACTTCTGGGTTCATGTTTTCACCCTTATGCAGAGTTTTTAAGAATAGGGAAATTTTCCATTTGACTACCTGAGAAATTCTTCGCCAGCAGCTTCTCAGAAACCTCCAAGGAAGACAGATCACCCTTCATTTGAGGAACATAGCTCTTTCCAGTCAATGGGCTTCTTGCCAGACTTCCGCAGCAGCTCATTGGTCTTAGAGAAGTGTCTGCATCCAGAGAAGCCTCAGTACGCTGCCAAGAGGGAGGACTGAGCAGTGTGCAGCACATGATGCCGCTATCCAGGGCACTGCCCTTTAGGTGTAAGAGCCACAGAACAGGAAGACAAGGCCATTCAAGTTCTGATTTAGCCAGGACACAACAGCATCCACAAATTCCTCCCGGCCTCTCTCCTATGAGAACTGGCTTGATGAACCACAGTGAGGACATCATTGAGGAGGACAACACCTTGCTTGGCTCACCCAGATAAATCTCCATTGCCAGGATGAGCAAAACCATCCATGTCTGGCTCAGCACCTGTAGCTCAAGCGGCTAAGGCTCCAGCCACATACACCAGAGCTGGTGGGTTCAAATCTGGCCCGGGCCTGCCAAACAACAATGACAAATACAACCAAAAAATAGCCGGATGTTGTGGCAGGTACCTGTAGTCCCAGCTACTTGGGAGGCTGAGGCAAGAGAATTGCTTAAGCCAGGAGTTAGAGGTTGCTGTGAGCTACGATGC
>NW_003852546.1:1664147-1667720 GCF_000181295.1 Otolemur garnettii | reverse complement strand
TTGTTTGGCGGGTCCGGGCTGGGGATTCGAACCCGCCACCTTAGGTGTACGTGGCTGGCGCCTTAGCCGGTTGAGCTATAGGCACCGAGCCAGAAGTAAGATTCTTAATGGATCTTTTAGACTTTTAAATCTCAGACATGATGTACATAGGAAATCCTAAAATTTCCAAAGTTTTCTCACTTTAAAATTCAACACCAATGCAGTATTTTCAAGAGACAAGGGTACCCTCTCAGTGGATAATTAATCCCATCCTGGGTCCTAAGTGGCTGCTGGTATAGATAAGGCGGAGTTAGGATAAAATCCTTTATTAAGAACATGCAATTCCAGTGTATTGTATATTACTTTCACTCACTCATCACAATTCCAGTAAAAGTGTCATCTCAGCAGTCAATATATAAAAAGACACAACACTTAGTGATTTAAAGCCTACATGATTGATCGCCACCTCTCCTGGGAAAAAAGAACATCTTACCTGGAGCAAAGGCATCAGCTGCAAACCCAGTGCTTGCTCGTAGAGCAAGTTGAGTTCCGCACAACTGGAGAAGGAGAGTTTGGAGGTGTAGAGGTAATAGTGCACATGCCTAAACGTGGAACCGTCTCTGTCGATGAACAGCCTCTGGCTTTCTGAAGAGGTTAAGGCTGAAGCCTCTTTCCACAGCAGAGAATCTGGGAACTGAGCAAGTTTGCTTCTGGGAACTGAGAAATGCCAGCCCCCAACGTTGAAATGAAACAGATCCTCTGCTGACTCATGAGGTGTGCCAGACTCCTCCTAAAGGGAGAATGAAAAGAGAGCTATGCAAGAAAAAGATATAAAAAAGAATCCGGATTGGAAAGGAAGAAATAAAACTATTTGTTGATAATATGCTCTGACATATAGAAAACCCTAAGGAACTCCCTAAAAAACTATTAGAAATGAATCCAACAAGGTTGAAGCATGCAGAACAATATTTTAAAAACAATTGATAAGCTGTATTTTTATATATTAACAGTGAACAATCCGAAAATAAAATTTAGAAAACAATTCTAAGTGAGACCCCATTTCTAGAGAATACAAAAAAAATTCAGCCAGGCATGGTGGCTCACCCCTATATTCCCAGGTACTTGGGAGACTGAGGACTGCTTTTGGCAATGAATTTGAGACTCTCCTGGGTGATTTTAATGAGATACACCTGTCTCTTATAAAAAAAAGAAGAAGAAAAGAAAAGAAATAGAACTAGAAAAAACATTCCATTTACAATAGCATCAAAAAGAAAAAAATATGTAGGAATAAATTTAACAAAAAAAGTGTATTCTGAAAACATTAAGACATTGTTGAAGGAATTTTAAAAAGACCTAATTAAGTGGAAAGATATCTCATGTTCATGGATCTAAAGATTTAGTATCACTAAGATGGCAGTCCTCTCCCAACTGATCTACAGATTCAACATAACTCCTGTGAAAATCCCAAGTGACTTTTTTTTAAAAATTGACAAGCTGAAGCTAAAATGCATATGGAAATACAAGGGACCCAGAACAGTCAAAACAATCTTGAAGTCTGAGAACAAAGTTTGAGGAATCACACTTTCTACTTTGAAAACTTACTACAAAGCTAATGTGATCAAAACAGTGGCATAAGGATAGACATAAGGACAAGTGGAATAGAATTAAGAGTCTAGAAATAAAGACTTATATTTATGTACAACTGAATTTTGACAAGGGATCCAAGACAATTCAATGGACAAAGAATAGGTTAGTGCTGGGACACTGCATATCCATATGCTATACACACACTGCACATCCAGTAATAATAAAATTGGACCCCTACCCCATACCATTATAGAAAAGTTAACTCCAAGTGGATCTCAGACCTAAAAATAAGAACTAAAACCATAAAGCCTTTAGAAGAAAAGAGAAAATCTTCATGACCTTGGGGTAGGCAAAACTTTCTTAGCTATGACACTAAAAGCATGAGTGACCCCAAAATTAAATAAATAAATAAAATTGCATCAACATTTAAAACTTTTAGACCCAGCTCCTTGGCTCATGCCTGTAATCCTAGCACTTTGAGAGGCTGAGGTGAGAGGATTACTTGAGGCCAGGAGTTCAAGACCAACCTGAACAACATAAAGAGATCTTGTCTTTACAAAAAATAGAAAAATTAGCTGGCCATGGTGCACATGCCTGTAGTCCTGGCTACTCAGGATCTGAGGTGGGAGGATCACTTAAGCTCAGGAGGAGGAAGTTGCAGTGAGATATGACGATGCCATTGTACTCTAGCCTAGGCAACGAATAGAGTCCTTCTCTTAAAAACAAAAACAAAACAGGGCAGTGCCTGTGGCTCAGTGGGTAGGGCGCTGGCCCCGAATACTGAGGGTGGCAGGTTCAAACCCAGCCTCAGCCAAACTGCAAGAAAAAAATAGCTGGACATTGTGGCTGGCACCTGTAGTCCCAGCTACTCAGGAGGCTAGGGCAAGAGAATCGCCGAAGCTCAGGAGTTGGAGGTTGCTGTGAGCTGTAATGCCACTGCACTCTATCAAGGGCGATAAAGTGAGACTCTGTCTCTACTAAAAAAAAGAAAAAGAAAGAAAGAAAAGAAAAACAAAACAAAAAACAGAGGGGGGAAAAGCACAAAAATTAAAACTTGGGCACCATCAAAAAAGTGAAAAGATAACCCACAGAATGGAATAGAATATTTTCAAATCATTTGTCTGATAAAGAATTTATTTCTAGAATATGTAAAGAACTTTTGCAACTCAACAATAAAAAGACAACCAAATATTTTTCTTTTTTTTAAGACAGAGTCTCATGCTGTTGCCCAGGCTAGAGTGCCCTGACATCAGCCAGGCTCATAGCAACCTCAGACTCCTGGGTTCAAGTGATCCTCCTGCTTCAGCCTCTTAAGTAGCTGGGAATACAGGCACCTGCCATAAGAGGTCTTGCTATTGCTCAGAATGGTCTTAAAATCCTAAACTCAAGCAACCCTCCCACCTCCACCTCCCAGAGGACTAGAGTTACAGGAGAGGCCTCCTCTCCAGGCCTCTTTCTTTCTTTTTTTGTTTTTTATTTTTTGGAGATGAAGTTTTACTATGTTGCCCTGACTAGACTCAAACTCCTTGGTTCAAGCAATACTCCTGCCTCATCCTCTCCAGTACAGGTGCCTACTGCTGCACCTGGTATAACCAAATTTTAAAATGAGCAAAGTATCTAAATAGACATTTCTCCAAGGAATATATAAGTGGCTAACAGCATATAAGAAGATACTCGACATATTTAGCTGTCAAGGAAATGCAAATCAAAACCTATAATGAAATACCACTTCACACCCACTATTATGGCTAGAATCAAGACAATAGATTGTTAAGGCCAGGTGAGGTGGCTCATGCCTATAATCCTACCACTCTAGGAGGCTGAGGCAGTGGATTGCTCTGAGCTCACAGATTTGAGACCGGCCTGAGCAAGAGTGAGACACTGTCTCTAAAAATAGCTGGCCATGGTTCGGCACCTCTGGCTCAAGCGGCTAAGGCGCCAGCCACATACACCTAAGCTGGCGGGTTCAAATTCAGCCTGGGCCCGCCAAACAACAATGATGGCTGC
>NW_003852546.1:1658016-1663946 GCF_000181295.1 Otolemur garnettii | reverse complement strand
AAAAAAAAAAAAGACAATATATAGTTGACAAAGAAGTCAGAACCCTCATACATTGCTGGTAGAGATGTAAGATGGTGTAGCCATTTTGGAAGACAATTTGGCACTTCCTAAAAATGTTCAATATGGAATTACTCTATGACCCAGCAATTCCACTTACACATACACTCAAGAGAAATGAAAACATACATCCACACCAGAATTTGTAGATTAATCAATGTTCATAGAACATAATAGCCAAAAAACTTTTGTGCTTCCAAGATGGAAAGAACCCTAATGTCCACAAACTAAAGAATGAATAAACAAACTGTTCATAGGATGGAATACTATTTTTCAATATGAAGAAATAAAATACTGATACATATTACAACCCAGATGAACTTGAAACATTATGCCAAGCGAAAGAAGCCAAATACAAAGGACGACATGTTACATAATTCCATCTACAGGCAATGTGTAAAATAGGCAAATTTATAGAGACAGAAAATAGATTAGTTGGCTCGGCGCTCATAGCTCAGTGCTTAGGGTGCCAGCCATATACACTGGGGCTGGTAGGTTCAAAACTGGCCCAGGCCTGCTGAACAACTACAACAAAAAAATAGCTGGGCATTGTGGTGGGCACCTGTAGTCCTAGCTACTTGAGAGGCTGAGGCAAGAGAATCACTTAAGCACAAGAGTTGGAGGTTGCTGTGAGCTATAACACCAGGGCACTCTGCCCAGTGCAACATAGTAAGACTCTGTTTCAAAAAAAAAAGAAAATAAATTAGTGGTTGCCTAGGAATGAGGATCTTCAGGAGGACATGGGGGGTGGCTATTAATGGATATATGTTTCTTTTGGGGTGATAAAATGTTTTAAAATTGATTGTAGTTATAGTTATGCAACTCTGCAAACACATTAAACACCACTAAATTGTATATATTAAAATGTGCAAATTGTATGGTTTATGAGTTGTATTGCAACAAAGCTCTTTTTTTTTTTTTTAGACAGAGACTCAAGCTATCCCCCTGGGTAGATTACCATGGCATCACAGCTCACAGCAACCTCCAACTCCTGGGCTCAAGCGAGTCTCCTGCCTCAGCCTCCCAAGTAGCTGGGACTACAGGCGCCCGCCACATCGCCTGGCCATTTTTTGGTTGTAGTCGTTGTTTGGCGGGCCCGGGCTGGGGATTCGAACCTGCCACCTTAGGTGTATGTGGCTGGCGCCTTAGCTGCTTGAGCCACAGGCGTCAAGCCGCAACAAACCTCTTAGAAGAAAAGAGTCATGATGAGATACTCTCCATCCCATCAAGCACAAGCACAGCTCTCTTGGGATCTTACATTACACTATGAGGCTGAATACTATGGGTGCCTTTTCATATATACAAAGTCAGCCAAGATCATTAACCTTCCTCAGATTATTGTTAAGAGTTTAAGGTCACCTATTCATAAGTGAATTGCCCATTTTGCTTCAGGGTGACCTAGCTTATCCATATTATGGAAAAGTAGAAAGCCTTCAAACATACAAAGCATCTGTATCAGATTTTAAAAATAAACAAAGAGCACCACTCTCGTAAAAAAAAAAAACTAAAAGAATGGTAAATAGTATATAAAATTTTACCTAAAAAAGAACCATAAAACAATACTGAATTCTAGGATTAAAAAATTATGCATGCTAAAGTGATTGAGGTGTAATGTACTGATATCTATAACTTATTTTCAAATGAATCAAAAAATAAGATGGATTTATGGATAAGGCAATGGCTAGATGGACATGTAATAAATATGGAAAAATTACAGAATATAGGTGGTAGGTATATGGTGCTCACCGTACAATTCTTTTAACCTTTCTGAATGTTTAAAAATTTGCAAAAAATTGTAGGGGGAACGTGTTAAAGTAAAAGGTGGTTTGCTCAAGAGAGGAAAGCCCTCTTCTCCAACAAAAACCTGAATTTCCCATTTTGACAGCTGAGGAAGGAAAATAAATGCATCTCCTACAGCAGGCCTAGTATAAATATTCAGATTTAAAGAAGAGCATTTACATATGCCACATTTAAGACTAAAAGAATTAAAGGGAGCATGGAGAAAGATTACAGATTGTAAAATGGTTTCATCACTTACTGAAGCAGAGCTAGAAAAGCTAATCTAATGAGGTAACCTAGGAGTTTGAGTCCTGGCCCTTCTTAACATGGCTAAGGGTGAACACCACAAACTGTGAGTAACCAAGGGTCCAGAAAGCATAAATACACATTTGATTTTGTTTCTTTGTTCTCCTTAAAAGTGACTCTGCAGTTGAGAGCTCAGGGGAGGTGGTCAGAGTGTGCAGATTTTGGATGCCAAAGAACACCTGCTCCTTGAACATGAGCCCCAGTCCTAGTCTCAGTTCCTCTTTTCTTATTAAGGGGAAGGTCTTGGCTCAAGAGTGGGCTCTCAAGACGTGTCTGCTGGGGTGAGGCCAGAGGTTAAGGATGAGGCTGTTCTTTCCTAGAGACTTCATCTCAAAGGCTGCTCCGGGGCTGGTTAGTGCAGAACTATCTCACCCCGGTGACAGCTCTCAGTCGCAGGCAAACTTGGGGGCCTATGGTAATTGAAAGACAAAACGCTTCTTGCCAGACTGACTGCAGGAAATGGGGTAGCCCTAAAATAGACGTACCCATTTCATCCCAAAGAGCATTTCTCTTTTCCCCGTTGATCCCCCTCTCCCAGAGGGGCTCTTTCCTGATCAATTTCTAGAACTAGAACCACCTCAAACTCAAAAGACAGGACCCCAACTTCTAGGGGCCAAGATTCTCAACCTTTCAGATCTGGAGCTTCACATCACGCCACAGAAATCTGCCTCCTTCCCCGCCAATCCTTCAGATCTGGAGCTTCCCAACACACACACACACACACACACACACACACACACTGATCTTCGATCCTAGCCTTGCCCCAGAGTCAGCATTCCCCAGTGCTGTGATATAAAGACTTTCGCCCCATAAAAGAGGCATACCCCTACTCTTCAGACCTCGAGTCCCCCAAATTTCTGGGCTGGAATCCTTCATCCCTTAAGGCATTGCATTCTTCCAACTTCTCGGAGCTAGCCTCCCAAATCCTTCAAAGCTGGGCTCCCTCTGTGGTCCCCCATGCTCCACAGCCAGGTCCCCACACCAGTAGCCGTAATCAATCATAACGCGCCCCCTTTGACTCTAGTGCACTTGGCGCCCCCTCCAGGGCGGGATTCATACCATGGTGGCGGCTCGGGCGGCGGGCAGGAGACGCGTGACCCGGCCAATAACGGTCCCCGGGTCACGGCGGCCACTGGGGCAGGGGCGGGGTCGGGGGCGGGGCCGTGGCCTGGTGGGAGGGGCGGGGCCTGGTGGGCCGGGTGGCCGCGCGGGCTGCGGCAGGTGAGCGGCGGGCGGGGATGGCGGAGCAGTGGGATCTGGACGAGGAGGGCATCCGCCGCCTGGGGGCGCTGAGCTTGGAGCAGCCGGGTAGGGCCAGGCCGGACGGAGGACCTGGACGGGGAACGGAGGGTCAGAAGCTGAAGGGAGAAAACTGAGGGGGAAACAGGGGGACCGCGAAGGAGCGGTGCCTGACTCGGAAGAGGGGTAAATTGAGGCAGAAGGGTTATTCTGACGTGGAGATGAAGGAACTGAAGTAACAGAGGAGTCTGGGGCAGGAATTGAGGGAGTGAAGTAGAGAAGGAGAGACAAACAAGATTAACAGGAGACCCGTGAGCCAGGTGACAGAACTGTACAGAGTACAGTGGAAGGAAACAGCCCCCAGAGGGCATCATCTGTGGGAGAAGGAAGTGGTGCGAGGGGCAGTGATGGTGGGTGGTGCTGTTAAGGAGGCACGAAGGGGTTGATTTTGGTAGTTTGTGCAACTTCCTACCCAGAAGGGCTTTTCCTAGTTGAGGTGAAATGAGGAAGGATGCTCCTTTATCAGCCCTTTCCATCCCCGGTCTCCACTTCAAGAACGTGACCATTTCTTTGCTCCGTCTGATTGTGTAGCTTCCTTTTCAAAGAGCCTCAGAAAAGGGCCTGAAAGGAGTAGCAGCTGATCTCCCAAGCGCTCACCGTACCCCAGTCTTAGTAAAACTGGCCAGGTGACTGCTGACCCCTCTTGGACCTGGGGCCTGACCCGCCCAGCTTGCTTGCTGAGTGCCTGGGGAGTAAAAAAGTTGGAAAACTCACCAGCATTCCTAATTCACCTTTCACCCTCCCTAAATTTACTATATACAGTATCATTATTGCCAGACCCTGTGATAAGTGCTTTATCTGCATTATTTAATTCCCATAACCTCATAGCAAAAAGTTGCTTTTTTTTTTTTTGAGACAGAATCTCAAGCTGTCGCCCTGGGTGGCGTCACAGCTCACAGCAACCTCCAGCTCTTGGGCTCAAGCGATTCTCTTGCCTCAGCCTCCCAGTAGCTGGAACCACAGGTTCCCGCCACAACGTCCGGCTAGTTTGGGGTTGTAGTTATCGTTGTTTGGCAGGCCCAGGCTGGATTCGAACCCACCAGCTACCGTGTATGTGGCTGGCGCCCTAGCCTCTTGAACTACAGGCGCCAAGTCAAAAGTTGCTTTTCTTGCTTCTGATACTTTCCATTTGTGGTCTGTGAAATAACTTGGTTTTATTAGTAATTTTATTTAAACATTATTTATCAAAATTAGTGCATGCTAATAACAAACATTACATGAGTGAATAAAGAGGGTACTAATCTTTCCTTCCTCTTGAAAATTCATTTTCTCCTCTTCCCACCCCTTTGCAACTACTAATCGGCTTTCTGTCTCTATGGATTTGCCTCTTCTGAATATTTCATATAAATGGAACCACATAATGTGGGCCTTTTCTGTCTGGCATCTTTGACTTAGCAAGATGTATTCAAGGTTCATCCATGTTTTCACATGTATCAGTACTTCATTCCTTTTTCTAGTAGTAATAGACTTTTTCAGAGCACTTTTAGGCTTACAGAAAAATTGAGCATAATACAGAAATTTGCCATATACCCATCCTCCCTTTGCATCTCTCCTTCACCCCCCAGTTCCCTTTATTATTGATATCTTGCATTATTGTGGTACATGCATTACAATTTATGAACCAATATTGACATATTATTATTAACTGAGGTCTGCAATTTACACCAGGGCTCATTCTTTATTTTAATTTAAAAATTTCTAATTTTAAAAAATTTTTGTAGAGACAGAGTCTCACTGTTGCCCAGGCTGGTCTCAAATCCCTGGCCTCAAGCGATCTTCCCACTTTGGCCTCTCAAAGGGCTGGGATAACAGCTGTGAGCCACCACATTGGGCTGGGGCTCACTCTTTGTGTTGTACAGTTTTGTGGATTTTGACAAATACATAATGTCATATGATCACCATTATAATATTGAACAGAATAGTTTCAAAAATTATTGAAACCAGGCCCTTAAAAATTCCCTGTGCCTCATCTATTTAGCCCTTCCTCACTCCCAAACCAGATATCAATTTGTTGGTATCTGACAACCACTGATCTTTTCACTGTTGCCTTTTTCATAATGTCATATAGTTGGAATCATATAGTATGTAATTTTTCAGACTGACTTCTTTCACTCAGCAATATGTATTTAAGGCTCCTCCACATCTTTCCATGGCTTGATAGCGTATTTCTTTCCTTTTCTTCTTCTTCTTCTCCTTCTCCTCCCCTTCCCTTCCTCCTCTTTCCTCTCCTCCTCCTTTTTTTGTGACAAAGTCTTGCTCTGTTACCTGGGCCAGAGTGCAGTGGTGTCATCACAGCCAGCTCAATGCAACCTCAAACTCCTAGGCTCAAGTGATTCTCCTGCCCCAGCCTCTCGAGTAGCTGAGACTACAGGTGCACACCACCATGCCTGGCTAATTTTTCTTTCTTTCTTTCTTTCTTTCTTTCTTTTTTTTTTTTCTTTTTGGAGACGAGGTCTTGCTCTTGCTCAAATTCCTATCCTCAAGTGATC
>NW_003852546.1:1647984-1656388 GCF_000181295.1 Otolemur garnettii | reverse complement strand
GGTTGCAGCCGTCATTGTTGTTTTGGCGGGTCCGGGCTGGGGATTTGAATCCGCCACCTTAGGTGTACGTGGCTGGCGCCTTAGCCGGTTGAGCTATAGGCGCCGAGCCGAGCCTAATGTTTCTAATTTCTTTAGCAGGCTGGTCTTCAGTTACTGACCTCAAGCAATCCTCCCACCACAGCCTCCCAGAGTGCTAGGATTACAGATGTGAACCACTGTACAGGGCTAGAAGCTTTATAATTTTATGTTTTACATTTAGGTCGATGATCTGTTTTGAGTTATTTTTTGTGAAAGCTTTAACATCTATGTTTAAGTCCATGGTTTTGTTTTGTTTTGTTTTGGCATATGGCTGTACTGATTTTCTTTTTTTTTTTTTTGTCCTGATTTTCTTGCACTATTTGTTTAAAGATTTATTTTTCCCTCCATTGAATTACTTTTGTTCCTTTGACTATGTTTATATGGATCTATTTCTGGGCTCTCTATTCTGTTCCATTCATCTTTTTGTCTTTTTTACTCTCAACACACTGTCTTGATGAATATAGTTTTGTGGTATAATTTGAAGTCAGGTAGTATCAGCTCTCTGACTTTGCTTTTTTCCAATGTTGTGTTGGCTACTATGGGTCTTTTGCCTTTCTGTATACTGTATGCTTTAGAATCAGTTTGTTGATATCTATGAGATAATTTATGGGGACATTATCATTTCTTTTTATGCTGAGTAATATTCTATTTTGTGGACATACCACATTTTCAAAATAAATTCATCTCTTGATGGACATTTGGATTGTTTCCATCTATGGAATATTGTGACTAATGCTGCTATGAACAATTGTGTATGAATTTTTTTTTAAACACTTGTTTTTAGTTTCTTTTGGCTACATACCTAGTAATAGATTACTGCGTCATGGGGTAATTCTATATTTTATTGAGGAACTGCCAAACTCTTTTCCATAGTGGCTATACCAATTTACATCCCCTCTAGTGACATATGAGCATGCTGATTTCTCTACATCTTCACCAATGCTAACAATTTTCCATCGTTCTAAAATTATTATTATTTTTCTTTTTTGAGACGGATTATCAAGCTGTCACCCTGGGTAGAGTGCTGTGACATCATAGCTCACAGCAACCTCCAATGCAGGCTCAAGAGATCCTCTTGCCTCAGGTTTTCTATTTTTAGTAGAGATGGAGTCTCACTTTTTTGCTCAGGCTGGTCTCGAACTCGTGAGCTCAAGCAATCCACCGCCTAAATTATTATAAGTATCCTAGTGAGTGTGAAGTGGCTTGCCATTTGCATATCTGTAACAACTAATACTGTTAAACATATTTTCCTAAGTTGTTTTGTCATTTGTATATCTTCTTTGGGAAAATATTCAAATCCTTTGTGTATTTTTTTTCAGTTAGGTTTTTTTTGTTATCGTTGGATTATAGAAGTTCTGTATATATTTTGGATATTAATTTCTTACCAGATATATATATGATTTTCATTTCAACAAATACATTTACCCGTGTAACCAGCCCTCTTGTAAGGTAGAGAACATTTTCATCATCCTGGGATGTACTCTCCTATTTTTTCTAATCAATTCCCCATCTCTAGATTCAACTATTGTTCCAATTTCTACCTCTATAGATTCATTTTGCCTGTTCTTGAATTTTATATAACTAGAATCATACAATATACACTATTCTCTGTCTGGCTTCTTTTTCTCAACATAACGTTTGGGGTGTTCTGTTGTATCAGTTCTTTATTCTCTCATATTACTAAGGAATATTCCATTGTATGACTTTATTCCGTTTAATTTCCTTTTATTCCAGAAAAGTCTTCCTTTTTTTAGCCAGTCGAATTTAGCAGTAGGGGGTTGAACATCAACTTTGGTGACACTAATCTTAATAAGCTTTGATAACCCACTACCACCAGACCAGCCAATCGTATTCCTTTTTTAAGGAAGGCATTCTCTATGATTTAAAAAAATTAAGGGCCAGGCACAGTGGCTCACGCCTATAATCCCACCATTCTGGGAGGCCAAGGTGGGTGGATCGCCTGAGCTCACAGGTTGGAGATCAGCTTGAGCCAGAGTGAGACCCTGTGGGTGTTGTGGTAGGCGCCTGTAGGCTCAGCAAGTTGGGAGGCTGAGGCAAGAGAATCACTTGAGCTCAAGAGTCTGAGGTTGTTGTGAGCTATGACACCATGGCACTCTACCAAGGGCGACAAAATGAAACTCAGTCTCAAAATAAAAAAAAATATGGTAAGGTATATATAACATAAAATTTACCATTTTAACTTTTTTTTTTTTTTTTGAGAAAGGGTCTTGTTCTGTCAGCTGGGCTAGAGGACAGTGGTGTCATCATAGATCATTACACAACCTCCAACTCCTGAGCTCAAGGGATCCTCTTCCCTCAGATTCCAGAATAGCTGGGACAATAAGCACCTGCCACAATGCCCAGATAATTTTTCTGTTTTTAGTAGAGACAGGATCTTGCTCTTGCTCAGGCTGGTCTGAAACTCCTGAGCTCAAGTGATCCTACCGCCTGGGCTCCCAGAGTGCTAGGATTAGAAGCATGAGCTACCATCCCTGACCTGTCTTTTCTATTTTCAAAGCTTTTTTTTTTCTTTCCAATCATTTTTTTTTGATTTTTTCTAATTCAAATTTATATTTTTAAGCAATTCTCAAATTTCTTGGTGACAAAATCTCTTTACACTTTTAAAAATTGTTGAGGGCCTCAAAGAGCTTTTGTTAATGTGGACAATAATACTAATATTTACCATATAGAAATTCAAACTAAGAAAAATTTTAAATCTTTATTAATATATTTATAGATTATTGTGATTATATGTTAACATAAAAAGTATTTTATGAAAAATCACTATATTTCCAAAAAAATAAATATCATTTATTTATATTCCTGCCAGTCTCTTTAATGTCTGGTTTGAAAGAAGACATCTGAATTTTCATATCTGCTTCTTTATTAAATCTGTTATGATATGTTGTTTTACTTGAAATATATAAATAACATCTGGTCTCATGCAGATATGTAGCTGAAAAAGGGAGGAATATTTGAATAGCCTTTCAGAGAATTGTGGATACTCTCCTTTGATAAGACATAAAATCTGGGCAAGTAGTAGTTTCTTAAAATTCAGTTGTATGTGGACTCTGAAATCACATCAATGAGCTTTTTGTACTCTGTTACAATGAAATTCATTGATATATCTTGCATTTGACTGGACCTTTTACCAATGCACGATTTTGTAACATCATACATCAGTCATTTGGAAAATATTGACTCATTAAGTTATGTATATCTTCCAAACATCGACAAAACTCTTTATATAATGTTTAACAAAAAAAATTTTTTTTTGAGACAGAGCCTCAAGCTGTCCCACTGGGTAGAGTGCTGTGGCATCACACTCACAGCAACCTCCAACTCCTGGGCTCAAGCGAGTCTCCTGCCTCAGCCTCCCAAGTAGCTGGGACCACATTCGCCCGCCACAATGCCCAGCTATCTTTTTGGTTGCAGCTGTCATTGTTGTTTGGCGGGCCCAGGATGGATTTGAACCCGCCACCTTAGGTGTATGTGGCTGGCGCCTTAGCCACTTGAGCCACAGGCACCGAGCCCAAAATCATGTTTTTTAATATCACTACCAATGTCTTTTGAAAAATGTATAAGTGTTAGGAACTTGTCAAGTTTTTGTAGGCAAATAGAAGTTTTTCAAAATTCTAATTTCTGTTTGGAAGCCAAAATGTTGTAATTGATAACATCTCAATTTATGAGTTGTTTTTCTGCAGTAACAGGCTCACTTATTTTCAAGAAAATGTCTGTCAAATATTTGAGTCTAAATAACCTTGATTGGTCAGGGCTTTGTTTCCCTCCATGTAAAAATGGTGTATTCCATGAAAAAGTGGCTAGTACAGCTGGAAACTCAATCACAAGTGTTTTCCCACAAGGCATCCACTATGCCTCAGTATGCAGCAGAAGTACTTTCTGCATATTTTCCATTTAGTCGCACAATCTTAAAAAGACATGTAGTCAAAGGTGAAAATTTGATAAAAGCGAATCATTGTTACTGCTTTATCAAGGGCGCGTTTAAGTAAAACTGGCTTAAAAAAACTCTGTTGGGCGGCACCTGTAGCTTAGTGAGTAGGATGCCGGCCCGATATACCGAGGGTGGCAGGTTAAAACCTGGCCTTGGCCAAACTGCAACAACAACAAAAAAAGAAAATTAAAAAAAAAAAAAAAACTCTGCAAATGTATAGTGGTGAAGAATGCAATGATTACCAGTGAAATTTGATGCCATTGCCAGATTTATCCTTAAGGCACCAGGAGTTTTTGCTTTTGCACAGTAAGAGTAAATGTCAACACATTAAAAAAGGTCATTAATGTCTCTACCGACGGTGACAAAATGAGACTTTGTCTCTAAAAAAAAAAACAAACCAGTTTTAACTTTGTGGACCTGGTATGTGTCTCAGGGATGTCCAGGGGTCTAGGGATCACACTTTGAGAACTGCTACATTGCTATCTCTTTTAGCTTGTTTTGAAATACTAAGTTACAGTTTTCATTTGTTTTGTGGAAGTATATTTCTGGAGTGCTTTCACTTTTAGGAGTATTATTCTCCCTTTTCTTATTTTCTTATAATAACCTCGATGTATGTTTTGACTGTAATCCTTTTTTGTGGCTTTTAAAGTACAGTGAGTTTTCCTATACTCTTAGGTAGAAAGGTGGGCCAGAATAGCTTTTCTAGTCTCAAGATTTTGGAGCTCCTTCTTCTGTTGTGTTCACAAAACACTGTAAAGCATGACATGCTTCCTGAGACCGGCCATCTGTTTCCCTCCCCAACCTGCATCTGGACCTTCTTTTTCCCTTGGTGCTATTATCCCTGCTCCGTTCACTGTAGATTCTATTCCCCCTAGTTTATCCCTGGTGTGGGTCTTGTCCTGAAATGGATCTTTAGTTTATGACTTTTTAGCATTGATGAGGCCCAGATTGCCCTAATACCTTAAGACTTTATTTTATTGCAGTCCTCTGGTGCTCCTTTGCAAGTTGGATCCTTAAGGCCCTCCAGTGGGTTCCTCTGGCAATTTTGAGATCCTCCTCTTTTTAGTGCTATTAGAAGTTTAGATGACTTTCCTCTACTTCTCCCCTTATAGGCAGAGAAACACAACATTCTTCAAAATGTAGTTACACATACCAAAAAAATCATATTTTTCCCTGATTGTCTCAGACTTCTTTCCATAGGTACCTCTACAAGTCTACTTTATTTTTTTAATGACTCCATAACAGTAAATAACACTTAACATGGCATTCACCTTGTGCCAGGCACTGTTCTCAGTTTTGTATATATGTTAATTCCTTCCTTACATTGTCTCATGAGCTAAGTACTGTTATTATCTGCATTTTACAGACGAGGAATCTAATGTACAGAGAATAAGTGACTTGTACAAGATTGCATATCTAGTAAATTGTTCCTTGTATCAATGTACATTTATTTAGGCTGTCTAGTTCTAACTTTCTTCTGATGAACCTCTAATAGTTTTATTTTTTTTCTTTATTTAAAAAATTATTTTGTATTTTTACCTTGCAGTTTCAGCTCAAAAGGTAATTTTTTAAAAATATCTTAAAGCCTTTTTTTTTTTTTGAGACAGAGCCTCAAGCTGTCCCCCTGGGTAGAGTGCCATGGCCTCACAGCTCACAGCAACCTCCAACTCCTGGGCTCAAGCGAGTTTCTTGCCTCCACCTCCCAAGTAGCTGGGACCTCAGGCGCCCGCCACAACGCCCAGCTATTTTTTTGGTTGCAGCCATTATTGTTGTTTGGTGGCCCAGGCTGGATTCGAACCCACCACCTTAGGTGTATGTGGCTGGCACCTTAGCCACTTGAGCTACAGGCGCCGAGCCTTAAAGCCTTTTTGAAACTGACATCCTTGTGCTATATATTATATATCCTGGAAAAAATTGGTGAATATTATCTATGGGGCTAAATCTCTTTACTTTTCTTTTTTGCTTAAGATTGGGTCTTGCTCTGCTACCCAGGCTGGAATGTAGTGGTGTGATCATAGCTCACAGCAACCTTGAATTTCTACCTCAGCCTGAGAGAGAGAGAGAGAGAGAGAGAGAAAAGAAAGAGAAAATATTTTTTTTGTAGAGACAAGGTTTTGCTATGCTGCCCAGGTTGATCTTGCACTCCTGACTTCACGTGATCCTTCTTTTTTTTTTTTTTTTTTTTTGAGACAGGGTCTCTCTTTGTCACCCTCGGTAGAGTGCTATGTTGTCATAGCTTGCAGCAACTTCAAACTCTTAGGCTCAAGTGATTCTCTTGCCTCAGCCTCCTTAGTAGCTAGGACTACAGGAGCCCACCACAATTCCCAGCTGTTTTTAGAGATGAAGTCTTGCTCTGGCTCAGGCTGGTCTTGAACCTGTGAGCTCAGGCAATCCACCTGCCTCGGCCTCCCAAGGGCTAGGATTATAGGCGTGACCCACCGCACCAGGCCCTGAACCTCCCTTCCCTTCTTAGCCTCCCAAAGTTCTGAGAATACAGGTCCAAACCCCCATACCAAGCCTAAATTTCTTTTTAAATTTTGTTTTGAGACCTTTTGGAGACTTTTACTACATTCTTCAGGGTAATTAGAAAAACCCAAGAGCTCTGTAAAAGTAAGGTTTGGTGTCACTGTCTTAGAACATGATGCTGCTTTTAGAAAGAATCTCATGAGTCTTGCATGTAGACCTTTCACAGTTGGGATATGGGAGGAAGGAAGGCCTACTTTCACTCACTATGCTGTTTTTCCCAGCAGAGATCATAATATAACTACTGATGATCTCTTTACAGAACTGGTGGAGTCTCTTTCATTGCAGGGATCTTATGCTGGAAAAATCCATTCCATTGGTGATGCCTTCAAAAATTTTAAAAATCTCCGATCCTTAGATTTATCAAGGAATTTGATCACTAGCCTAAAGGTAAGTTCTATATTCTGTGACCAGCCGGGTCCGCCAAATTTATTTTGGGGGAAAGAAATAAGAGTAGATAATGTTAGCCTAGGGCAGCAGTTCTCAACCTGTGGGTCGCGACCCCTTTGTAACAATGAAAATACATTGAGGCATTAGGAAGGTTGACAACCACTGGTCTAGGGAATATAGGGTTTTCCTTTAAAATGCTTCCCAACTAAATTGCATTATTCACTATAAAATTCTTTCAACTCTGCACTATGTTTAAAATTATTTATTACAATATATGAAGGAAAATTCCTTTTATAATCAGGGAAAACCATATTAAGTTATCACTGTACACAACAATAGCATACATTTCATATGCATAAAATAGTATGAGGAACACTTGTAAGAGTACAGATTCTTAGTCCCTATTCTCAGAGCAGATCCAAATTGAGTAGGTTCAAGGTGAGTTCATGATATACTCGGGGAGTTCTGATGATGGTGGTACTTGGAGCACACGTGGAGAAACATTAGCCTGTGTTGTTATGATGAGTTTACTCCCAGGAGGAGGAGGAAAGGGTGGTGTTGGTAAAAAAGAATAATTTTCAGGTCAGGGAATGGCAAAGCAGAGGGCAGAACAGGAAAGCAGGAGGGAGCAGACGTGAACTGAGTGCATGTGACTTAGCAAACACATACAAAGGGCTCTGCAAACCTAAATGGGCACAACCAAAGGGAGTTTTGTTTTCTTTGTGGTAGACCCCCAAATGGTGCTTCTTCCACACGTTCCCATTTTGCCCTACCTATATACCTATCTAGGCAAGACTGAAGGTGCCAAAGACTTAACAGGTGGTATTCAGGATTAGTTAACAATCTCCCAGATTATTGGCGCCCTACCCTTTTGAGCCACAGGCACCGCCCTAGTTTTGCACTTCTTAAGAGATACTTGTCCAACAACGCCATCCTGACCCAATTTCTAGGGTTAGCTAAGAGCCCTAAAAGAGGAAGCCTAAGCAAGATCAAATTTCCAACTAGGACTCTAAAACCAGCAACTCCAGGTCAGCACAGTGGCTCACGCCTATGATTTCAGCACTCTGGGAGGCCCAGGTGTGCAGATTGCTTGAGCTCAGGACTTTAAAACCAGCCTGACCAAGAGTGAGATCCTATCTCTCTAAAAATAGAAAAACTACTTGGTGGCTCACACCTGTAATCCTAGCACTCTGGGAGGCCAGGGCAGATTGATTGCTTAAGCTCAGGAGTTTAAGACCAGCTTGAGCAAGAGGGAGACCCCATCTCTAAAAATAGCTGGGGTGGCTCGGCACCTGTGGCTCAAGTGGCTAAGGCACCAGCCACGTACACCTAAGGTGGTGGGGTTCAAATCCAGCCCGGGCCCACCAAACAACAAAGATGGCTGCAACCAAAAAATAGCCAGGCGTTTTGGCGGGTGCCTGTGGTCCCAGCTACTTGGGAGGCTGAGGCAGGAGACTCACT
>NW_003852546.1:1630812-1647639 GCF_000181295.1 Otolemur garnettii | reverse complement strand
GGCCCGGGCTGGGTATTCGAACCCACCACCTTAGGTGTATGTGGCTGGCGCCTTAGCCGCTTGAGCCACAGGCGCCGAGCCTGAACTAGGTCTTTAGTCTATTTTGTAGCAATCATTTATATTTGACCAATCAGTTTCAGAAAGTACTAGTTCAAAGTTACTCAGCGCTCCTCTTTTCATTTGTATATTTGTTTATTCCTTTTCAGGCTAAAAAATTAAGTGGACATTATTGTAATTTGGTTTTGTACTTTCTTTCTATTTCTATAAATTGGGCAAAAAAACCCTACTGTGCAGATAAATCAAATTAACATAATGTAGGCTGGGTGCAGTGGCTCACGTCTGTAATCCTAACCCCTGGGTCAAGGCAGGTGGATTGCTTGAGCTCACATGTTCGAGACCAGCCTGAGCTAGAGTGAGACCCCCCATCTCTAAAAAAATGGCTAGACACTTTGGCAGGTGCCTGTAGTCTCAGCTACTTAGGCAGCTAAGGCAAGAGAATCGCTTAAGCACAAGAGTTTGAAGTTGCTGTGAGCTGCGATATCACAGCACTCTACTGAAGGCAACAGAGACTCTGTCTCAAAACAAAAAAAAATTAACATGTAATCAAAATAACATATAAGAGTGTGTGTGTATAGGAAACACTCAGTAAATGTTAACATTCTATATATATTTTTTGCATGTATATGATTTAACTGCATATATTTATCTCTATCAATTCTGAATCACTTTGCTTAAATTTTTCCTTGGAGAAAATGTTTTGTGATTATTTTTAGTGTAAATTTGGGGGAATACATGAATTCATGCCAGCTGGGAAAAATGAGAGGCTAGAACCTGTTTGCTTGATTTTTACAATGAGAGACACTGAAAGATTACTTGAGCTGGCCATTAGATATATTAAAGACTGTCCTAATGGTCTACAGTGCTGAGAGTGGGGCTAAAGGCACTGATAACTATTCCTGAGTCATGAACAATATAGAGGTGGGCCAGGAGCAGCAGCTTACACAGCAATCCCAGTGCTTTGGGAAGCCAGGAGGGTGGCTTGAGGCCAGGAATTTGAGACCAGCCTGGGTAACATAGTCTCTGCAAAACATTTTTTAAAAAGTAGGTGAGAATGGTGATATGCACCTTTCATCTCAGCTGCTTGGAAGGCTGAGACAGGAGGACCACTTGAGCCCAGGAGTTGGAGGTTGCAGCAGTGATGCTACTGCTCTCTAACCTGGGCAACAAAGCCAGACCCTGTCTCAAAAAAAAAAAGTATGTGGTTATACATAAGCATGGATGTTTTTAAATTGTCCTAAAAGCTAGTGTTGAGCAAAAGCAAACTGGCTAAATGTATGAAAGGTAACTAAATTTTTTCAATAGCAGGTTTCATCAGGGGAGGAACATTGAGGCTTTTCCTCTCAAGTTTCCTAGTCCTGATTGTACTGTTGCCAGTTAGGTACAGGGGTGGGGTTACTAAGTCCACAGAAAGAGAACTGAATGAAGAGGAACATTTCAACCAACAACTGACTGGATGGGGAGTTTACATGGTGGCAGTAACTCTGAAGAGGGAAACAAGGACAGGTGAGGTCCTCGTCTGGTCCAAGAGGGAAGTCTTGAGATAGCATGGTTTTGTTTCCCCACATAGTACTTTGACACTGTAAGTAAAGCATTGAGATATAAAGACACACTATCACACACACACACACACACACACACACACACAAACACTTGTTCTTTTTTTTGAATCATGCTCTTTCCCCCCAAAACCAGCTCTTCTGCCTCCCTCCCTTCCTTTTGTACATTGAGATCAGAAGAGTGGTTGTGGCCAGGGTGAGAGAATACTAAAGTGCCTTGGTCTGGCTACCACTGCAAAAGATTGGATTAGATCAGGAGAATGATTAGGGAGCTAAGAGATGCCGAGAACTGACTGATAGACGGAGGTCATATTTTGTAAAGGAGGAAATGTGTTATGAATCTATCTATTTAATATATAGAACACTAGTGCCTATGATTTTGTCAGTTCTAGCCCCACCTTACTCATGGGGACCTTGGGTAACATGTTTCAGGATGAAAAGTAAAAAGTATATTTCCATCTTTATCTGTGAGGTTCCTAGTCCTTACTGAGATACAGTTTCATAATGTGATTTTTTTTTCCTTGCAGGGCATCCAGTATTTATGCTCCCTCCAAGACCTGAATTTATATTATAACAACATTCCTTCATTAGTGGAAGTGTCCCGTCTACAGCCTTTACCCTTCCTCAAAGAACTAGATTTGAGACTTAATCCTGTTGTCAGGAAAGATACAGATTACAGACTCTTTGCTGTATACACGCTACAAACTCTGGAGAAACTGGGTGAGACCCTCCTCCTCTGTTCCTTTCCCCAGAATCTTACTTTAAATCAGCTGCCTCTTAACTTTTTGGATGTTGGCCCAGAGTATGCACTGGCAGGATATATTTGTTTATTAGTCAATATTTATGTAGCTCTTTTGGTTGGCAGGATGTATGACGAGTCCTTTGATTGTTCATTGAATGACAATCTATGATTTTATCAGTTACTTCCAGCTTTAGTTTTTCTTCAGTTGATGGTTTCACCACGACTTCCTCCTCAACACAAAATTTCCAGATTGAGAATTATTTTTCCAGGTGCCCCAACTCTGCAACTTTATTAGCACTAGAAAACTAACACAACCATTGGGGGGGGGGTTGCTGGCAAGGAACAAGAAACATTCCTTTAAATGAGCTGATCTGTATTTCCTTGTAATTGTATCGTCGAATATACATTTCTTACTGATACAAAAGTAGATTTCACATGGGCCCCAGAAAGTCATTATAGGGAAACTAAGTAAACTCTTTCAGCCATTGGGTCGTGTAGTTTCTAAGTTCTGCTATTCCTGCTATAGTTACACCTGTGTGGCAGTTGTTGCTATGGTTCCTGGTAGTCTCCCCTAGTTACTGCTTGCTCCAGTGACAACATAATAGCATT
The DNA here is from genome assembly GCF_000181295.1 of Otolemur garnettii. Classification (NCBI taxonomy): domain Eukaryota; kingdom Metazoa; phylum Chordata; class Mammalia; order Primates; family Galagidae; genus Otolemur; species Otolemur garnettii. Next base: position 1,644,672 of record NW_003852546.1, on the reverse strand, counting down.
ATTTTGTGAGCTGTCTCTAACACACAAAGATGAGACTGGTCTTTGGTTTTTCCTCTGTGAATATGATTTTCTGACCCACTACCAGTTACTCCAAAAAAGAAACATGCTCAGACCACGGTTTTTGCCTCCAGATGACCGAACTGTACGTGAAAGTGAGAGAAAAGCTGCCAAGCTGCATTTTAGTCAGTTGGGCAACAGTGAAAATTTTCTTTTAGAGGTGGATAAAAGGTAAGAGGATTCCTTACAAAAAAATTTGAGTTTGGTTCTGGACAGAGATCATAGTGAATTCCTGCTTAACTTCATTTTTCAGCAGAAATCTTCTATAAGTTATAAAAATCCTCAGATTAGGGGAAAAAGTATCCCACACATAGATTTATCTGGGATGAGAAACTGGCCCTCAGTGGGTAGTTTCCTGATTTCTTGGACTACTGGGTCTGGATATAATTGTTGTAAATTCTCAAAAGCTGATTTTTACAGTTTATCCATAAGGATAGTATGAGATAACTCAGCCCTCTCGGGCTTACCAACACTTTCTTGGCCATCAATCAGCTCATGGTCTTTTTCTATTGAATTAGGAGGGTTATATTACTATAGGCAAGATTGTCAGAGACAAATTTGTTAAAGGACGAGAAAGGAAACATTTCTCTACAAGACAAAAAGTAAACATCTTATTTAAAGAAAGTGCCTTTTTGGTTTTTTATAGTTTTTTGGCTGGGGATGGGTTTAAACCCACCATCTCTGGTATATGGGGCCGGCACCCTACTCCTTGAGCCACAGGCACTGTCCAAGAAAGTACCATTTTATTATACCCTCAAACTCATGCTTTCAAAAATAGCTTTATTATTTTTGAAAAATAGATAGGAGTCCATTACAATTTAAATATTACATAAAGCACACGGAAAGAAGTCATAAATTCACTCTATCTCCTACTACTAAGGGTTAACTACTAGTAATGTTTGGTGTATATCCTTCTAATCATTTGTGTGCTATAGACATATACAAATGTATCTATTAGTACTTTTTTCTTATGTTGTTTTGGCGGGCCTGGGCTGGATTTGAACCCACCACCTTAGGTGTATGTGGCTGGCACCTTAGCCACTTGAGCCACAGACACTGAGCCTCAAACTCCTAGATTTAAGTGATCTTCCTGCCTCAGCCTCCCAAGTAGCTGGGACTGCAGGCGTGTGCCACCACACTTGGTTAATTTTTGTTTATTTTTGGTAGAGATTGAGAGGTGTGTGTCTGTGTCTCATGCTTGTTCAGGTTGGTCTCAAACTCCTGACCTCATGCAATCTTCTGGCCTTGGCTTCCCAGAGTGCTAGGATTATAGGCATGAGCCACCACGCCCAGCCTCTTGTCTGTTTTTTCAACTAATGGCTATCGTTTGTGCCGTAATTCTTGGCAGCAGAACCTTTCCTTCTTTGTGCTAACTATGAATGTTCTAACAAAAGAAAATTTCTTACTACCTCAGACCTTATGTCAGAAACAGAATAAGTTCTGAATTTTATAGTTTTTATACTTTAAAGGCTGAACTATAGTGTCCTTCTCATATATTTCCTAGTATAAATATTGACTTTTTAAAAAGTATGGGTTTAACTGAAATATATGTGAATGTAATTGAATTAGTATATTTTAGAGCCTTTGAAGAAGAAATGTGATCACCATGAGCTGTTTTCTAAACAGCATTTACTGGTGATCTCAGAAGCCTTCTTTTGAGTTTTAAATGAATTATTCTATGTGGCAGCTCTAGGGAGAAGGCAATGAAAACCTGTGTGACAGATGAAAGTTCTGCATCAAAAGTCAATGCTGATGTTGACACCAGGATTGAAGCAGGTAAGTTTTCTCTCTGTGATCATAAAATGATTAAAATATCAGTTGTCTCAGCTGTCACAGCCAATCTGGGGTAGGACGAAGACAAAATAGCTGAGAAAGAGCAAATTTGAAGCACTCATAAGATTTACTGGCTGTATTTTTTCTCCTTCCTCCTCTCATTGCCAGAAGGACCTTACCGAGCAAACCGAACCCATATCCCATCAAAGGACAAGCTGTACTCAGAGAGTTAATTTCATTTACATCACTTTACATCAGAAAACGTACCCAGAAAATTATATTGCCCAACCCAGCAGGACCCTGGGCCAATATTGCTTTGGTGGTTGATTTCATTAGTTAGAGACTCATGACTCATCTGCATCCATGCACCTCACAACCTGGGTCCCCTGGGCTCCCCCATCAAGAACCTTTGCAGTCTCTCTTGTGTTTGGGCTATCTGTATTCCTGAGGAATGTCTCTGCTATATTCCTATAAGCACTATTGGTAAGCTGATATAAATAAAGTGTTAATGCCACATTAATAGTCATGCCATAAGCTAAGAGAAAGCTTTCTACCAGAGAAATTGCATTCATTGTGTCTTTGTGGGTTAGCCTTGCACTATAAGATAAATCAGATAACCTTATTTTTTTTTTTTTTTAGAGACAGAGTCTCACTTTGTTGCCCTTGGCACAGTACCGTAGCACAGCTCACAGCAACCTCAAACTCTTGGGCTTAAGCGAGTCTCTTGCCTCAGCCTCCCGAGGTGCCCACCACAACACCCAGCTATTTTTTGTTGCAGTTTGGCCGGGGCCAGGCTTAAACCCGTCACCCTCGGTATATGGGGACAGCGCCCTACTCACTGAGCCACAGGCTCTGCCTTTTCTTTCTTTTCTTTCTTTTTTTCTTTCTTTCTTTCTTTCTTTCTTTCTTTTTTTTTTTTGCAGTTTTTGGCCGGGGCTGGGTTTGAACCTGCCACCTCTGGTATATGGGGCTGGCGCCCTACTCCTTAGAGCCACAGGCGCCGCCCCATCAGATAACATTTTGCTTGAAAAAACTTTCTTCTGTCTCTAGGCCTCCATTTCTTTGAAGAATTATACACAAACTCTAAAAATCAATTTCTAAAATGCCAGCAATCACTTTAATAGATTGACTTTGTAGTTTAGACATTAAGGGTTTTCAGTTTATAATGCAGTTTTTTTTTTTTGACTTCTTATCTGTGCCTGTGAACATTTATTGATAAGTCATTTTGACAGTACTTTGTGGTAAAATAAGCCATAGTGAAGTATGATTTAATTTTCCTTTCCTGGTGTCACAGTGTATATAGTGATGAGAGTGTAAGTTGCTTTATTTCTATTTATTTACTTATTTGTTTAGAGACAGGATCTTGCTCTGTGGCCCTTGCTCACAGGCTGGAGTGCAATGGTGCAATCATGCCTCTTTGCAGCCTGAGAAACCAGGGCTCAGGTGCTCCTCCCTGCTCAGTCTCCAGAGTAGCTGGGATTACAGACATGAGCCACCATGTCCAGTGCTTTGTTTCATTTAAATAGCATTTTTAGGCTCAGCACCCGTAGCAGTGCCAACCACATACACTGAGGCTGGCAGGTTCAAACCCAGCTCAGGCTAGCTAAAACAACAATGACAACTGCAACAAAAAGTAGTCAGGCAATTGTGGTGGGTGCCTGTAGTCCCAGCTACTCAGAATCACTTAAGTCCAAGAGTTTGGGGTTGCTGTGAGCTGTGATGCGACAGCACTCAACTAATGGTGACATAGTGAGATTCTGTCTCACAATAAATAAATAAATAAATAAATAGCATTTTAAATATTTTTAAATTGATGTAATTTTATTGTAATCATTTTGGAGAACACTGAAAAGCATGAAGAACATTTTTATTACTTATAAGCCCAGCCCTTAAAGAGAGTTAATACTTTGATACACGGTATTTCTTGATATACAACCTACTATTATTTTTCTAGTTACATTTATAGACTCATTTTTTTGAAGCATAGTTAGACTTCATTTATGCCATATTACATCAACACAACACACAAGATTCACTCCACAAGTTAAAATGCCTGAAAGCACACACCCTCTTCTGAGAACAAACTACTTTACTAGATAAAGGGCCCATTTCTGAAGGTTCTCCGAAGCTCCAGCTGTTGCCTGGCTTTTTTAAAATACAAAATCTATTTTGCTACTTGAAACGTTAAAGAGCTTTGCTTTCCACTGAAAATTGTGTTTGTGCTTGATCTCTGGGGAGTGTTGCCTGTAAGTGCCATTGGTAATCTAATATGATCAAAGTAGTTGTGCCACATTAGTGCCATGACATAGGTTAAGAGAAAATTTTCTGGAGAAAAGCTCCCACTAGCTCAGTTGTTCAAAACAATGTTTTCCCACCAATAATTTCCAATGGTCAGGGAACTTCCACTCTCTTGGAGCCTCCTCCTGTTCTCCTAACATAGAATCTTCAAGTCTTTAAAGGTTCCTTTCTCCCTTCCCAAATCCCCAAAACCTAGGCTCTGTCTTCAGGCCCTCCTGAAAGATATAAAGTCTTTCTCTACTCTTGCCCTTACTGATCTCATCTGTTTTACAGCTTTATTTGCAAATAAGTAAATTTATTATTGATTTATATTTATTTCATATTACTTCCTCACATCTTAAATACGTTGGTCTAGCTTTGACAGCCTGTATTGGTCTCTCTCTGCACCACTCCCCTCTTTCTTTCTTTCTTTTTTGTAGAGACAGTTTCACTTTATCACCTACAGTAGAGTGCCGTGGCTTCACACAGCTCACAGCAACCTCCAACTGCTGGGCTTAGGCGATCCCCTTGCCTCAGACTCCAGAGTAGCTGGGACTACAGGCACCCACCACAATGCCCGGCTATTGTTTTGTTGCAGTTTGGCCGGGCCAGGTTTGAACCTGCCACCCTTGGTATATGGGGCTGGCGCCCCGTCCACTGAGCCAGAGGCACCACTTTCTTTCTTTTCTTTCTTTCTTTCTTTCTTTTCTTGTCTTTTCTCTTCTTTTCTTTTCTTTTGACAGAATCTCACTTTGCCAACTTTGGTACAGTTCTGCTTCATCATAGCTCACAGCAACTTCAAACTCTTGGGCTCAAGTGATTCTCTTGCCTCAGTCTCCCAAGTAGCTGAGACTACAGGCACCCACCACAACACTGAGGCTATTTTTAGAGATGAGGTCTTGCTCTTTCTCAGGCTGGTCTCATATTCTTGAGCTCAAGCAATCCACCGGCCTCTGCCTCCCAGAGTGCTTGGATTACAGGCAGTCCCCTATTTCTGTCGACCAACCAGTAAGATATGCTTAGAATCACCACTGTTTAACTTTCCAGCCCCTCAAGCTAAACATGTCCAAAATGATCCCCAAAAGAAAACAAACAAATGAACCGTTTCCCCCAGCTCTCAACAGCCCTGAATAGGTTTCATTGGTACTCCCACAACTTTTCCATTACCCTAGCCCGGAATCTTGTTGGGGTTTGCTACTGCTGCTCCTCTAAAGCCCAGCTGAATGTTCATACTCTCCTCAGTTGATGCACTTCCCTTTCCCTTTCATAATAGAGTCTTAACAAGCACACTTAATAGCTATCAGCTCTGGGCCAGGCACTGTCCGTTAACTCAGTTAATCCTCACAACAAGGTGGTTTTGCAAATGAGGAAACTGAGACCTAAACAGGTAAAATAACTTGCTCTAGTAATAAAGTAGCAGATCTGGCACGCAAAGTCTGGTCCGTCCTCATCAAAGTCCTCTCACCCAGTTTCTACTTCCTTCAATTCATTTTGTAATTAACTGCCAGGTTAATTCTCTTAAAACATAGCTGTGGTAATTACTTACACTTGCCTCTCAAAAAATTCTACAGCCCAGCTCGGCGCCTGTGGCTCAAGTGGCTAAGGCGCCAGCCACGTACACCTAAGGTGGCAGGTTCGAATCCAACCTGGGCCCGCCAAACAACAATGACGGCTGCAACCAAAAAATAGCTGGTGTTGTGGTGGGCGCCTGTGGTCCCAGCTACTTGGGAGGCTGAGGCAGGAGACTCGCTTGAGCCCAGGAGTTGGAGGTTGCTGTGAGCTGTGATGCCATAGCACTCTACCCAGGGGACAGCTTGAGCCTCTGTCTCAAAAAAAAAAAAATTCTACAGCCCCACTCGCCTATTAAGTCTCAACTCCTTCACCTGACATACAATTTATCTCTTAAAGCTCTGTGCACAATTTATCTCTTCAGCCTGACCTGAAACCTTATCTCTCATTTCTCAGCTATAATGTCCAGTCAAGCCAGACTTCTCTCTCCTCCCAAATAGTCCTTCTTTTCTCCTTCTTTCCAGCAACACATAGTGATGTTACAATGAGGAGATAAAACACACAAGCCAAAAGTCAACTGTGCATGGGGTGTTCTGGTACCCTGGACCTTTGCTTCAAATACTTTAATCAAATCCTATCCTTTCTTTATGACCCCATTCAAAGTCCATCTATTTTAGCAAAAACTTTCGTTTCCTCAACCAAAAGGGTTTTTCCTTTCTTTGTAAACTCATATAATTTATCTTCTGGAACATATACTCTGGAAATAGAAAAAGCAAACATTCCCTGAAGCACTTGCTGCATCATTAGAAAAATTGAGACAGGCATGGTGGCTTTTGCCTGTAATCTTAGTACTCTGGAAGGCCGAGCAGGTGGATAGCTCGAGTTCACGAGTTCGAGACCAGCCTGAGCAAAAGCGAGACCCAGTCTCTACTAAAAATAGAAAAACTGAGGCAAGAGGATTGCTTGAACCTGAGTTGGAGATTGCTGTGAGCTATGACACCACAGCACTCTACCAAGAGCAACAGCTTGAGATTCTATCTGAAAGAAAGAAAGAAAGAAAGAAAGATTGAGACAAACATGAAAGAACTAAGTAACTTTTCCAAATGGTGTATATAAAAATGTCCAAGGAATGATACAGATTAATATTCTTCAAACCCAGGGCTAATTCCAGACCTCCTAGAGGTCCACAGGCAGTTTGAGACACTTTAATTTCGTGGTTTTGTTTGATAGCAGTTAAGAAAACTATTGAAAAGATATAAAGGCAAAATAGCTCTTTTGCAGTGATAATCTGGGGTTTTTTAGAAAATAGACTTTAGTTTTTACAACAGTTTTAGATTCACGATGAAATTGAGCAGAAAGTAGGCGGCGCCTGTGGCTCAAAAGGGTAGGGCACCGGGCCCCATATGCCGGAGGTGGTGGGTTCAAACCCAGCCCCGGCCAAAAAAAAAAGAAATTCAGCAGAAAGTACAGAGTTCCCTTAGACACCATGCCTATATACACACAACCTCCGCCACTATCATCGTCTTCCACCAGAGTGGTACATTTGTTACAAAATAATAAAACTATATTGACACATAATTCTCTCTCCAAGTCCACCATTTACATTGAGGTTCACTCTTGGTCGTGTACATTCTATGGGTTTGATCAGTTATAAAGACATATGCCCACCATTTTAGTGCCACACAGAATACTTTCACTGCCCTAAGAATTCACTGTGTTCCCCTGTTCATTCTTTTATCTTTCCTAACACCTGACAACCAGGTACCTTTTTACTGTCTCCACAGTTTTGCCTTTTCCAGGATGTCAGATAGTTGGACTTACACTCTATGTTGCCTTTTCAGATCGCCTTCTTTCACTTAGTAACGCATACTTACGGTTCCTCTGCATCATTTCATGGCTTAAAAGTTCATTTCTTCATAGTACTGAATAATATTCCTTAGTCTGGATGCATCCACACACCCACTGCAGGACATCTTGGTTGCTTCCAAGTTTTGGCAATGATGACTAGAGCTGTTATAAACATCCATGTGCAGGTTTTTGTGTGGGTGTGAGTTTTCAGCTCATGTAGGTGATTACTGAAGAACATGATTGCTGGATCGTATGGTAAGAGTATGTTAAGCTTTGTAAGAAACTGCCAAATTGTCTTTCAGTATAATTGTTTTAGGATATCTTTCTATATGTATATACGAAGTTTAGTTTCTTACACTGGATTCCTATCCTCAGAGTTTATTAGAACATTGAGCTTGAGAAACACAGATGTGGCTGGTGACATGCTCATCAGCTCAGAGGGTGCTATGCAAAGTGGCTTAGACTTCGTGGCACAGGAACTAAAACCACTGGACCTTACAGGAGAGTTCCAGGATAGCCTGAAAGGAGAGGTAGCACATTTTGGTCAGCTGGGAGTGTTGTGAACAGCTGTAGGGAAGTGGTAATGAGCGTGGCAGGTCATAAAGAAAGCTGAATGATGGGGTGGTTTGGGTGGAGTGTTTGTGTTGGGTAGAAGGTCAGATTCTGGACAGCAATGAAAGCCGTGCTAAAGATAATTTACAGTTATCCTGTAGGTAGATGCGTATGTTTAGCACACCGAGATTCTGTGAGTTGAAAGGGACCCTGCCCACTCTTTCAGCCAGTTCTTTTTTTTCCTTTAAACGAAATCATACAGGCTTGGCATCTGTGGCTCAAGTGGCTAAGGCGCCAGCCACATACACCTAAGGTGGCAGGTTCGAATCCAGCCCGGACCCGCCAAACAACAATGATGGCTGCAACCAAAAATAGCCGGGCGTTGTGGCAGGCTCCTGTGGTCCCAGCTACTTGGGAGGCTGAGGCAGGAGACTTGCTTGAGCCCAGGAGTTGGAGGTTGCTGTGAGCTGTGATGCCATGGCACTCTACCCAGGGGGGCAGCTTGAGGCTGTCTCAAAATAAATAAATAAATAGAATCATACCTAAAATGTACTGATTTAATGAGCATTTTTTTTTAAACGACAGGATAGAGTTTATTGACAGGGAGAACAGAAGAGAGGAAACAGAACCTCTGGCAGCGGGGTGGGGGGGGGCGGGCGGGCAGGAATCCATATGGGAAGCCCCAATTTAATGAATATCTTAATTATAAAATAACAAAGAAAAACTCTCCATAATCACCCTCAGTGGCTTGTTCCTGTATAGCAGATGTGCCAAGGTCGTCTTCATAACTCACTGAAATTTATCCTATTTCAACTTGTTGATTCTTCTTGTCTCTTGGTTTTCCATGATGGAGTTTTGGTTGGATACAGGTCAGCTTAGCAGAGACTCCCCCCAACACCGACCCCAGTACTCAAACAGAAGTTAATTTCTCTCTCATATAGAAATCCAGATGTTGGCAGTCTAGGGCTGTTATAGGGGGAGCTTCTAAGTGGAATAATGAATATGAGGGAGAGGCACCTAGCAGTCTCTGCCATAGTGGAGGTGAGAGCAACTCAGCAAAGCTCATATCTACTGGGCAAGGCCAATTATATCCATATTTTAGCCATAAAAAGAAATGAAGTACTGATACATGCTACAATGTGTGTCTTAAGGACATCATGCTACGTGAAAGAAACTAGACAAAAAGACCACATATTGTATGATTCCATTTATATGAAATATCTAGAAGAGGCCATTCCATAGAGACATAAAGTATATTCTGGTTGCCAGGGGATGGCAGAAAGGGGAGAACTGGGAATGACAGCCAAGGGGTTTCTTTCTGGGATAGACAGTGGTGGTGGTTTTTACAGAGACTTAGGTTACAATCAGCCATTTCTGCTATATCTTGTTTCTTCTATAATACTACCGCAACAGGAACCATAAAATTTAATAGGTCATGTCACTTTGAGAAAAGTAGTTCTGTCAAGTCCAGTGATTGGAAGAGCATCTCATGTTCAAGTAGGACATTTCAGTCCCAGAAGGCAATTCAGAAATAGGAAGCATCTTAGAGCCCTAAATAGACTGAGGGGCAGATTCTCAAGAGACTGGTTCATTCGCTCTGTATTCTCAGTTGCCCTGGCTTAAGTAGCTTTCTGTTGCCATACAAGTAGATGAAAATGAGCAGAAGAGTACATTGTTTAACAAAGCCCCAAGCTTTTGACAGTATGTTAATTCTTATACAATCCTACACAAAGCAAAACCCTTATTTTCATCCAAGTTGCCCTAGAAGACATCAAATCCCAGAATTCTATAATTAGTAAGTATATTGATCAAAAATGTGGGACATTTTTGTACAAGTGTGACGATCTAATAGAATTTCCAACTATCTCTTTTTGGTATCAGTTTCCAGGGTGGCCAAGACTAGGATACAGTTTTTGTTTTTCCTTTTTATTTTTAAAATTGGCAAAAATCATAGGTAAATCATATGCCTAGTCAAAGGCAAAAAATACTGTAAGACCTAAGGACTTATTACTCTTCTCTGTGAAATAGGTTCTGATTCATTTTTCTTTTTCCAAGTGAGGAAATCAAGGCAGAAATAAGCTGGTTTGATATGGTGAATCAGTGCTGACTGCTGATTAGTCTATTCCTAACTTATCCCCGGTAGCTGGACATTGTTGAATTGGTATCAACATTTATTGTTTTATTCACTTAGGAAATGTGCAAAATGTTTTTCTTCCTCTCATTCTATTGAGAATTTCATAATTTATGAAGCCATTTCATATTCATTACCTTGTTCTCACCTGGCTTCCACCCTTAGAGAAAAGCAGATTAGGTTTTATCATCACCATTTTACAAAGTGAGGGATTTAGAGAAGTTAAGAGTTTTGCCCAAGTTCACAGGGTTTCCAAGTGGTGGCACTAGAACTGGCACTCAATCTTGTGACTTCCCTTACAGTATCTTTCCATTAGACTTGCTGCCTTTGAAATCTGATCAGTGCTTCATTGTATGCCTTTTCTTTTAACACAGACTCAAACAAAGGACTTTTTATTTCCTTCCCCAACCGGGAAATAAAAGATTCCCTAACATGTCCTTCTGCAACCCAGGGCAATGACACACCAGATCAGAAATTGGACACTTTCCCACCAGGTACACAGGTAAGGTATTTACTCTCTTGCTGATCTGTTGAGTTGTCGATGATTTATACTAATAATTCAGTAGACTCTCAATTATTTATGAAGTTCTAAGAGGACATGTTTGATGAAGGCATTTTAGGCCCTTTAAAAAAGGAAAGAACCAGACAGGATGGAAAGTACCGTCTCCATTTGTTTCAGTCTCCCCTTTTGCTCTCCCCTACTAACCTATTATCAAATATCATACATTTATACATATAACTTTAGTACATATTGTATACTGGTATTTTGTTCCTCAAACAGGAGTGCAACTGTTATAATTCATTTTTTTATTTCTTTTTTTATTTTTTGAGACAGAGTCTCACTTTGTCACCCCTTGGTTGAGTGCTGTGGCATCATAGTTCACAGCAACCTCAAACTCCTGGGCTCAAGTGATTCTCTTGCATCAGCTTCCCAAGTAGCTGGGACTACAGGCACCCACCACAACACCTGGCTATTTTTAGAGGTGAGCTCTTGCTCTGGCTCGGGCTGGTCTTGAACCTGTGAACTCAGGCAATCTACCTACCTTGGCCTCCCAAGTGCTGGGATTACAGGTGTGAGCCACATTGCACCTGGCCTTGTTATAACTGGTTTTAAGATTTTGGCTTGGTGCTTGTAGCTCAGTAAGTAGGGCACCGGCCGCGTACACCAAGGCTGGTAGGTTCTGGGCCTGCTAAATAACAATGACAATTGCATCCAAAAATAGCTGGGCATTGTGGCAGGTGCCTATAGTCCCAGCTACTTGGGAGGCTGAGCAAAAGAATTGCTCGAGCCGGCTCGGCACCTATAGCTCAACCGGCTAAGGTGCCAGCCACGTACACCTAAGGTGGTGGGTTCGAATCCCCAGCCCGGGCCCGCCAAACAACAATGATGGCTGCAACCAAAAAATAGCCAGGCGTTGTGGCGGGCGCCTGTGGTCCCAGCTACTTGGGAGGCGGAGGCAGGAGACTCGCTTGAGCCCAGGAGTTGGAGGTTGCTGTGAGCTGTAACGCCACGGCACTCTGCCCAGGGGGACAGCTTGAGGCTCTGTCTCAAAAAAAAAAAAAAAAAAAGAATTGCTTGAGCCCAAGAGTTTGAGGTTCCTGTAAGCTGTGTGACGCTATAGCACTCTACCAAGGGTGATAAAGTGAAACTCTGTCTCTAAAAAAAAACAAAAAACAAAAAACAAAAAAAAGCAAATGCTAGATGGTTTTTCATTTTGCTGCAGTCCTTGCCTCATTACACTGCAGCTTAATTTTAAGCCTATTACAACTCCCATTAGTGTGCTCTCTTTGGCAGCACATATACAAAAATTGGAATGATACGAGAACATTAGCATGGCCCCTGGGCAAGGATGATGAGCAAATTCATGAAGTGTCCAGTATTTTTTAAAAAACCAAAACCTCCCATTAACTACTGTGGTCAATAGATTTTCTAGAAGATAAAATAAGTACAAATCCTTTAAACAGAAAAAACAAAGTTGGAAAGTGTAACCTCATCTAAGTTTTATAATAAACTATCTAAAGTACAGAAAATACAGTATTCCACTGTTTGGTATGTCCTTTACCTTCTAAGGATATTAAGGCAATTCTGGAATCTCCTTTTATTGGAACTGTTTTTTAACAGGCTTAAACCTGGGTGTTTGCTTTAAAGGTCTGTCTCCCTTGCTAGCAAGGATGGTTTTCCTTATTAATAGGAAAGTATTCCAAGCTGATAAGCTCACTTCTGAATGCCCAGGGACTTCTTTCTATGTGGTACCTAAATTGTCAAACTTTTTATAGATGCAGGAAGTGGCAAGAAGGGAGATGCCAAGTGACAATCACCAGGAAGATGGTGAGTATTTTGCTCATTGAGTATTTTTCCCCCCACTTAGCAGGGAAATGGGATTTGGGAGAAAATGAGGGTATCTCAATCCAGAGCCCTATTTGGTCAACTAACTCTTTTCTGCTTTCAGGAGGAACTGCCTTGGATGCTTAGTGACCTGTGAGGTTTTTCTGCTTGAAGAGTGATATTTTGACTTCCTTTGTTCTTGATTTTCTATGTTGGCTGAATATTCTGCTTCTTTTTCTTCTTTTGGATTTATTATTGTTTACTCATCTATTTTTTCTATTAGTTTATAAGGTATACACTGTCTCTACTTTTAGTATTACTCCCAAAATAACAATATGTCTCCTTAACTTGTACATTTTTTAATTAATTAATATTTTAACTTTTCTCTTGAGGAAATCAAAGAATTTAGAGTTCTTCTGCAGGTTTTTGTTTTGTTTTGTTTTGTTTTTGGCCAGGGCTGGGTTTGAACCCACCACCCTGGTATATGGGGCTGGCGCCCTACTCCTTGAGCCACAGGTGCCTCCCAAATTTAGAGTTCTTTACTCCATTTAATCCCTCCTGACTTATATGTAATCATTATTATGATTTTAATTCTTTCTATATATATGTATGAGGTTTTAGGGGGTTTTTTTAGAGACAGAGTCTCACTTTATTACCCTTGGTAGAGTGCTGTGGCATCACAGCTCACAACAACTTCCAATTCCTGGGCTTAGGTGAGGAGCACCTACAGGCATCTGCCACAACACCCAGCTATTTTTTGTTGCAGTTCGGCTGGGGCCGGGTTCAAACCCGCCACTCTCGGTATATGGGGCCAACACCCTACCCACTGAGCCACAGGTGCTGCCCAATTCTCTATATTTTCAAAAACCTCACAAGATATTATTTTTATACAGTTGATGTTCATTTAAATTTATCCATTTATTTACCACTGTTCACTCATTTCTTTTTTCCTTCCCAGACTTCCCTTCTGAGATCATTTTCCTTTACATACGAATGGTGATGATCTCTTTCAGCTTTTCTTTGTCTTAAAATACCCTCATTTCACTATCATTCTTGAAGAATAATTTTGCTGGGTATAGATTTCTTGGTAGGCAGTTAGGTCTTTCAGAATATTGACAGTCCTCACTATATTCTGTATTTTATGGTAGATTTTGATAAGTCAGTTGGAAGTCTATCACTCCTGCAAGGATATGTTCTTTTTTCTCTGGCAACTTTTGAGATTTTCCATTGTCTTTGGTTTTCTGCACTTATTTTTCTCTCTTATTCTTCTGGTACTATTGATTAAATACATACATGTCAAAGATTTTTACTTTGTCCTCTTTGTCTCTTATTCTTTTATATTTGTCATCTTTCTTGTCAGGTCTATATTCTTTTTTTTTTTTTTTTT
>NW_003852546.1:1626709-1630699 GCF_000181295.1 Otolemur garnettii | reverse complement strand
TTTTTTGGTTGCAGCCATCATTGTTGTTTGGCAGGCCTGGGCTGGGGATTTGAACCCACCACCTTAGGTGTATGTGGCTGGCGCCTTAGCCGCTTGAGCCACAGGCGCCGAGCCAATAATTTCTTCTGATACATCTTTCAGTCTACTAACAACATTCTCTTTAGCCGTGTCTAATTTGCTGTTAGGCTTGTCTGCTGATATATATATCCATTTTGAGACAGAGTCTTGCTTTGTTGCCCATATTAAAGTACAGTGGTATAAGCGGAATTCACTGCAAATTTGAACTCCTGGGCTCAAGTGATACATCTGCCTCTGCCTCCTGAGTAGCTAGAACTACAGGCATGTGCCCCCATGTCTGGTTAATTTTTTTTTTTTTTTTTTTTTGGTAGAGACAGGGCCTCATAGCATTGCCCAGGCTACTCTTGAACTCCTAGGCTCAAGTGTAAATTCTTAATTTCAGTTGTTTTCCTTCTTAGTTCTGTACATTTAATTTGGTTTCTTCAAATCCACTTGGTCATTTTTTATTAGGAGAAAATTTTTAGCTTGTTTTATATTTCTTTAGCTATAGTAAACATTATTGCTTTATAGGCTATATAATTAATTCTAATAGCTTATCATTTGTGGATCTGTGTTTTTTCTGTTGGTTATAACTCTCATTGTCTTGTTTCCTTTTTATTTGGTTGGTTGGTTTTATCTGTTCACTGGCTATTAATATATTTGAAAAATTATTTGTAGGAATGATTGAAAGTCTTGAATGAATGTATCTGTTCTAGACCAGATTTTCATTTGCTTCTAACAGGTGCATGGGACACCCTATCATTCTAGTATCATCTTAGTCCTAGCTCAAGGCTTGAGGTTCCCTAGACCAACCAGATGATGCAAATCTGGATTACCAGTCAGTACAAAGGCTGGTTTATTTCCAGTTTACCTTTACTCTGAAGGTCATATTCTGTTTAGGTTCCATCCTAATGGGTGTATGTGGGTGGGGAGGGAGAGATTTGTCACACTCCTCACTTTGGGTGGACCCTGGAGTTGGACATCTTGCCCAAAAAGGCCTAAAATAAATGTAGCTTCAAGTGCTGGACTTACTTAAATGGGTTCTTGCTTTTTTTGAGATTTTGGCCTAGAAATTCCTCACTATCATGTTAGCTCTTTGATGGTTTTAAGAATATTTGGTATATCATCCCACTTTTTAAATGTCGTCACCAGGTGATTAGTGTGAATTATCTAATTTGTCATTAATTGAAACTGAAGTTCCTATCTTAAATTCTTTTCATTACCTAAATATATTTTTCTATAGCATTTCCCCACTGTATATGTTGATAATAGGTAAGAAATTAATATTCTTATAAGTCCTATAGAATTAGAAGGTAGTTGGTTGTCTTTTTTTTTTCTTTCATAGAGACAAGTTCTACACTGTATTGCCCAGGCTGTTCTCCAACTCCTGGGCTTAAGCAACCTTTCACCTCAACATCCCAAAAGGCTACGATTACAGGCACAAGCCACCAAGCATGGCCTTTTTTGAAGTTAGTGTGACTAACTCAAATATAGATTTCTTTCCAAAGTAAGCCTTTCAAGCATATGAAACCATGAAAGCACCAAAAAGCTCAAAGCCTTCTCTTTTTGTCCACTCTTCTTACCCTATTATGAGGCTTTTTTGGAGATGACAGAGATGAAAGAAAGAAAGGCTTTACAGCTAGGTTAGTACCTGGGTTAGAGATTTTCATAGGTTTTGCATTTCCTACCATTTAATTGGCTTAGGATAGTGGTTCCCAATTAGTGAACCTAGAGGCTCTGGGTGGAATTTGAGGGGTAGGAGTAGGCTTGGCTTTATTACAAGGAGTCTATGTAATCATTGGCCAATTACTGTCTATAAACTCAATCATAAAATCACAACTACTGTCATGGGGGGGTAATACTAAATTTTTTATATGAATTTAGTATCTAGAACACTCTGATGCTGCAGTTCCTAGGGGATTCAATAACCAATTTGTCCCCAGAATGTTACAGATTTTTTACTCTTTACACAAATGCCCCACATGTTTTATTTAGTTGTGTTGGTGGTGTTCCATGTGACAGTCTTTTCATCACTTTATTCTACCATCTATCAAAATTATAAAACAGCTAGGCATAGTGGCTAACACCTGTAATCCTAGCACTTTGGAAAGCTGAGGCAGTAGGATTGCTTGAGGCCAGGAGTTCAAGACCAGCCTAAGCAAGAGCACGACCTGCTATCTACAAAAACCAGAAAAATTATCCAGGCATTGTGGTGGTACACACCTATAGTCTCAGCTACTTGGGAGGCATTAGATACATTAGAGACAGGGGGATACATTAGAGGCAGATACATTAGAGGCAGGGGGATTGCTTGAGCCTGGGAGTTTGAGGCTGCAGTCAGCTATGACGATGCCACTGCACTCTAGCCTGGGCAACAGAGTGAGACACTGTCTCAAAACAAACAAACAAAAAAATTATAAACCACTTCTTCCTGAGAACCTTTTCTTGTAGACAGTATATTCAGTAAACAGAGGTACTCCCAACCAGGCCAAAAGAATTCTCATGGTGTTTTGTTTTTTTTCTCTTGATGCTGATTAGAATTCAGACACTACTCGCCTCGTCAGTCCACAGTTCGATCCCCAGAGAAGATGACTAGAGAAGGGTACCGAATATCTTTTTTTGACAATAAATCTTCAGGTTCTTCTCCAGAAAAAGACTTGATACCCAAACCTGATATGTACCAGCTTACCCACGATGCCTCCTTGAGTAAACGTCTGGATGTGGGTGATTCTAGCCAGATCCATCCTTATCCATTACCTTCAGATGTTGGTCTAGAAAATTATGATAGTCATTATTCTCAAATTTTATCCATGCACGGAAGTCTTGGTAAAAAACATCAGAGAAGCAAGAACTATCGAGAATATCGCATAAAGCCTTCAAATGATATAAGGGCCACCGCATCCCACTCCTGTGGAGACTTACAGACTTCTCTGTCAAACCCTGACTCCAGCGCCGGAAGGCTTTTGAAACTTAGTTCAGGTAACAGCTTCCTGTCATTTTATAGGTTTGCTTCATAGGCATGAAAATAGAAGGTATAATTGGAAATTTTGGATTAATATTTCTTAAATTGCTTTAGCATTTATTAAATTGTATTTCAGGGTCACCAGTGATTCTTGGAAGCCCCAGAAATCTGCAGCGTATGAGTTTCATATGATAGATACATTGGAGAAAATTTGTAGAATGTGAGCGTCACAATTATATGCTGATTTAGTTAAGTAGCGTCCTAGGACATGTTTCTAGCACCATCTAGTCTTGTTTGGCCACAGTCATTTCTATTCTGAGTCACTTTCATACATTAGTTTCAGAATGAGTGATACAGACCATTCAGTTGTTTATTTATTCAACAAAACTCACCCACAATGTTCCAGACACTGTCCTAACTCTGTAGACAAAGTAGAAACAAAATTTTGCGTATACTTGACCATACTTTTAAAAGTCCCTAATTTTGTGGAGTTTACATTATAATGGGAGTAAAATAGATGATAAACATCTTAACATATAAACATCTGCCAGGTTATGGTAAGTACTGTGAAGAAAAAATAAGGGTACAGAAAGTAAGGAGGAGATGATATTGTAGTGAGGTGTCATAAAAGTAGAGACTTGAATGAAGTGACAATGTAAGCCATGTGGATTTTTCTAGACAGTGGGAATGGTAAGTGCCAAGTTCCTGAGGCTGGAATATGCATGCCATGTTCAAGGAACAATGAAGAGGCCTGTGTAGCTATAGCATAGAGAGGGAAGTGCATAGATGAAGTCAGAGTAGCCAGGCTTTTATTCTGAGTGAGATCAGAAGTAGTTGGAGGATATATAGCAGGAGAGTAATGTGGTCTCACTTAAGAATTACTCTGGATGGGCTCAGCGCCTATAGCTCAACCGGCTAAGGCGCCAGCCACGTACACCTAAGGTGGCGGGTTCGAATCCCCAGCCCAGACC
>NW_003852546.1:1606568-1625632 GCF_000181295.1 Otolemur garnettii | reverse complement strand
AAAAAAAAAAAAGTCTAGTGGATAAAGAGTGAGAAAAAGGCAGCTGGCAATGCAGGAGGGGAAAAAGCCAAGAGGAAGTGGTGTCCTGGAAGCCCAGTAAAGAACGTGTTTGGGGAAGGAGGGACTGATCAATAATGCATCAAATGCTCCTTGTTGAGGAGTGAGCCAGGACTGAGGTATTTGGCAAAGCAGAAGGCATTAGTGAAAAGCTTTAGGGGATGTGTGACAATAAAAGCCTCATTGAGGTGAGTTCAAGAAAAAATTGGAAATGAGGTATTAGAGTTACTGAATATATTCAACCCCTTCAAGGAGTTTTGCAGTAAAGGGGAGCAGAGAAATAGAACTGGTGGGGGTGGAGGGGAGGTGTCAGGGTGATCCTGATGAAGATGATCCAGTGGAGGGAAAACTGATGATGCCTGAGAGAAAAAACACAAAATCATAAAAACTGGTGTCCAGTTCTCTAATGGAGAGGTCGGCCTTTGAGAGAAGCCAGAGTTTATCTGTCTTATCAGGAAAGAAGGCAGAGAATTTATAGATACAAATGCAGATGAGTTGGTAGATTTAGTGGTGGGATCACATCGATGTTTTCTTTGATGGCCTGTTTTCTCAGAAAAATAAGGAGGTTGGCACCTGAGAGTAAGGAAGGAGGAAAAAGTGTTGGAAGTTTGGAGAAAAGAGATGTGAAATAATCATCTCAGATGACAGATGCGTAAATTGACTAGAGTAGTAAGAAAGCTGGGCAGTACTAAGGGCCTGGTTAAGATCGTGGTCATGAGTTTAAAGTGAGGAGGTTCAGAAGAGATGCATGCTGTCCTCCAGCCACGTGCCACTGCTCTGGTATAGGTTTGGCACACATGGACAGTTAGATTTAACCAGAGTTGGGATTTTGTCAGAGAGAAAGGGTCCAGAGAGTTGAGATTGTATGCGATTATATATGGGAGTGGTTATTAAGACCGTTGGACTCCAGGCCAGGTGTGGATAGCAGTGAGACATGGGAGAGTTGAAGGGCAGGTTCACCTCCCAGTCTGTTTCCTCCACAGATCTGTATGCCGCAACCCATTTCAACAGTGACCCTGCTCTGCTGGTCAATGTAGAGCAACAATTATCCACCAGCCTTGGGGATTTAATACCAGCACACGGTTCTTTCCCAAACAACTCTGTCCTGGGAAACAGGACAGCTCCCCTGCGGACACTGCTGTTGCCTCCTGGGACTTCAGAAGACAGAGAGATTTTGACCAAAAGGTCATTAAGCCCATCAAGGAGAGGATTCAAACGGAAGGACAATATCTTTGCCAGCCTGAATCCAAAGCATGGTTCCAGAGATGCTGCAGGCAGTGAGGCAAGTGTTAGCTTGTTTGTGTTTGTGCAAGAAACACATCGGGTTTAAGAACAATTCTGGTGAGGGTGGGGGCAGGGGTGGTTCTGATCAACAGTGCTAGAAAGTCAAAGGGATTTTCAGAGGACAGTGGCTAATACTGCCAGGCTAACACCTGTGATTCTTCTGCCTTTGGGAAAGTCCTTCCCCACTACCACCAGTTTCTCATTTCTGTTGCAGAGAGAACTGTCCCTGATCTACTTCCAGCGCATAAACATAGTGGGGAAGTATTTTGATAAGAAATGGCAGACAAGAGTTTGCCAACAGGAAGGAATGCAAGAGGTCTAGGGGCCTCAGGATTTGCTGCAGACTCGTCTCTGTAGCATTGATGTTTATAATCTCATCATGTTTACACATTTGCTTCAGCCACAAATGGATGGCTAGCTTGAAATAGTTCTTACAAAAGTATTGTTTTCCTTTTCTGTCTAGAAATTCAGTTGATTCTGAATTTTTTCCCCAAAGTACCAGCAAGCAGAAGATGAATTGCGTTATCCAGGGGATTTTTAGCTGAAAGTAGTTCACTGGATGAACAAAAAATTGAGAACCATTCCTATACTTTGTTCATTTTTTAATTAGCTTTTTTTTTTTTTTTTTTTAGAGACAGTCTCACTTTGTCGCCCTTGATAGAGTGCTGGACTGTCACAGCTCACAGCAACCTCCAGCTCTTGGGTTTAGGCGATTCTCTTGCCTCAGCCCCCCGAGTAGCTGGGACTACAGGCACTCACCACAACGCCTGGTTATTTTTTGTTGCAGTTTGACTGGGGCTGGGTTCGAACCTGACACCCTTGGTATATGGGGCCGGCGCCTTACTCACTGAGCCGCAGGCGCCACCTGAGAACCATTCCTAAACCTACTCATAATTCACTTTATGAAATCACAGTATGATAGTGTTATATAATAAAACTTTATTATTATCAGTTCTTAATAATAAGTTTTCCACCCTGCCCTTGCATACATTCCTCATGGAGAATGCCTCCCACTCTCATCTCTTGTTTTGTTCTGTTTTTTAAAGATGAGTCTCACTTTGTTGCCCAGGTAGGAGTGGAGTGGCATAATCATAGCTCACTACAGCCTCAATTCCTGGGTTCTAGTGATCCTCCAGCCTCAGTTCCCCTTGTAACTGGGACTACAGCCAGGCACAACCACTGTGCTGGCTATCCGTTCTTCTCTTTTGAATGTTAATTTTTTTCCAGGTCCTACTTAAGTCATAAAGCGTTATTCTCTGCAGTGAAAGGAACCACAGCCATCAGGGCCTTCTCTTTCTTTAGACCCAAGATCCTTTATCCTATGAACCATTTGTCAGTTACTCATTTACTGCTATGTGTGGAAGCAAGGAATTTGGTCAAAACAACTATTTCTAGTCACTATTCAGTTGTTGGAAATACATTTGCATGTCGGGGTGCATTAACATGGATTGTTTGTGTGGGTTTATTATTATTATTATTATTCTTTAGATACTTTCTATTCAATTTTCAGAACTTTGGAGTGGTTATAATTTTTGTGCACCAAAGGGGGCAGTCTTGTAATATTACTTTGTTTAGCTTTTTGGTTTCTTTTTTCATTCTCAGCCACTGTACCTAATTTTTTTGTTTCCTTGTTTTTTGGGTTTGTTTTTGTTTTCAGATAGAGTCTTGCTCTGTTGCCTGGGCTGGAGTACAGCTGAGTCATCATAGCTCTCAGGAACCTCAAACTCCTGTGCTTAAGCAATCCTCCTGCCTCAGCCTCCCAAATAGCTGGGACTACAGGCTCACACCACTATACCTGGCTAATTTTTCTTTCTTTTTTCTTTCTCTCTCTCTCTTTCTCTCCTCTCTTCTCTCTCTCTCTCTCTCTCTCTCTCTCTCACTCCCTCTCTTTCTTTTCTTTTCTTCTTCTTCTTCATTTTTTTTGTTTTGTAAAAACAGGTCTTGCTCTCACCTAGGCTGGTCTGAAACTCCTGAGCTTGAACAATCTTCCCACCTTAGCCTCCCAAAGGGCTAAGGTTACAGACATGCGCCACCATGCCTGGACTTCTATACCTATTAGAACTATGTGTTAATGTATTTAGGGTGAAGGTATAGCAAGGCTTAGGATATTTGGAATATTATATTAATAAGATAGTTTAGGAAACTTGTTTCACCTCTATTTCATGTCAGATTGTTAAAATCTCAATGTGTTTTTCTAGACTATTTCTTTTTTCCTGTTAGACATTGTCTTTCTTTAAAATATCTGCTTGAATATAAACTTATGAGAAAGATGCAATTTCTGAAAGGTGTTATGTCAGAAAATGGCTAAAAAGAAAGGAGTATTTTAAAAGTTATAAAACATAATCCCATGATGCACAAAGTTAAGCTATATATGACTTCGTGATTCTAAACTTTATTTTGACCAACAGACTTTAGAGGCATAAACAAAGTGTACAAATTAATGAGGCTGGGTGTAAAGACTCATGCATGTAACCCCAGCACCTTGGGAGACCGACCTGGGAGGATCTTTGAGCCCAAGAATTCAAGGGTACAGTGTGCTATGATTGCACCACTGAACTCCAGGCTGCATGACAGAATGGGACCCCATCTCTAAATATATACATACATACATACATAAAATTTAAATTAACAAAAATATCATAGAGGGCAGGTGTGGTGGCTCATGCTTGTAATCCTAGAACTCTGGACAGTCACACAGGTGGGTCGGTTGAGCTCACAAGTTTGAGACCAGCCTGAGCAAGAGTGAGACCCCGTCTCTACTAAAAATGAAAACTGAGGCAAAAGGATTGTTTGAGCCCAAGAGTTTGAGGTTGCTGTGAGGTATAAGGCTATGGACTCTACCAAGGGTAACAAAGGAGGACTCGGTCTAGAAAAATATATTGCAGGTTCGGTGCCTGTGGCTCAAGTAGCTAAGGCGCCAGCCACATATACCTAAGGTAGTGGGTTCTAATCTAGCCGAGGCCCACCAAACAACAATGATGGCTGCAACCAAAAAATAGCCAGGCATTGTGGTGGGCGCCTGTGGTCCCAGCTACTTGGGAGGCGGAGGCAGGAGACTCACTTGAGCCCAGGAGTTGGAGGTTGCTGTGAGCTGTGATGCCACAGCACTCTACCCAGGGGAATAGCTTGAGGCTCTGTCTCAAAAAAAAAAAAGAAAAATATATTGCAGAAAAAAAGAAAAAGTATGTTGCAGAAAAGCTGTAAGGCATAATTTGCTGATAAAAGCCCATGAGAAGTAACAAAATTATTAAAACGTTCATTAAAATTATCCCAACCATAACTAGACTGTGATAAATGAAAGTTCTGAAAGGCATATGTAAGTCTGCAAGTTGCTCCATATAGAGACACAATTATAATACATGAAGAACCAATGACAGAATCTTCACGTTGATAAGTTCCTCTCAAGTGGTCTGTGTAACTGGACTTCCTATGACTTTTCTTCTCAGTCGGGTTGTGAACTTCTTAAAGGACCTCATCTTTACCTCTTCAAATGTCCACATCTCTTATAGAGTACTCTAAAGACACACAATCAGTGCTCAATACAGATCTGTTGAATACATGTTTATCCCATTTGTAATGCCTTTCCCTATTGATTACAGGCCCCGTGTAACTCAAGTCTTTGGTGTTCTGCTTCACAGTTGTCAGATCTGAGACAGTATCTAATTAATCATCTCTAGTTTTTTTATAGCAAAAGAACCAAAAATTGAAAAATAATTTGGCTATTTTTAATGTATATCAGCTTTCTTAAAGTCTGTGACACCCTGCAGACAAGATCAGTAGATAGATTTGTACATAAAGTTTACATGATATAAATTATATACGATATTACAATAGGTCTGAATAAAAACAATTGTGAATGGTATCATACAAATGTATCTATATATGATTCTTATTGAATAAAAAGTTTCTCAGTATGAGTTCCAACAATAACACTTAATATATAATATTTAAAATGTTATAGCAGGGCACAGTGGCATGCATCCATAATCCCAGCTAGTCAGGAGGCTGAACCAGGAGGATTGCTTGCCAGAACTTTGAGGCCAGCCTAGTCAACATAGTAAGAAGAGCTTGTCTCAAAAAAAATTAATAAAAAAGTTATATTGGATATTTATGTCTATTATATATTAGTACATTAAATATAAGCTTACTGTGGTTATAATTTTTTATTAAATAACTCCATTTTACTTTATAATATATTTTTAATGTTCTACAATTTTTCCATATTATATAACATAATATATTAACCATAAATGTAGTTATCAAACAACATATTTTTTATTTCCTTTTGAAAATTCCTTCCAGCCTGAGTAAGAGCAAGACCCCGTCTCTAAAAATATCCAGATGTTATGGCAGGTACCTGCTTGTATTCCCAGCTACTTGGGAGGCTAAGAAAATCAGTTGCGTCCAAGAGTTTGAGGTTGCTGTGAGTTGTGATGCCCACAGCACTTTATCGAGGGTGATAAAATGAGACTCTGTCTAAAAAAAGAAAAGAAAATTCCTACAGAAAATTATGGTGGAAGTTACTGTTACCTTTGCAATTATCCTTGAATATCTTATTGTGTATGCCTGGGACATAAATAATATGCTATTCAAATCCAAAATGAAAGATGAAGTCATTCTCTTTTACTTTTTTTTAAAGTTAATACTTTAAATATCTGGATTCTTACTTCCCATATTGCGTAAGAATGACAAATGGTTGGTTCTTCTTCTTTTTTTTTTTTTTCTTGAGCCTCTCTCTAGTGATCTGGGCAGTTTGCATGGTTTGCCTGGAAACCACAGTCCCCCAATCTCGGCCAGAACCCCCCATGTGGCCACTGTCCTCAGACAGCTCCTGGAGCTTGTGGATAAGCACTGGAGCGGCTCTGGGTCCCTCCTCCTGAACAAGAAGTTCCTTGGTGAGTGAATGCATTCTCAGTTCCTGAAGAGGGCTGGGCCTTGCTTCTGCTCTGTGTTCTGCTAAAAGCCACTTGGTCCCCTTAATCTTCAGGGAAAACTTTTTCATGATCACTCACCACAACATCTTAGAAACACCATAATTAACAAATCTGCATTTTTTCCATATCCTTATTTTTTTTTAAATCAGCACTCTCGGCCAGGTATGGGGGCTCACGCCTATAATCCCAGCACTCTGGGAGGCCAAAGCAGGTGGATTGCCTGAGATCACAGGTTCAAGACCAGCCTGAGCGAGAGTGAGACCCCCGTCTCTAAATATAGCCAGGCATTGTGGCGGGCACCTATAGTCCCAGCTACTTGGGAGGCTGAGGCATAAGAATCACTTGAGGCCAATAGTTTGAGATTGCTGTGAGCTATGATGCCAGAGCACTCTACCAAGGGCAACAAAATGAGACTATGTCTCAAAAAAAAAAAAAAAATCAGCACTCTTTCCAACTGTGTAGTACCAATTGTTTTGCTCCTTATTTGAATTTTTTTGTTTGTTTTTGGTAATATCAAGAACAGTCATGTTAATAATTATAAAAAGATTTTATGATCTTTGGGAAAGTTCCAATAATGAATACAACAGAAATTGGGTTTGATCATCAGAGTTTTGAGATGATTGTTGAAATGCTATGATTTGAATACTCGAACGCAGAAATGACCTGGGCTCTTTAGGGGTTCTTTTTTAGAAGCATGATGAAAAGCAGTTTTGCTTATTTATTTTTGGTTTTTGAGACAGAGTCTCAGCTGATCGCAGCAACTTCAGATTCTTTGGCTTGAGTAATCCTCTTGCCTCAGCCTCCTGAATAGCTGGCACTACAGCCTGGCTAGTTTTTCTATTTTTAGTAGAGATGGGGTCTCATTCTTGTTCAGGCTGGTCTTGAACTATTGAGCTCAAGCAATCCACCTGCCTCGGCACACACAGAAGTCCTAGCCCTGTTATTTTCCTTCCCATGACAACCTATTGCTCCCATTTTGTAGGAAATCATCCCCTGGGGCCACTAATCAGTGACTAGGGCAGCAGTTCTCAACCTGTGTGTGGGTCGCCACCCCTTTTGATTGCATTAAATGTCCACAGCATTAGGAGAGTTGAGAACCACTGGACTAGGAAACAGCATACTTAAGGGGAGCTGCTGCTGTTTTTCCACAGAGGGATCTAATGTGGGATCTAATTTTTTGTCCTTCATAAAACATCTCTTAAAGTCACATACTAAATTCTTACAAAAGGGAGATATTAGATCGCCCTGCTTGCTCTACAGGGCTGGTAATTATTGACTAGGAATTCTGTGCTTTAGCTTTTAAGATTGGTGGGTGTCCCCAACCTGAATTTTTGGCAGGTCCTGCTCGAGATTTGCTTCTGTCATTGGTAGTCCCGGCTCCTTCTCAGCAGTGGAATCATTCATATCCTGAAGATATGGCCAAAGCCTTGCACAGGAGGGAGCTTGAACTGAAGGAGACTGGGCAGTTGGTCCCTAATGACATGGTATGCCTCTCTCATCTGTCCTCCTTTCCTACAAAATGACAGAGCAGCAGGACTAGAACAGCTCTGTGCCCTAAAGATCAGCATCACCGTGAACAGCTGACCAAAATATGAAAGTCAGGGCAAAGTAGGAACACAAAACTTGCCAGGACAGGGACAACTTGGAGGTTCCTCATCCCAACCCATGTCCAAAAATTCTAAAGAAAGATTTGAAATGGGAAGAAACAAACAGATTTTAAAAATCAAAAAAGCCTTGGAGTGAAAATATTTAAGATCATGTTTGTGAAGGTTGTGATTTGGTCCCAGTGAGGGAAGGCGAATATGTCTGGGGTTGTCTTTCCTCCCTTCTGAGGGAGGTGAGAGCCCTGAATAAGGGGTCGGGGCCATTCTGGAGTGTCTGGGAGAGGATGACCAAGCTTTTTTTCCCTTTTCTTTTCTTTCTTCCTTTTCTTTTTTTTCTTTTTTTGAGACAGTCTCACTCTGTTGCCCAAGCTAAAGTGTCATGGTATCAGCCTGGCTCACAGTAACCTCAAACTCCTGCCTCAGCCTCTGTAGCTAGGAGTAGCCCAGCTAATTTTTCTATTTTTGGTAGAGATGGGATCTCACTCTTGCTCAGGCTGGTCTCAGATTCTTGAGCTCAAGCAATCCTCCTGCCTCAGCCCTCCAAAGTGCTAGGATTACAGATGTGAACCACCATACCCAGCCCTTCCCCCCCCTTTTTTTTTAAGTCACAAACATTTTCTTTTTCTTTTTTTTTTTTTTTTTTGTATTATTTGGGATTCATTGAGGGTACAAAGAATTAGGTTATACTGATTGTGGTTGTTAGGTAAAGTCCCTCTTTACCTCTTGGTAAGTCCCAAGAGGTGTGCCATACACCATAACCCTCCAGCACCCTCCTTCCTCCCTTACCCCATCCCTCATTCCCCTACCCTCCACTTGTATTAGGTCATCTATTGCCTTCATATTAGAATTGAGTACATTGGATTTTTGCTTCTCCATTCTTGTTTTTTGTTTTGTTTTGTTTTTTGAAACAGAGTCTCACTCTGTCTTCCCTGGATAGAGTGCTGTGGCATTACCATAGCTCATAGCAACCTCAAACTCTTGGGCTCACAAAATCCTCTTGCCTCAGCCTCCTGAGTAGCTGGGACTGCAGGCATGTGCCACTATGCCCTGCTAGTTTTTCTATTTTTAGTAGAGATGGGGTCTCACTCTTGCTCAGGCTAGTCTTGAACTTCTGAGCTCAAGCAATCCACCCACCTTGGCCTCCCAGAGTGCTAAGATTACAGGCGTGAGCCACTGCGCCTAGCCCTTTTCCCCCTTTCTAACATAGAGAATTTTCAGACACGAAGGACAGTTCTAGAAACTTCAGGTAGATGACTCAGAAAGCTGGCCATTTGTCAAAATGCCCAGTTCTGCAAGAGTAGTGGTTAACTCATAGGGAAGGCTGTGACTCCATGCGATCAATTTGTTTACTGCTCTTCAGTTGTGTTTACTAACAAACTAATAATACAATCTAGTAAGACAGTCAGAGAGTTGACTTCCGTTCAGTTTAAAACTAAGTCGAGAAAAGATTGTTTCAGTCCTCTAAAAGCACTCCTCAGGATATCAGTTTCTTAATGTGTTTGTGTTGTGTTTTCTGATCTAAAGGACACTTTGAAGCAAAAACTGGTCAGAGTGTTAGAGGAAAACCTTCTTTTGTCAGAAAAAATCCAGCATTTGGAGGAAGGTGCTACCACCTCTGCTGTGAGTGGGCACCAGTCCCCTGCTTATGGTAAGTCTGGGAATGCCATGTGTGGGGGTCCTATGGCTGCCTTTGATCCATTGGTCATTACTTTTCTTGGCAGTTAATGAAACAATCATCTTGCCTCTTAGACTGTAATGCAGGTGGCTTGAGTTACTAGATGAAGCTCTTTGTCAGCATCAAGTATGTACAAATGTTATTATTGCCATTACTTTTGAGAATGGCACTGGCTTTTGTGATCATAGCAATAGAAAATGTTCTTTAAAATAAGTATGAAAACTGTAAGGAAAATATAACTCCATGACCTAGCAATAACTTCTGTTAGTGTTTTTGGTGTGTTTTCTCACACCTTACCTCTATGTGTACATTTTTAGATCAAAATTTAAAAGTGTCCTGATTTTTTTCAAAAAAATACCTTTTTTCTTGAGAGGGGGTCTTGCTGTATTGCCCATGCTAGTCTCTAGTTCCTAGGCTCATGAGAGCCTCCCATGTTAGCCTCCCAAGGAGCTAGGATTACAAGTGTGTACCATTGCACCCTTGCAAATTAATTGACATACAACAAGATAGATTTTAAGTTTGATCAAAATCAAAATTCAGAACATTTCTGTTACTCCAGAAAGTTCCCTTACGCTCATGTGCAGTTTTCCTCACTGTCCACCTGGGGCAATCACACACCTGATTTCTACATCCTAATATTATTAGCTTAACGTATAATGCAACAGTTCTCAGCCTGTGGGTCGTGACCCCTTTGTAACAATGAAAATACATCCCAGCATTAGGAAGTTTGAGAACCACTGGTATAACGATTTCTATCACATGAATACAACATATTTATCTGTTTAGTCCTCTATATAGTGGTTTCTAATGTTTGCTTTTACCAATAGAGCTGCTATTATTGGTTGTATTTATATAATGATTATACAAATATAATAAAACATATGAAATAGAAATTATTTTAGAGAATTTCCAAACACTCAGAAGAAAGACTTGAAGTGGAATAAAAGGCCTTAGAATGAAAATACTTCTCTGAGATTATCTTTCTTCCCATCTTTTGGACCTGAGAGTCCTAATATTGATTCTATCATAAATAATGCTGCTATAAATCTTTGTATATACTTTAGACTGTTTTCCTAAGATAAATTCCTAGAAGTAGAATTAATGAGTCAAAGGATGTGGACATTTTTGAGGCTTTTGTTACACAATGGCTCCCAAGAGAGTTGTTTCAATTTACACTCATATCACCAGCGCACTTGAATGCCCTTTTCACTCCACCCTTGTCAACCCTGGATATCTTTTTCTTTTAATTTTGCCATTGTGATAAGTGAAAAGTAATATCCCATTTAAGTCTCGACTTATACTACTTTATTATCTGCATAGTTTAGGCCAGTATTTTAGTTAAAGTTTGCCCTCAACAAACTAGTTCAGCTCCCCTAAGCAAATTACAGGAGTATAAATTTATACAAGGAACTC
This sequence comes from Otolemur garnettii, assembly GCF_000181295.1. NCBI lineage: Eukaryota > Metazoa > Chordata > Mammalia > Primates > Galagidae > Otolemur > Otolemur garnettii. The sequence goes on along the minus strand of NW_003852546.1, from coordinate 1,614,665 downwards.
AAACTGGAATTTTCTGATTTGAAAGCACTGATATCTGTTGCGACCCATCGGGGTCCTATGGCCCTGGTCTCGGTTAGCACAGGAAGGAACCAGGTGAGAGGTGGATTAGAAGTACAAGCTTATAGAAGGCGGGCTAGCCCTTACTTTCTGGGTAGCCCCGAGCAACCTCCCCACCAGCCTTTTATTGAAATGGATGATACAGATTAGGGGAGCAATTAACAATGACTACGTGCTGAGGACATGGGCTCCTTCTCCATAAGGAGCACCTGTGGACAAGTCACTCGAGAGTCCACCCCTCAGCTGTAAATCATCTTGCTTAGAGGTCATTTGTCTCTTGGCATCCTCTTGGCATCCTCAGATATCCACTGTTAAATCTCAGGACTATCTGATACTCACACATCTGAATAATCAAGGTATCAGTCTCCTCTTACCTACTCTGAAAATAAAAGTAGGTATTTTTCCCCTAGATATTGGCAGTCCTTAAGTTATAAACAAGATAGATTCTGTAGGGATTTTTTGTTGTTGCTTTTGTGGATTTTTTCGAGACAGAGTCTCCCTCTGTTGCTCAGGCTGGAGTGCCATAGTGCCACCCTAGTTCACAGAAGCCTCAAACTCCTGGGTTCCCACAATGCCCCTGCCTCAGCCTCCTGAGTAACCGGGACTATAGGCATCCACCACAATGCCTGGCTAATTTTTCCTATTTTTGGCAGAGACAAGGTCTTGCTCTTGCTCAGGGTGGTCTTGAACTCCTGAGTTTAAAAGATACTCCTGCCTCAGCCTCCCAGGGTGCTAGAATTACAGGCATGAGCCACTGTGCCTAACCTGTAGGTTTATTCTTAAGTTGAGTTTGTATGAAAGTTAGAACAAGTACAGTACCTATTACTGTAATCGCCTCCATTCATAAGTGTAACACATATGTCAGTTGGGTGTTTGTAACTTGGGGACTCCCTGTACTTACTTTCAATCAGCCCTGTGGCCCAGTACAGTATTTTGGCTTCCTAATGAAAAAATACAGCTGTTGCAGCCCAGTCTTCTACCATCAAGAACCTTGTTACTCAAACTATGATCCATATTAGCATCACCTGAGAGCTTGTTAAATATGTAGGTTCTTGGGCCTCACCTCAAACCTGCTGAATCAGAATCTAGTTTTAGCAAGATGCTCAGATGACATTGAAATTTAAGAAGCATTATTCTGGAAGACTGATTCCCTTAGGACCAGAGTTCCTGTGTTTTGTTTTTTTTTTTTTTCTGAGACAGAGTCTCCCTTTTGTTGCCCTTTGTAGAGTGCATCATAGCTCACAGCAATCTCAAACTCTTGGGCTCAAGCGATTTTCTTGTCTCAGCCACCCAGGTAGCTGGGACTACAGATGCCTGCCAACGGCTGGCTATTTTTAGAGATGGGGCTCTCACTCTGGTTCAGGCTGGTCTCGAGCCTGTGAACTCAGGCAATCTACCCATCTTGGCCTCCCAGAGTGCTAGGATTATAGGCATGAACCTTTGCTCCCGGTCTCCTGTGCTTTTACTTACTTTATTATTGCAGGCAATAGTAGCACACTTGGGGATCTGGGTATGAGTGTTTGGCCACAAATTCAGTCTCTGCAAGTACTCATTAAATGATTACTGTGTGCCTGACACAGTTCTAGATGTTTTTACATATTACATAGGAAGTGAAGGGCATACATTTACAACTAAATTGGAGAATACAGAGACCTGATGTTTGCTGCCTGCCTATTGAAATGAGGACAGGTGTCTAACTGAATCCTCCTCACAATGCTATGGGGCAGGGTTATTAGCTCGAGTGAAAATCAGAAGAATGAATTAACGTGCAATACTGAGTGGTTAAATTTCAATTCTGATCTATTGTCACGCTCCATATTCTTGCTACTATATCTTCTGTCTCCGAGAGAAAGAACGGCAAATGGAGTGTGGAGTGGTTGCAGTTGGGGCCCCAGTTCTCAAGATGTAATAAGATCTAAATACTTATGCGCTACTCAAAGACTAGCAGCTTGGAATCTTGTTCACCCTGGCTACTGTATTCTTTGTAGAGGATCTTCTACGAAAAAACCAACAGCTGACCATGCAAGTGGCTTGTCTGAACCAGGAGCTTACCCAGCTGAAAAAGCTAGAGGAGACAGTTGCCCTTCTCCACGAAAGTCAGAGGTAGGAGAGGGTCTATCTAGCTGTCTTCTGGAAGCAGATGTTTACTTCTCTTTATTTCTTTTGTTTTGCTTGGAGAGTTAATATCCATACATTCCTTTCTGTGTGTAAACCTCCTGTATCTGGCCAATTAGCTCAGGGATCAAAGTACTGCTTTCCACGATACACCAGGGACTAAATGTCTTGTTGACATTGGTGGATTGTAACACCTCAATAAGTAGTTTCTCACTGGATCTAATAGGACCTTTGTCAGCTAACTTTTTTTTTAAGACAGAGTCTCAAGCTGTTGTCCTGGGTAGAGTGCTATGGCATCATAGCTCTCAGCAACCTCCAACTTTTGGGCTCAAGCCATCCTCTTGCTCAGTTTTTTTCTATTTTAGTAGAGGTGGGGGTCTCACTTTTGCTCAGACTGGTTTGAACTCATGAGCTCAAGCTATCCACCTGCCGTAGCCTCCCAGAGTGCCAGGATTACAGGTGTGAGCCACCACAGTTAACTTTTTTTGGTCACTATATTCCCCCCAAATCAATCATCTAAATCCTCTGGAAAATGTTGCTTTTGGTAACAGAAGACACTTCAAAAGCAATCAACAGAGAGTGACAGGGAAAGAATTCAAAGTATGTTTTCTCTTCAGAGGTTAAGAGTTCTCAACGCCAGTCTCACCACTGGGGTGATATTTACCCACAGTGCCCAGTAGCATTAGCCTCTCCAAAGAAGAGTCCCTTCAGGATACAGGCTAGGAAAATATCAGGAGATCGCAACGCTATTGGTATGTTTAGAGAAGCCCTTACTAATTTGCTAGCCCGCCTTTACTAGGATTTTTGATGAAGTTTTGTTTTTGTTTTTTTTTAATAGACGAGGTCTACTATGTTGCTCATGTTGGCCTCAAACTCCCAACCTTAAGCAATCCTCCTACCTCAGCCTCCCAAGTAGTTGGAATTATAGGCATCAACCACTCTGCCCAGCCCAGTGAATTTTAAATATAAGCACCCCATCCCCAACTCTTCAGCCTCAAACTTCACTTCCTGATTTTCATTTTATTAGCTTCATAATCAGAAGATTAGACCCAGATAATGTTACAAAAGTAAAGAAACAGCATAACATGGTCCTCAAACTTGAGTATGAACCAGAATTACCTGAACAACTGTTGGGCCCTACCCAAGAATTTCTAATTCAGCAGGTCTATGTTGGAACTGGGAATTTGTATTTCTTATTATTTTTTCTTTCTTTTTCTTTTTTGGAGACAGTCTTGCTCTGTCACCACAAGTAGAGTACAGTGATGTCATCTTAGCTCACTGCAACCTCAAACTCCTGGGCTCAATGAATCCTTCTGCCTCAGCCTCCTGAGAAGCTGGGACTACAGGTGTACACCACCTTGCCCGGCTAAGTTTTCTATTTTTAGTAGAGAAATGGTCTGGGTCATGCTCAGGCTGGTCTCAAACTCCTAAGCTCAAGCATTCCTCTGCCTTATCTTCCCAGAGTGCTAGGATTACAGGCATGAGCCACCACACTGGCCTGAGAATTTGCATTTCTAATAAGTTTTCAACAGCTGTTCCTACTGGTCCGGAGATCACACTTTCAGAACAAAGTGTATATTACTTAAATAATGTACAATCAAAATACTGTATTTTAAATGGACCTGAAATAATCTTTCTACGTGTTGTTAAAACCATCAATTCGATACACAGGCTCATTTGCTTCATTTTGCTCTTGATTCTTAGGGAATTTTTTCTTATTTCAATTTAATCTTGTTTTTATAATTGTAAAACATTTCCATAGTCCAAAGTCAAATCTATGAAACAAGATAAATTCAGAAAAATCCAGCATCTTTTCCTGTCTCCTCTATCTTTACCTTCCCGTCCCACTGGCCTTCTATTGTGGGTGCGAGTGTATATCTGCATTCTCTTTTATGACATAAAAAGAAGCATAGTCTCTCTTTGACATTTTATCTTGAAAATCAGTGCATGGTATATAGAGTTCTCATTTCTTTGTATAGCAGCCATTATATGGCTGTACAGTTTATTAATCTATGGATAGACATTTAGGTTAACAGCATTTTGCTGTTAAATACAGCACTCTAATGAATAACATTGTGTATACATCATTTTTTAAAACCGGTGTACAAATGGCTTTTAACATAAGATGGTAATCCAGAGTCCAAGGATATAGTCATGACTAGCACCATTAGTCCACTGCTGAGGGAGGATAGAGGAGAAGAAATAGAAGTTACAATTTGGGGGTAGAAATTGAAGGCCCAGTCAGGTGCCAGTGACCCAGGGCTTCCACTTACCGCATCATGAAAGCGCTTTGGAAAAAATAGAACAACCACTATATAAAATGTGAAATATATTATTGCTTCAGTCAGTCTGGAACATAATCAAACAGAAATGTAATGAGGAAAATGTAGGTCTGCTTTAAAATAACCTGCTCATAAATCGGACAATTCTTTCTATTTAAAGATGTTATTTTGTTGTACATTTGCCTTTAGCAAACATTTCAGATCAGAATGGTATCGTCTTTGCTTTTATGATTTCATGACTGCTTTTTCCCTCTGGGCCACAGATCCCTGGTGGTAACTAATGAGTATCTGCTGCAGCAGCTGAACAAAGAGCAAAAAGGTTATTCTGGGAAAGCGCTCCTGCCTCCTGAGAAGAGTCATCATTTGGGGAGATCTTCGCCCTTTGGGAAAAGCACTCTGTCTTCCTCCTCACCAGTGGTGCATGACACTGGTCAGTATCTAATACAGAGTATTTCAGATGCTGTCCCAGAGCCTGGCTTATGGAGCTAGCATGGCACACCGCTCTGCAGCCTCCCTCTCATCCACAGGGCTCTCAATGCCAGTACCACCATGGTGGTGGTATTTACCCACAAAGATTAAGAAAAATACATATTCTGATTACATTGCATTGGTCCTTCTTTTTATTTCTGTATTTATCTCCTCCTAGGGAGTCATTCTTTCCTTCTACCTACAGAAATAGCTGGCACTTAGTCCTAGGCATTGTATTATTGTATCATATTGTGTCGAAAAGGAAAAAGCACTAGACATTTTTTCCCAGTGTCATTTGAAATTGCGTGGTAGAAAGTTAAAAAAAGAACATCCATTAGACGTCTTTTTTGTTAGGAGAAATTTGTAGAGAATTTCTATGTTTCTTGATTCATCAAACATGTTTTGAGTTTCCTCCCAGTTTAGTGAAAAGGTGATAAAATCTGGTGTCTGCCCCAGAGTGGCCAACAATTTAAAATGCCTATGATGGAACTCTGTCAATGCTTGGAATTGGTCTAAACAAAAGCCTAAAGACACCCTGAAGAGAGAGGGAGTAATGGCCACCATGGGAAACTGGAGAAGGCTTCAGTGAGGACTTGACAGGCCAAGATAGAAGAATCTGGAGCCCCCAGAGGGATTGTGGAAGGCAGAGGAGTGACAGATTCATGAGAGAAGCTTTCTCTGTAAGAGTGGATTGACAGCAGTGCGGAGTAGGGGAAGACAAAAGGGGCACGGACCAGCCTGGAGAGAAAGCAAGACAGGCCAGATTAGGTGCAGCTTTTGAGTATGTTACGTCTGGGCTCAGCGTCCAAATTGCACGTGAGTACCCCGTACATCTTTCAATCGTGATTGACTGGCATTTAAAACATCAATGGGGAAAGACAATGCAAGTGCTTCTAGATATGTTTCTGCTTCAGTGGTCTCCCAAGGAGCTAATGCTGCCAGACAGTGTGGAGGGGGTGAAGGACTGTGAACCTAATGTCACATGGCACTTCTCTTCCCCTTCAGGGTCACAGCAGAAAGAGAGGCAGGTGGAAAGATGAGACATTTATTTGTGCCCCTGACTCAGATGTTGTGCAGGGAAGGAGAGCTACTGCCCTACTAACAGGACACGATGATCATACATTTCTAAGTTATAAAGAAAATCCACAAACTTCTGAATTTTATGTGGCTTCCCAAAAGGAGCCTTTACCAAGGAGCCATAAGTTTCTTTCTTTCGTTTTTTTTTTAATAGAGACAGAGTCTCACTTTATCGCCCTCGGTAGAGTGCTATGTGATGCCAGCAACCTCCAACTCCTGGGCTTAGGTGATTCTCCTGCCTCAGCCTCCAGAGTAGCTGGGACCACAGGCACCCACCACAATGCTGGGCTATTTTTTGTTGCAGTTTGGCCAGGGCTGGGTTTGAACCCGCCACCCTCGGTATATGGGGCTGGCACCCTACCCACAGGTGCTGCCCAGTTTCTTTTTTTTATATATATACTGAACACTTTCTTTTTTAATTTCAGAGTAATTTGAGGGCACAACTGATTAGGTTACAATGTTTGCATTTGTTAGGTAAAGTCCCTGTGGTAGTCCCATATACCCTTATATTGTACATACAATATAATTATGTATATGGCACACCTCCTGGGTATGGGACATACTGCCAATTAGGTGGAGCATACCAATCCCCCTCCCTCCTCCCTCCAACTTGAATTGAATTGAGTTTTTCTCACGTGGGCATGTATTAATTTCTCCACTGGCTTCATATTAGTATTGAGTACATTGGGTACTTGCTTTTCCATTCTTGTGATACTTTACTAAGAAGAATGTGTTTCAACTCCATCCGGGTAAATACCAAAAATGTAAAGTGTCCATCTTTTTTTATAGGAGCTATAAGTGTCTTTGAACTGTGTGGCTCTGAGGGAGCTAGAGTGAGTGCGTGCTCTATGGGAATGTCAGTAAGAACAGCCTACATGTCACCCCCTGCTGCTACTTTCCTGGGCTCTCTTCATCTTCATCATTGAGAGACCGCCAAAGATCTTATGCTTTTCCCAGGTAGAGGAGCCTTGGCCAAAGGCCTTGCAGCCCTGAATTGTCACATCTCAGGGTCCCAGCCCCCCCCCCACCACAGGCCAACCCACTGGATAGATCATGGGGCAGCAGGGGAATAATGCACTTTTTTCTTCAACTCCAGCCTTTCCTGCTTCCCCTATGAACATCTGATAATGCCAGCCCCAGAATCTGCTCAGGGCGCCTCTAAGGAGGAACGGTCTGACCCAGATTGAGCCAACCTTTCACCCCATTTTTTATTGTCACTGAAAGTGGCTGGGCCCTGCCCCAGGCCAGGCACCTTTCTATGGTTGCTGACCACTCTTCGGGAAGTTGTCTGTGTTTCTGATTTTCCTTGTGTGGCACTTGATCCAGAGGGCAGGAGTAAGGACTGTGATATCAAGGAAAAGGGCCAGAATTGTCACTTCACAGGGCTAACTGGGTTAACCATGGACAGTGGAAGGCCCCTGAAATAAGTAGAAAACAAGTGAAGAGGAGGAATTGCTCTAGCTTTTCAATAGAGATGGTCTCAGGCTAGACGCAGTGGCTCACGCCCACCTGGGAGGCCAAGGTGGGCAGACCACCTGAGCTTAAGAGTTTGAGACCAGCCTGAGCAAGAGTGAGACCCTGTCTCTAAAAATAGCCAGGCATTGTGGCAGGTGCCTATAGTCAGAAGCTGAAGCAAGAGGATCCTTGAGCCCAAGAGTTAGAGGTTGCTGTGAGCCATAACATCATGGCACTCAACCCCAGGGGGACTGAATAAAACTCTGTCTCGAAAAAAAAAAAAATAGGCTCAGTGCCTGTAGCTCAAGCAACTAAGGCAACAGCCACATACACCAGAGCTGGCAGGTTTGAATCCAGCCCAGGCCTGCCAAACAATAATGACAACTACAACCAAAAAAAAAGCCCGGCGTTGTGGCAGGCACCTGTAGTCCCAGCTATTTGGGAGGCAGAGGGCAAGATCGCTTAAGCCCAGGAGTTGGAGGTTGCTATGAGCTGTGATGCCACAGCACTCTACCCAAGGCAACAGCTTGAGGCTCTGTCTTAAAAAAAAAAAAATAGAGATAGTATCTCTTTGTCGCCCAGACTGCAGACTCCTGGGCTCAAGGCATCCTCTCACCTCAACCTCCTGATAACGGGGCGCACC
>NW_003852546.1:1590664-1606312 GCF_000181295.1 Otolemur garnettii | reverse complement strand
GCCTTAGCCGGTTGAGCTATAGGTGCCGAGCCCCAGAGAGGGTTTTTAATGGCTGCACAGACCCTAACCTCTCTTCCTTGCCCAGCCTGGCTTTGCTAGCGAGTATACCCAAAGCTTTTGACCCTGAGGAGGCTGTTAGGGGAGGAGCAGTGATACCCAGCACCTGTGGTGTTACTGCACCGTGGCTGCTGTGTATCAGACACATTTAGTGTACTAGACCCATTTAGTCATTAAGAGTCTTCCTGGCTCTGGAGGAGTCTTGATTTTCCACAGGCTCCTTAATAGGAGGAAGAGGAAATGAGACCCAGAGAGTAGAAGGGCTTCTGCAGACTAGAGAAGTCTTCAAGAAGAAGGGCCTTTCCTATCAGTCAGTTCTTGATAGGAAGGGCCTTTCCTATCAAATAGTTCTTTCTGTGGGTCCCTCCAAGCCACACTGCCAGTCACGGGAATGGACGGGCCACCACTATCTTCTCCACATTGGATGTTAATGTCACCTGTGGTTTAATGGCTGGCAGCCTGACCCTATTTGAAATACAGTTAAATTCATCTCACTATGAGGTTAATTTAGTAAGTGAAAGCTAAAAGGCTTTGGCTTTCATCTCTATTAAGCCCATTAGAGCTTAGAATTGTAGAGCTTAGAATTCATACAAATTCCTCAAGGACAGAGGCAATGTTCCCCCTTAATCTTTAATGGAGGAGAGGTAGAGCTCTCTCACTCTCTTCCCTGGCCAATGGAAGGAGATGTGGCAAGCCGAGTCAGGAGGAATGCACGGCTGTCAGCTGTTAGGCCGGGCTCTTCAGTGGCCGGGTGCTGGTCTGCTGCCTGCTAATTCCTGCCTGACCTCCCTGGTATCCCTAGCCCAAGCCACACTATTCCTCTATATCCCTATCCCTAAGTGGCTGGGCTCAAGGGATTTGGGACCACCTGGGGCAGGAACATCCCTGCACTGCCTGTGGGATGAGGGAATAAACAGTTGTGCTGCTGTCTGGGTCAGGAAAGGTATTTGTGAGTGTGTGCTTTTTAGGCCTTTTCTAGCACCCTGGGGAGCACCGTCTCCTGGGTAGGCCCCAAGTCCCACCTAGCCCCCTTGTCACAGGAAAAAGGAAGGAGAGATGGTCTCAAAGCCTGGGGCTTGGAAATAGCTCTGATCTAACACCCAGAGTCTCAGTGAAATGTTCTGGAAATGATTCACCCCCACAGGGGCCCTTCATCTCCCCCAACCCAGACTGTTGAACAGATGGGGGGAAATCAGCAAGGGGAGGCCCCTTCTCTATGGGATGCCCTGCTGGCATTCGGTGTCAGGCCCTATCACTAGCCATCCAGCCCCAATTTTGGAAATCAGCGTTGGGGCTTGCTGTGCTAAAAAGAGCCTAGACTGGGAGGCAAGAGGAATGGTTTGGCCTCTAGTCTGCAGAAGCCCTTCCACTCTCTGGGCCTCATTCCTCAGCTATAAAACTGGGGAGCCAGACTGTCTCTAAGGTTCTTCCTGGCCCTGCATTTTCTGATGTTCTGAGCTGGAGTCCAGAATGACTGGGTAGCCACTTGACAGCAAGGTTAGAACTAAGGCCTAGCCCAGGCCACATCTGCTGTCTCATCCCTCTTTCCACTGCGAACGTGGAGAGGGGCCAGATCTCCAGAGGGAGGCACTAACTATAGGAAAGCAATCTGTGATGTTCGGACCCTGGGTCAAGGCTACATTGAAAAGTTTGGATGTCCCTGAGGCACATCCTTGGACAGAATGGCTGTGCTAATAAAGGGCTCATGTGTTCATTTTTCTGGGCAGGGCTGCCAGTAGAAGGGGGAGAGACCAGCAGGGTGAGGCATGCAGTGGGGTGATGACCCTGAGGGTGCTCCTGGGATGTGACTGTCATTACCACCCCCATCATCATATGTCAGGCCATATTGGTACAAAAGTTGTCTTTATTGAGGTCTAGGTGAGAGTTAGGCACTTGGCCAGAACAGCAGCTTAAATATGAGGCAAGCAGGCACAAGTTAGCCATGCCCGGGGCCAGGTTGGGGCAGTGAGGCTATAGGCACAGACTGTCCCCAGATGGACAGAAGTCAGGTTGGAAAGAAAAGGAGGAAGGGAACACAGAGCAATCTGGGTCAGAGGCCTGGTGGGCTGGCCCCATGGGTCTGGGCAGGAAGCTCTGGGTGGCAGGTCCAGCAGGAAGGGGACTGGGCTCTCGCTCCATATGCCCCTCAGGCCCAAGCCTGAGCCTCTGGCAGGGGCAGCCTAGCTGGGGGAGGGAGACCTTCCCTGGCTCACTTCTTCACCTTGGCATCATAGGTGCCTGCGTTCTTATAGGCACTCACATAGCCGCTGTCATCCAGGATGTCCTGTCGTCCAGCAATGCCCTTGCCCTTGCCACTCTCATCGAAGCGTTCCTTGTGGGAACCAGTATACTTGCTGGTGTCAGTCAGTCGCTCCACAGCACCTCCTGTTTTTGCTTTCTGTTTGGACAGAGTTCCCCCGGGGCACCTGGTGAGTGAACCCAGCCCTTCCCATCCACAGCCAACATCTCCCACATCCCCCTCGGGGCCGCCAGAGACCATCAGGGCACTTACGGTGACGCCCACATTGGCTGGTTCTTTGCCTGCCACCAGCTGACAGATGGCATCAAAGGCCTCTTCCTTGCTCTTCCCCTTGAATCGCTTGGTTGCCAGCTCTTCCAGGGCCTTCTTGAACTCCTCATAGTTGATGACCCGAGCAGACTTTCCCCTGACAGACATGTGGGCACCGTGAGTGTTCCCCATTCTTCCCCCCCAACAGGGGAAGGTGAAACTGCAGTCTCCAACCACCATAAATTATATAATCAAGTTTCTTCCCCACATTTGGAGAAATCAAAGGGGTCAGCACATATGGAATGCAATCAATGATTCTTGCTCTGGAAGAATGACCTTTGGCATTTCCCTGCCCCCTTCTCAAGATCCTCCCTGGGTCCCCCTCCCCCATGCCCCACTTTCTTGGAACATGAGCAGGGGCTGCTTGAGGCTCACTTGACTTTGGAGAAGACGATGTCCACATCAGTCCCTGTCACGGCCTTTCCATCAGCCACCTTGCAGTCCTTGCACAGCTTGGCCCAGTTCTTGCCATTCATCTCCTGCCCACTGGCCTTGGGGTCACCATGGATGGCAAACTTGCGAAAGCTCTCCTCCAGCCCAGCTATGTCTGTGCTCGCTGCCATGCCACCCTGTAGGGACCCACCTCAGTCACCTCCCAGCCCAGTTCCCCTCCCTCCCCCAGGCATAGGACATCGCTGCCTCTCCCTCAAAACCTTCAAGATCTGAGCTGGTAGCACTTCTATAGACTCAGAGTTGGAGCTGGAGCTGCCTGGGCAGAAGGGCCTGCACTCCTAGCCCCTAAACCCCCAAGGAAGAGCCCGAAGAGGAAAGGTCCTATTGCTGATGCCAGCCCTCGCTCTGAGTAGGGTTCAGCAGATGAAATCATGATGCCTACACCAGGCTGGGAACAGAGTGGCACTGTCCAGAAAGACTGTGAGGGCAGCAGCTGGGGCCATGGCTTTGTCTGGCCCTGGCACAAGGCCTGCTTGGGTGGAAGTGAGGGTGGCAGAGAGGCCCCCTCCCTGGAAACTCCACACCAAGCTGGGTCAGGGCCAGGCCAGGCTGCTGGATGGGCAGGTATTTAGTGAGGACAGTGTCTCTGTAGCAAGAGCCAGCCCAGGCCTGAGAAGAGAGCCAGAGCATGGGCTGAGGTGCATGCCCTAGGCAGAGGTGCAGCTGGCCCAGACTGGCCTTGTTACTATTTGCTGTTAAACAAAAACATGAGGGGAGCAGAAGCTTGGGGCTGGCCTGGCCACAGTTTGTGAAGCCTGGAGACAGTTGCTAAGGGAGGGTGGTGGCTGCTTAGAGAATGTTGCTAAGGGCAGGATGGTGTCAGGGCAGCTCAGGGAGAAGCTCCCAGTGCTGCTGGGCTGGGCTGGGCTAGGGAACAGGGAGCCCACGGGTGGGGCAGGCCAGCACTCCCCATGCCTGGGGCATAACCATGGCTTCCTGGCCCCTTGCCACCCATTGGGGCCATAACCTCCCACTGTGGGGTGTAGGAAGAGTAGGAGAATGGAGGCTATCCTGGGTGGGAGCTGTAGAATCATCAGTCTCAAGATGCATGCTGGCAAGTGGGACTGTGGCCTTGAAGCTAGGATCCTACACTGGAGCACACTTCCCCACGTCTACACCTCAGCCCTCCACTGAGGTCCTGAGCCACACCCTGAGCACACTAGTCCACATTCCCAGGGCCCACATGTGCTCAGCCCTGGCCCTCCACACCCTAGGCCTTGTACCCTGACCACACCCTCAGGCCTGCCACAGCTCTGGGGCTAAGCCCTGACCTCTCCTTTGATGTCTACCCCCTACACATGCACTTACAGGCCTGAACCGAGACCCCCGACAACACCCTCAGCCCTGCACTACCTCTCCCCACATCCCTCCACCTTGGTCCACTGCCCACACCCTCAGCCCTACTCTGAAACTCCCTCCACATTACACAGCCCAGTATGCAGCCTCCCGGACCACACCCTCAGCCCTGCACTGCAGCCCCCTCTGTCCCCACACCCTCAGCCCTTACCAAGACCCCAGCCACAGCCTCAGCAACTGGCTCCCCCCACATACCCACAGATGTTTATCAAAACCCCCGACCACACCCTCAGCACCCCTGCATCTGCACATCCACAACCTCTGACCATTCAGCCCTGCACTGCAGCCCTGGTCAGTGTCAACACTCATACATTGCCATTGCCAGGCTTGCAGGTACAGTGCTGAGATCCCACCCACCCACACCCATTCCTTTGCTGCAGCCTCCTCCCCACACCCTGAGTTTCAGCTACCACCTTCTAGTGCCACTGGTTATAGTAGGGTCTCCACTGACCACAGCCTTAGCCTGCCTGGCTCCTCCCTCTCCCACTACTTCTGGCCTTGACACTGAATTCCTCCCCAGTAACACAGTCACCTATCCCTAAATTGCAATTTCTGGGATTGTGGCTCCTACTTTACAGGGACCTCTGTGGGACCCAAGCCCCACTGCAGTCCCCTAGGTGCAATCTCCCACCAGGGACCCGGAGACCACACTTAGTTCATCAAGGATAATGTCCAGGGGAGCCTGAGTGCCACAGGATGCTTGTTGCGAGCAACTAGGAAGATCCTGCATCCAGTGCTCACTTTGTCTGTAGGAAGATGGATTGCTGGTAATTCCAGCGCTGGTCAGGTGGAGCCAGGCTCCCTCAGGCCGCAGGGGTCTGCAGGCCATGGATGGAGTGGCCACGCCCTTGAACTGGGGCCACCCGCCCCGCGTTCCCGCTGGGACAGCTGGAGTCATCAATCAGCCGACAAGGAGGTGGGGGCTGGAGGGTGGAATGCTTGGGGCCAGGGCAGGGCCGCTAAGCTGGTACCACTGGGGTTGGAACCCCTTTCAGGCCGCTCCTCCCACCCCCTTATCGTGCAGGATACTCGTTAGGGTGGTCGGCGTGCCAGTCTCCTACAGATTTCTACCTCGTGTCTGCTCCTGCAGTGCGCGTTCGGATGGACAGAAGGACACAGGAATGGACCGACGGACGCGGGAGGCCAGGCGGCTCCGCAGCTCCGCTCCCTGCCGGCTCCCGGGCGGGACTGCAGCCCGGGCGGCTCCTCTGTATTATCCCCTGTTTCTCGGTCTCCATAGAGACGGCGAGTCCCACCCCCAGGGCTGTCTCGACGGGAGAGTGACCAAGGTCATGCTGGCCCCGCCCACCAGACCCCGCCCTCTCCGAGCTCCGGGATCCGCGGGGGCGGAGCTGCTGCTGCAGCCTTATCCCGCCCCTCCCCCGCAGCTCTGCGGTCTTCCCGGCTGCGAGACCTCTATGGTTCTGTCCGTCCTCGGATGACACCTGGGCTCTGCCTAAAGTTCAAAGCTGTCCCCCCACCTCCAGGGGAGTCCCAGTTTCCCTGAGAGCAAATTAGAGGCCGTTTAGGAGCTGAAAGGGGGTCGGGGAGATGAAGAGGGACAGGAAAATCCCTTCTCTCCTTGACAGGGGTCTACAATTGGCTCAAGACGACAGCTACCCACTGAACGAGTGTCATCCCCAGGACACAACTCCTGAGTTCTCCCGACTGAGGCTAGAGCTCTAAGGGGAGGGGACAACGAATCATGCATTGCCCAGCCCTAGAATGCTAGCTTCCCCGATGGCGATCCCGCCGCGGGGGAAAAAGCTCCTGGACCTTCCAGGTCGCCTCCTCCTTTTATTCCCACCTCTCCTCAGCCTTGGCCTCACAGCATCTGCTATCGCTGCTATCTCCGGAGCCCAAAGCCTGCTTTCCCTCAGTTTCTTTGCATTTAGCTTTTCTTTAAGAAAAATGACCTCCTTGGCTCGGCGCCCGTGACTCAAGTGGCTAAGGCGCAAGCCACATAAACCTAAGGTGGCAGGTTCGAATCCAGCCTAGGCCCACCAAAACAATGACGACTGCAACCAAAAAATAGCCAGGCGTTGTGGCCGGTGCCTGTGGTCCCAGCTACTTGGGAGGCTGAGGCAGGAGACTCACTTGAGCCCAGGAGTTGGAGGTTGCTGTGAGCTGTGATGCCAAGGCACTCTACTCAGGGGGATAGCTTGAGGCTCTGTCTCAAAAAAAAAAAAAAAGAAAGAAAAATGACCTCCTTCAGGTAGCCTTCCAAGGCCTTGCCTAACCTGGAGCCTGGTACCTGAGCGCCTAGGCCCCCCCCACCAAGCCTGTACCTCCATATGACAATTTGGGAGGCCAAACTACAGTACAAGTTCCCACCCACCCCCGCCCCCAGACTGACCAACAGTAGTTCGGCTGCCCAAGGGCCCATGGACCTTGCCACTAAGTAAGCACTAAATCCACAAAAAGCATAAAAAAGTTTATTGGAGCATCATGGTCAGGTGGGCGGGTATTGCTAAGTCGTGGGGGAAAAGAGGCCGATCCCGCCGGCCGTGGGGGCCCCTAAAGTGCACTCGGTGCGGCAAGGGTGGGATGTTGCATAGAGTCGGGCCGGCCGCTCCTCCTCGGCCCTTCAGTTCCTTGGCCCAGCTAAGCCAGGCGGGCCTCCCGGCCGCCCGGCGCTCCGGGCTCGCCGCTGCTCCGGCTCACGAAAACAGCGGGCGCACGCGCCTGCAGCGCCAGCCCGGGCTCCCGACCCCTGCCCCCTGGGACAGCCAGCGCCGCGCTGCCCAGGCGCGTCTGCGCCACGGGAATCACGTCCATGGACTCGGCTGACGCCGAATGGTAAGCGCCCGCGGGGCCAGCGGCGTGCACCGGGCTGGCGCCCTCGGAATCAGTCGATGACGAGCTGGAGCTGCAGACTGGGGTCCTGGGCTCTGCGCACAGGAGGGCAACGTGAGACCAGGGGCTGCGACTCCGGGCTCTGCTCTTCCCTCCCTCGGAGTTCCCTGAATAAGATCCATACAGGAAGGGGTGCTCACCCCGCAGAATCTCAGCCTTCGGAATCTTATACACGCGACACGTACTCTTTTTCTGCAGAGGCACAGGAGAAACTGAAGGCCCCACGTCGCCAAAGCAGCAGGGGCATATGGCAGAGAGGAAGGCTTCTTTTCCACCCCCCTCCAACTAGACAGGGAGCCTGGCATTGGTCCCTTCTACCTGGGGTCGGATCCCCGGAGGCAGAGCGACAGTGTCTGGGGAGGAGGACGGTGGACGTTCCACTTGGCCGCTGGTAACAAGAAGGCTGGAGGGACTGAGGGGAAAGCAGGAAGGTCAGCCTGGGTGCTGCTCCGCAAACCCGCCTGCTGGAGGTTCTGATAAGAGTTTCCTTTCCCAACAGATAGCGGCCTTCATCTATTCAAAGCCAGGCTGGGCTGTACCCAGACCCATGCCTTGGTCTTGACCTATATGCCTTTTCTCCCACCTGGGATGGCCCTGCCATGCTAATGGGAGATGTCCAGGTGGCTTAGGTCCAACTCACTTGGCATTCACTGATGCTGGCCTGGCCCAGCCTGGGGGTGGTGCATGCACGTGGCTGAAGGTCCGCATGTAGAACTCTGTCTCCTGAGGAAGGTGGGAGTCAGGGGGGCTGGGAGACCAGATTCAAGGACCTCCTGAGTCCTGAACCTACTCATCCCAAACACAGGCCACCCTTACTGGCTTCTGTGAGATGCCCCAGGCCTCGCCCCAAGGCTGTCCTCCTGGTCCCCACCTGTGCTGGGAAAACCCTCTGCAGAGGGAGGCTTTAAACACCCTTTACTGGACCTCGCCCCAGGCCCAGGTCCTCACTTCATTTAATCAAAACTCCACCTCCCCAGGAAGGCTCCAGCTCCGTGGGTCTACACACCCCCTCTAGAGATGCTCAGCCATGCAGAGGGGTGTGGAAGCTCAGGGATGCCCTCTCCTGTTACTGGCCCTTCTCAGAGCTCCAGCCTCTGAATGGATTTTTTTCCCCTGGCTGAGAGCTGGCAGTTCACAGGCCAGAGTGGGCACCTGAGATTGTGTGCACAGCTCCCTGCTCCCTAGGAGCTGAATCCTGGGCATGCCCTCACCTTCACAGAGTGCCTGCCACAGTTCCAGCTGCTGGGTGTGGGGGTGAGGGGGGAAGAATGGTTTCCCCTGCCCTCACCCTAAAAGGGAAGGAGGTGAGTGGTGGAATGAACTGCAATCTGGGACCAGACTTATGGGTGAATTGTGACTTCCTTAATTGCTGATCTTCACAGCAACCTTGGGGGTGGCAGATGTGCCTCCCTACCCCCAAAAGCAACAGCGAAGGGCCTTGAACCTGGGAGGTCGCAGGAGCAGCTTAGGACTACATCCCAGCCCGAAGGACGAGCCCCAACCCGCCCCTAAGGCTGCAGGTGAGGAAACAAAAGCCTGGCCCAGTCAGCCTGGGAAGGGCGTGGTACAGAGTGTGAGCGGGGCAGGGGCGGGGCCTGGGATCCAGGCGCACCCGGACAGCTGTCACCCTCTCAGCAGCCATTTCCATGGAGACCGAGGCGTCCTGACTAACTCAGAAATGACACTGTAACAAGCAACGCTGTCTCTAAAACAAGCCTATGTTTGGGGGCAACGGCTCCAAAGAGGGGCCCCTCCCGCATTCTTGCTTGGGGTGGGGGGTGGGGAGGCTGCTTACAGGGGCCCTGCAAAATCTAGGGAACAGAGCTCAGACAGCCATCCCTGCCCAAAGTCTACCCAGGTCTACCCAGGCTGATCCTTTGGAAAGAGGTCTGGGAGTGCTATTCTGGACAGGGGAGCTCACGGTGAGGGAACAGAGGCGAATTATAGGGATTGGAACCTCAGGGTACCCTCCCCACATCTTTTCCCTTCCCCAGTATGGACCCAGCACCCTCCAGGGCCCAGCAGAGAGGGGAAAAGCCCACCCTGGGGACCCAGGTTCTGGAGGGTGGGGCAGAGAAGGGACCAGCGGTAGAGGATTGTCCCAGAAGCCGGAGGGGCGATGATGGGACTGGAGCCAGGCCCTAACCAGCTGGGGAAGTCTGAGTTTCACCAGTGGGTCCTCACTCAGATCCCCCTCCTTTCATCACAGCTGTCCCTAGGACCCATCCTCAGAGACCTTCAAAAAACTGCACATTCCTGAATGGTACCATGGTACTTCTCAGCTTCAGCTCTCTCCCCTCTAAAGGAGGATAAGCATACCACATCTACCCTCTGAGTATGCCTCCTTTGAATCATTTTTAGATGGACAGAACTGCTGCCACACTGGGCCCCAAAGATCAGGCAGAGCAGAGGCACAGAGCCCTGGAGTCTGGGCATCTCAGGGCCAGCTCTGCCTCAGTGGATGCCAGCTGTGAATCTCCTGCCTGCTTCGCCTGCCTCAGTCCTCTCTGTGACGATGTCCATGGCAGAAGGACTGCCACTGTGTTCACATAGGCCAGTGCCTAGCACCAGGGCAGGTATACAGTGGTGTGGCAGAGAGGATTCCACCAACAGCCAGCATGCTCCAGGCCCAGGCCTGCACAGTCCTGGCAGCCTGGCCCACATGCAGGGTCCAGCCCTGGGGATGAAAACAGAAGAGGCGGGGTCCCAAGCCCTACCCCAATCCACCCACTAGCCTATGTTTGTGTCCAGTTGCCATGAGGACTCAGGATCCACCACTCAGCCTTCCCAGCAATTCATGCCTGGGCCCCCTGCCTTCCCAGTCCCTAGAGGCTCTGAGGACTGGACCACCCCACCCCCAGCTGCTGACCTCAGGAAGCCACGGGGCGTGGGAATAGGGATAGGCTTGTCAGCAACTGGGCTGGCCAGGCTGCAGAGCCCCTGCTTCTGAGTGGGAAGACTTTAACTCTCCTAGACCCAGCTTCTACTTAACCTTTCTCAGCCTCAGTATGCTCATCTGCAACATGGGTGTGGCAACAGTACCTGTTTTATGGGCTGTTCTAAGGATAAAGCAGGATAATGGGTATAAGGGCTCAAGGTCACAGATGGAAATAACTGATGGCTCCATCCTGGCCACTGTCCCAATACTGGCTGCAGTCCTGGTCACTGGTCCATCCCTCTCTCTTCTGCAGCCCCAACCTGTCTGCTTCAGGGCTCCCACATTCCAAGCCCTCCAGTGCATGCTTAGAGCCTGGACAGGTGTGCACATGAGGCCAGGGCCGGGGAAACACACAGCTCCCTCTGGCTGTGTCCACACTTAAGCAAATGGGCAGGTGCTCAGTACAGGCTTAGCCCCAGCTGCCCCCAATATCCGTCCTCCAGAGGCAATTCCAGGCTGGTTTTCCATGCTCTGCATCCTCACTGCTGCTCTCTACACAGCCCCCCACACTCCCAACACCAGCCCCATTTCCCACCCTTCAGCCCTCTGGGCCACCTCTATACCTGAATGGACCGCATCTTGGGGGGACATGACTCGAGCTCCCTGTGGGCCCCCTTTGCCTCCTGTGGTGGGCGGTGCTGCACGATGTACTCATAGGTGGTGAGCTTGTGCCAAACTGGGAGGGGGGGAGAGGGCTCAGTGCAATGGAGAGGGGACCCTGGAACTCATAAGGGTAAGGAGGGCACCCAGCTACAGGCTGAAACCAGCGTCCCCAAATACACTAAGTCTTAGGGTGAGACCAGGCCATCATAAAGAACCAGCAGTGGAAAGGGGCATAGTTTCAGGAGTCTACAGCCCAATTAGGGTCCTCCCTGCAGCCTAAGGACCTACATACCCTGCAGGGCAGGTGGGGAGGAGCACTTACTGAGATAAATGTGGAAGCAGAGCAGGTGGCCAAGCAGGGCTGTGGAGAGCAGGCCCAGAAGGATGAGAAGAGCAGCCAGGGCCAGGATGGCAGGAGCCTGGGTCTCCACAGGGGCAGCAGGCAGGAACACAAACCACACATCTGTGTGATTCTTCAGGACTGCAAAGCACAGGCAAAGTGCAACCAGCCAGGGCCCTGACCAGTGACCAGAACAGACCCAGGGTCGGGGGTAGGAATGGGCCTGGGGCCTAAACTGACCTTCAAAGTGTCGGTTGGTGCGCAGCCGCATAGGGTTGACAAAGAACTCCACAAAGACATAAGTGGCCACCAGCACCAGGAGCAGGACACCCAGTAAAGCAGATGCTACACTCTGTAGAAAGAGCCTGGACCCAACCACCAGCCGCTGTCAGCATCTGTGTGCTCCAGCTTAGTAAGGCCAGGAGCTCAGAAAGGCTCACAGCTGGGGGTGGGGGCCTGCACCTCTAGCCCACAGCCCCAACTCTTCAGAAGCCAAAAGTACAAACCAAAGTAAAGCTGGGGGGGCCACCTCATCTGGTGCCACCTTTCTCTGGGCCAGCAAGGCAGAAGACCCCAAAACCCACCCTCAGTCGTCCCCACTGGCACTGCAGAAGCATCACTGTCTCAGAGCAACCATCCCCGCGCCGCCTTCCACGCGGGAGCCCGGGCCCCGCCCGCAAACACACGACCCAGGCCCCCTGCAGCCCGGCCACTCTCACCGGTAGTTCCTCTCGCCCACACAGTTGTTGAGCCACTTGCAGTGGTGATCGAAGCCGCACACGCACTTGTTGCAGGCACTGCAGTGCTTGGAGCGGGCACTCCTGCGGGCGAGGGGCACCGTGCGGTCAGCAGGCTCATTCCGCCAGCGCTGCGGCTCCGGGGAGGACTCCAGCCGCTTCCTTCGCCACACAGAGGAGCGCGCGCCCCCTGCAGGCACCGCGAGGAGGGGCCCCAAAGGACAAGGAGGGGTTGGGAGCGCGTTGTGCTATGGACCGCACACCTAGGTGAGGGTGATATGAAACGGAAAAGGGGATTCCCTCCCAAAGAACCTCAGCGACAAGCCAGAAGATGCAGGTGTAGGGCGCAGGGAGCAGGACAGCAAGGCTACCGGGACCAGGGCCTGCGTTGCTCTTCCTGACATTTCCATTCCCCTTTTCCCTGCCATTCTACGGGCATTTTACTGGCATTCTTCCAAAAAACAGTCTGTGTACTAGTCAAA
Source organism: Otolemur garnettii (assembly GCF_000181295.1). Classification (NCBI taxonomy): domain Eukaryota; kingdom Metazoa; phylum Chordata; class Mammalia; order Primates; family Galagidae; genus Otolemur; species Otolemur garnettii. The sequence goes on along the minus strand of NW_003852546.1, from coordinate 1,593,921 downwards.
AGCATAGGCCGGGAGCCGTGGGCCAGGCGCTTGTAATCCTAACACTTTGGGAGACTGAGGCGGGTGGTTTACTTGAGCTCAGGAGTTTGAGATCAGCGTTAGCAAGAACAAGATCCCTTCTCTACTTAAAAAAAAAAATAATAATAGAAAAAGTAGCCAAGCATACTGGTGGCCACCTGTAGTCCCAGCTACTCAGGAGGCTGAGGCAAGAGGATCGCTTGAGACCAAGAGTTTGAGGTTCTGTGGAGCTATGATGATATCACAGCATTTTACCCAGGTAACAGAGTATGACTTTGTCTCAAAAAAAAAAAAGTCAAGAATAAAGAAAAAAGAAAGGAGTCACAAGAGGAGCAAGCTGGCTCCGCCCCCATAGCTCTCCCCGGCTAGGGCGCCAGCCACGTACACCTAAGGTGGTGGGTTCGAATCCCCAGCCCGGACCCGCCAAAACAACAATGACGGCTGCAACCAAAAAATAGCCGGGCGTTGTGGCAGGCACCTGTGGTCCCAGCTACTTGGGAGGCGGAGGCAGGAGACTCGCTTGAGCCCAGGAGTTGGAGGTTGCTGTGAGCTGTAATGCCACGGCACTCTACCCAGGGGGACAGCTTGAGGCTCTGTCTCAAAAAAAAAAAAAAAAAAAAAAAGAGGAGCAAGCTGCCATCTGGGTGGGTATGAAGGCAGCTCACTGCAGGAGGTCAGCTGAGGGGTAGCCACACTTAGCATGCAGGTGAGAATTTCCCAACCTCCGAAGGCCCAAAGGAGTGTGGGAGAATGCGGCACCACCCCCTCCCCAGAAAAGACAGAGCCCTGCAATGGGCACCAACCGCCAGAGCAGCCACCCAGAGACACCAGGCTGACTGGTACCTAGTGTATGGCAGGGTGGCCTCATGACCAGGTCCTTCACACCTTACCACTGTAGGCTTCTAATTCCAGGGGACAGAATTCTGACTGGCTGCCTGGGTCTTCAGATTAGACATGTGGCTCTAGCCTTGGACCACATCCTCATCCCTTATCTCCCACCTGAGGGGGGAGACTGGGAAGCTCCAGAAGGTTGGGGAAGGCCTCCATAGAGGTAGCTGGGATCAGCCAGAAGATATGGGTGCTTTACATTCTGACTCCTCTCCTCAACAGGAGTGTAACCTGGGGCAAGTTGCTTGGCCTCTCTTGGCCTCAGACTGCTCATGGGGAAATGTGGGTCTGCTTAGGGCTAGGCAGCCAGGTTGTGGATATGGCTCTTGTGTTAGTAACTATAGGACTTCAGCAGGCCTGTCAGCCTTTCTGGGCTCTTCCTCCTCTGTGAAGTGAGAAAATGCTGCCCACCTTGCAGGATGGCTGTGCACTGTGCTTAGCACATAGGGAGTCCTCAAGCGTTAACTCTCCTCCCTGCCCCAAGTGGGAATGCTTCTAAGAGATGGGGAGATGGCATTCGCAGAATCAGTCACTAGAAATGTTTGTGGCAGTACCAATTGTTTCCTACTTCAACTGTTGGAATGCTCTTTCACATCTTCTGTTTCCAGTCACCCAATCACCTTCTCAGGGTCTTCTCTGTCACTCCAAGATTCTTTTTTTAAGACAGGGTCTTGTTCTATTCCCCATGCTACAGTGCAGTGATGCCATCATACCTTATTGCAGCCTTGAACTCATGAGCTCAAGTGATTCTCTGCCTCAGCCTCTGGAATAGTGGGTGGAATATAGGTGCAAGCCGCCATGCCAGGCTGCCTTCTCTCTCTCTCTCTTTTTTTTTTTTTTTTTTTTTGAGACAGAGCCTCAAGCTTTCCCCCTGGGTAGAGTGCTGTGGCATCACAGCTCACAGCAATCTCCAACTCCTGGGCTCAAGCGAGTCTACTGCCTCAGCCTCCCAAGTAGCTGGGACCACAGGCACCTGCCACAACACCCGGCTATTTTTTGGTTGCAGCCGTCATTGTTGTTTGGTGGGCCCGGGCTGGATTCAAACCCGCCACCTTAGGTGTATGTGGCTGGCGCCTTAGCCATTTGAGCCACAGGCGCCAAGCCTCTCTCTCTCTCTTTTTAAAGACAGTCTTCACTTTTTTGCCCTCAGTAGAGAGCTGTGGTGTCACAGCTCACAGCAACCTCCAGCTCGGGCTAGGGCCATTCTCTTGCCTCAGCCTCCTGAGTAGCTAGGACTACAGGTGCCTGCCCACAACACCCAGCTATCCTTTTTTTTTTTTTTTCCGAGACAAAGTCTCACTTTGTCACCTTGGGTAGAGTGCCATGGCATCATAGCTCACAGCAACCTCAAACTCTTGGGCTCAGCTAATCCTCTTGCCTCAGCCTCCCAACTAGCTGGAACTATAGGTGCCCACCACAATGCCCAGCTATTTTTAGAGACTGATTCTCACTCTTGCTCAGGCTGGTCTCGAACTCCTGAGTTAAGGCTATCTACCGCCTCAGACTCCCAGAGTAATAGGATTACAGGTTTAAGCCACCATGCCCGGCCCTTTTTTTTTTTTTTTTAATAAAGACCAGGTTTTGCTATGTTCCTCAGGCTGGTCTTGAATTCCTGGCCTCAAGTAATCCTCCTGCCTCACCCTTACAAAGGGCTAAGATTCCATTCTTAAGCCACTATGTCTGGTCTTCTGAAGTACCAGGATAACTGTGAAGCCCTAGCAGCTCCTTTCTGCCATGCACCCCCTGCTAGTCCCCAGGCATACTCCGCACCCACTTGTACCCACATACACACACACGCACTCACACATCCACGTCGCACAAATTGCAATGCAGGTCCTCAATGACGTGTGCATGTTGGCTGCGGTTAAAGATGGGCAAGGGGCCCGCATAGCTCTTGTCCCGGACGTTGGCATCTGCTGGATCAATGGAGACGGCGGTCAGGTGCACCACGAGGTGGCCAGCAAAGATGGCGCCCATGCACTAGCCCAGCAGGTTAAAGACTCACTCTATACTCTGCTGGCAGGGAGCCTGCCCCACTCCCTGTGGCCAGGGAACCTCTTCACCCCAAAGGCCAACTCCCCTAGAGCAGAGATCATCTGCCTGTGCCACCTCCCACCTCCAGCTACCCTGAGCCTCCTCATCAGACCCTCTTCAGTGGGACCCCATCCCCTTAAATAGAAGAGAAGAGGGGCCATCTGGTAATGGAGCCCACAGCCAACACTGCCCACTGCTGCCACCTAGGGGCTCAAAAACAGAGCCCTGGCCTGACTGCTCCAGGTCCAGCACAAGACCTGGCTGGTCTGAACTTAGGCCAAACCTAAGGTCTTTTTTTTTCTTTTTTTTTTTTTTTT
>NW_003852546.1:1576943-1590466 GCF_000181295.1 Otolemur garnettii | reverse complement strand
GGGCTGGGGATTTGAACCCGCCACCTTAGGTGTACATGGCTGGCGCCCTAGCCCGTTGAGCTATAGGCGCCGAGCCAAACCTAAGGTCTTGACCTTATCCATCCCCTAAGGTCAAGGGACCTAAAGTTTAAGTTGTGAACCTGTTTATCTTGCTTTCAAAAGAAGTCAGCTCTGAGAGGGCTTCAGCTATCCCCTTAGAGTAACTGGGCCAGATAGAGAATCCCTTGCAGACAGGGACTTTTACACTCACTGCCTACACCACCCGGAGTCTAGGCACCTGGAGCCCTAAGCCGAATGTCTGGGAGGGCCTGCCACGCTCAAAGCCTGACGGGTGCAGCATGGTCAATTCCTGAAGCTGAAATGCAGCTCTTTCAGGACGTATCTGCTCAGTGATTGGGCCAAATGCCAACAACTTGCTGCAACGTCTCTATGTGAAATCACCCATATATTCCTCCTAGGTGGCCATCCACTTTCTTCCCTCCCTCCCCCCACCTGCCTACCCTATTCTTCATCCATGCCCTTGCCAGTCAGGCAGACGTCATCCCTCCATCCTCCATCCTTCACCCGTCTGCTGTCCAACCTCCTTTCTTCCCTTCCTCCTCTTCCTAGCTGCCAACATTCTTCATGAGCCAGGTTCTGCCCTGATGTGTCTCACCACACCTGAGAGATAATCCCCTGGCTGTCACTGACCTCTCTGTCCCTATAGCCACTGCTGCAGTCAGGTCTTCATCTCTTGGCTGGGTCACTCTGTATCTCCTAAACCCAGCCCCTTCAGCCTGTGTTCCTTAGAGTCTATTCTTCACAAAGTGAGCTTTTTAAAAGCTTAAACCCAAATTGCTCCCTGTTCTCCAGCTAAAGTTCACTCCTCAAGGCTAGGTGGAGACCCCTTTTGTTCTGGCTTGTCTTAAACCTCTGTTATCGCCAGCTCCTGCACCTCCCCAACTCCAGCCTTCTTCAGACCCAGTGAAGGCAAAAATTTAGCTTCCTCGGCTCCAGCACTTCTCTGGCTCCACCCCCTGGTTCATTCAATCAGCTGCTTACTGAGATCTTTCTTTGGGCCAGGTACTGAAGGATATGACAGGGACAAGACAGACTTGTCCCTAGCCCTGAGGAGACAACAGTCTGCTAGAAAACCATAGACATTAAAAAAATGAGTTAATTACAGTGAAGAAAGTTCATTGGATTATGCCAATTTGTAACCAGGTGACCTTGTCTAGTCTGAAGGGGGCTCCCCAAGACCTCATGGAGAAAGAACTGACTCAGCTGAGACGTGGGGAAGAAGGGATTATGGGGACCTGGCAAGTAAAGAAAAGAGGAAAAGGGGCCTGGCTGGAGACCGTCACTGCTGGGAACATGCAGAGTGCCAGCCGAAGGTATGGCTGGAGTGTGGTTCCAGCTCATGGCTGCCTTGCAAGAATAGAGAGTCTGTGTTGCCAAATGCTAACTTCTCAAAGGAACCAGAAATCTGGGTTTTTATGTGAGATTTCTCAATGTTTAAATGTTAAAGAAATACATAATTTTTAAAACAGACCTACAGAAGGAACACTTAAGATCTGTGCATTTTGTGTGTTAATTATATCTCAATTTTTGAAAAATCTGCAGGCCAGCTTAGCTCATGGGCTTAACCTCTGACTTAGCTGGGTGTTGGGGTTAAGGAAAGATCAAGGGGGCTCGGCGCCTATAGCTCAACCAGCTAAGGCGCCAGCCACGTACACCTAAGGTGGCGGGTTCGAATCCCCAGCCCAGACCCGCCAAACAACAATGACGGCTGCAACCAAAAAATAGCCGGGCGTTGTGGCGGGCGCCTGTGGTCCCAGCTACTTGGGAGGCGGAGGCAGGAGACTCGCTTGAGCCCAGGAGTTGGAGGTTGCTGTGAGCTGTAATGCCATGGCACTCTACCCAGGGGGACAGCTTGAGGCTCTGTCTCAAAAAAAAAAAAAAAAAAAAAAAAGGAAAGATCAAGGGGCCTCCAGACAGACATAGTGTTGAAGAATAGGGAACACAATATCAGAGGAAACTGGGAGGCAGACAAGGTCCACAACATAGAGAGCCATGGAAAGACCTTGAACCTCATTCCTTCAGGCAAGAAGAAGCCAGTACCAGGGCTCTTCAGTTTCCAAGCCAGCACACTCACATTTACAGTTTATGTGTTCTGGTGCTCACACATACCCTAACATGCTCCCCACCCTCTCACCCCGGAAGGCAGACAGGACCCCTCCTGTCAGACAGAGGAGGAAGCTGAGACACAGAGAGCTGACAGAGGAGGAGGCTGAGCCCCAGAGAGCTGACAGAAGCTATTTAATCCTGCACAGCCCTGAAGGCCTGGCAGGGACCAAGCTCAGCTGCTGATTCTATCCCCCAGGCTTTTAAGCTCATCCCGGCCAATCACCCTTAGGTGACTCTTGCTCCCTTCCCCTGAGGATCACCAGATCACCTTCTTTTTTTTTTCTGAGACAGAGCCTCAAGCTGTCACCCTGGGTAGAGTGCTATGGCATCACAGCTCACAGCAACCTCCAATTCCTGGGCTCAAGCGATTCTCCTGCCTCTGCCTCCCAAGTAGCTGGGGCTACAGGCACCCACAGCACCCAGCTATTTTTTGGTTGCAGCCGTCATTGTTGTTTGATGTCCCTGGGCTGGATTTGAACCCACCAGCTCAGGGATCACCTTCTTAAAGGACACACATGCCAGGACACTCTTGTACGAGTTCTCTGGACAAGGGCACTTCAACCCCCTGACCTTAAAACCATGTCCTCTTCTCCTGGGGGCTGGGGCAATGACACCACTGGGCTCAGGCAAATCCATGTTTGTCACTGTCCCCAGGAGCCTTCAGGGCAACTCTATCTTGCCTCTTGTCACATTCAATCTCATCCTGAAAGGGTCTGAGTTACAAAATCAATAAACTTATAAACAGTCCTAGGCATAGTCTGAAAATCTGTCCATAAATAAAAACCACTTTTTTTTTGGAGACAGAGTCTTATTTTATCACCCTCGGTAGAGTGCTGTGGCATCACAGCTCACAGCAACCTCTAACTCCTGGGCTAAGGTGATTCTCTTGCTTCAGCCTCCCAAGTAGCTGGGACTACAGGCACCCGCCACAATGCCCAGCTATTTTTTTGTTGCAGTCTGGCCGGGGCCGGGTTTGAACCCACCACCCTCGGTATATGGGGCTGGCGCCCTACTCACTGAGCCACAGGTGCCACCCTAAAAAACACATTTTAAATGTACCAGAAGACTTACTATCTAAACGAATTCTGTGACTCTTTGAGAGTTACAGAAGAGTGACTTTTTGTGAAAAGTGGAAGCTTCTTTCATAAACAGAATAACCATGCCCTAATTTGTCCTTTGATTAACTCTGAACACAATGAGCTTAAATATGGTTTAAGGCTGTCTTCTGGCATGGCGCCTGTGGCTCAAGTGGCCAAGGCGCCAGCCATATACACCTAAGGTGGTAGGTTCGAATCCAGCCTGGGCCCACCAAAACAACAATGATGGCTGCAACCAAAAAAATAGCTGGGCCTTGTGGTGGGAGCCTGTGGTCCCAGCTGCTTGGGAGGCTGAGGCAGGAGAATCGCCTTAGCCCAGGAGTTGGAGGTGGATGTGAGCTGTGATGCCATGGCACTCCACCCAGGGGGATAGCTTGAGGCTCTGTCTCAAAAAAAAAAAAAAGGCTGTCTTCTGAGGTCACGTCTATGGTACCTTGGTTGGTAAGAGTCACATCCGTGTGAGGCTTTAAATTCTCTAAAGCACTTTAAATTGGTCTACTCATCCTGTCACATGGAGGCCAGGCAGGTAAGCAGCTGGTTCCTAGAAATGGGCCCACCCTGCTCTCCCCCACCTGTGCTTCCTGAGGCTCTGAACCCAGCTTCAGGCCTCTGCCATGTCTGTCTATCCCTGGCCTCCCTCTTCTCCCCACTAGCCCCACACTTTCCCAAGGATACAGCGTAGCCAGCAGGCACCCAGTGGTGAGGCAGTAGGGGAACAAGGATCCCAAAGCCGATCACAGCAAAGAAGAGGTACAGCAGCCAGGCCACGATCTGCAGGGGGTGAGGAGGCCAGCTCCACCCGTTGCGGCGGGATCGCTGGCCCTGTAGTTCCGGGGAGGGTCTGCTGGCCTGCTCAGCCGCTGTCCACACACTCTTCTCAGGGGCCGTCTTGTTGGAGGGCTTGTTGCAGATGGTCATCTCCAGAGGGAGAAAGAACAATGAGAGTATTGGCAGGAAGAGGTTAGGCTGGAGCCCAGGGCCCCGCTGTAGCTGGCCGGGTTTTAGTACCACAGTGAGTAGGCTGGGACCTGAAGCCACCACCCAGCTACTTCTGCAGGGCAACTTGGGGTCTTAGCATGATAGAGACAGGCAGTGGGGGAGGGTGGTTACAGGGTGCTAGCTCAAAATCCCAATGCAGACTCTGGACCCAGCCTAGCTAGGACAAGGAAGGAGGACCCAGTTTATTCAGGACACAGTGTGGCTGCCTCAAAGTGCTCTGTCTCTACAGCCATCAGAGTTAAACCCAATAAGACATGTTCTCATCTGGTAACAATATCTGGCTGCATCCAGAGCGATGAGAACACATGCTGATTCTGTCAGGATTAGTCACCTCTGTCCTGAGTCCAAATGCAAGTGTCAAAGACGGCCCCTGTATTCTGTGGGGCAGGGAGTGGGGTGCTCAGAAGAGGGTATGCCTTTGTCCCTCAGCAGACCTGGAACCCTTGAGATTGGGAGACCCTGAACCTCTGCCCCATGCCTCAGAAGGGCTACTTAGCTGGGAAGAAGCCAGCACACATGAGAGAGGGAAGGATTCCTCTCACTTCCCTCCAGCAGCAGGAAGGACCACATCTAAGTAACCCTGGACCTCGTGCACATTTACCGCAAAAGGTGGGCTAATGCCCTCTAACCCACTTTGACAGGCCTCAATCAAAGCCAGATCACTAAATAGCAGCAGCCCCCACCGGCTCCTCTTTAGCTCAATAGCTGGCCTGATAGCTAAAGATAAATGCAGGGCAGGATGGGGTGGATATCATTTGGACCCAAAAGGGGACTACAGCTGAGGCAAGCAGCACACCTGGGGAGATAGGCCAGCTCTGAGCTCTTGATGAAAGGGCCAGGAGCAGAGATAAAACCCTAGTAGCTGGACTTTCCTTTCAGGAGCCCCTGCCTGTGAGCCAGGGAATCTGACTGAGCAAAAATGGTATGGCGGACTCCCCCCTGCACATCTGCTGGTAATGCCTTTCTTACCTCTCAGCTCCACAAATAAGACCTGATCATCAGAACCAACCAGTCCCTTCACCCAGGAAACTTTCTCTGATGTACCAAGTGGAATCAGGGGGCCCTTGTGCTGAGTCCTTATTGGGCAAGTCACTTTGTCATTTGGTACACTTGGCCATCCTTATGTCTGGTCCCCTGTTACAACAGTTTTCCCTTAAGGCAGTGAATGTGCTGTGATTCATTCTCCTATGACCCCCCACATGCCCTCCCCCAAGCACCCAGAACTATACCTTGTACATAGTAGATGCTCAGTAAACATTTGCTGACTTGAAAACATCTGAAATAAAAGGAAATGTGGGCACGGCAATGGAGTAGAATCCTGGTCCACCCAAAGCTATCTAGGCCCTACTCTGCCCTGTTACCAATCTTCCTAGCCCGCCCCTACCCTACACAGCCCTCACATATCTGTCCCTTCCTGTAACCCAGTTCCCTTTGCTGACTATCATTACCATGACTGCTGGACAGTCACTCTTAGCTACTCTGTCCTTCAGTCCATCCAAGGCTCACAGCCTCCTGAAAGCCAAGCTTGGCATTATTTCAAGTCACCTCTGAGTAGTCTCATCTCAAAGCTAAATGGAACAATCTTAGTTTTCTACCAGACATTCAACAGGAATTCTTTGGTTACCTGCCTTGTCTTCTATAAGATGACATAAAAGGGAAAAATAAAAAAGCTCCAGCTTTGGAGGAAACAGATATAGGTTCAGTTCCTAGCTCTGTACTTATTAGCTGAGTGGCCTGAGTTTCCTCATTTGAAAAACAGGGGTGGGGGCAAGGCACAGTGGCTCTCCCTTGTAATCCTAGCACTCTGGGATACAGAGGCGGGCAGATTACTTGAGTTCAAGACCAGCCTGAGACCCCCATCTCTAAAAATACCCAGGCATTGTGGCAGGTCCTTGAGGCCAGGAGTTCAAGACCAGACTGAACAAGAGCAAGAGCCCGTCTATGATAAAAATAGAAAGACTAGCTAGGCATGGTGGTGGGTACCTGTAGTCCTAGCTAACTTGGGAGGCTGAGACAAGAGGATTGCTTGAGCCTAAGACTTCCAGGTTGCTGTGAGCTATGATGCCACAGCACTCTACCCAGAGTGACAAAGTGAGACTGTCTCAAAAAAAAAAGAAAAGAAATCAGCAGTGGGATGCCTCTCAAGGGAGATATATAGATCAGCAACACTGTAGGTAAATAAATCTTTGACACAGAAATGCTCACCACATGCTAAATGTTATCATTACTCTGAACTAGCTCTCTGGCTTGTTTTCAGATCACTAAGCTGAAGCTAGTTCATCTGATAGTTTATAAGGGTTATGTTCAAAGGGATAGGGTTGGTTGAAGTTGCTTTCTTAAGTCAGTGGCCCAAGGAACACACTATTAATAAGAGCTAAGCCACTGGGTGTCATTCTAATCTTGTCACCTCTGATCTAAGGTGTCAAAAGTGGTCCATAAGCTGGCATCACTTTCTTTTGAATGTCCCCAGCAGTAGCAAATCCTTGTCCTTGAGTTTTGGAAACAATAAAAGGTCATCAGGTCAAGCCCTGGGTGGTTGAGCTGGGTGGTTCTGCTCTGGGGCAAATCCTTGGGGATTGTATATCAGCTCTCCTGTGACACCATCACCCACCAAGGCAAGTGCTTTGAAGAAAAGCCATTAATTTGGATCTCTAAATTCTGGCTTTCTTTTTGCCATCTCAAACCTAAACAACCCTACAGCTTGAGGGAGTTTCCAAAGAGAGAAACAGAGGCATGTGACTGATGCCTCCTGACTGACTAGCAAGGCCACAGGCAACCCCAGTGGCTGCTGCACCCAGACTCCTGAGGTCAGAGTTACCATCTGAGACTGGGGCCTGCCACCAATAGCCTTGGGAATGGTTCTGACCCCAAATCAGGTTATCCTTGGCCCAGAGAGGTACCACTTGCCTTAGACAGTGATGTGGGGATAGTGCTGTCGGACAGAACTCCCTCGCAGCAGCAGCAGCAGCAACATTCTGGAATAGATACTCAAGCTGGCCAAGAGGCATGCCACCTGTCCTGAAAGCCTGGGCCAGCCAACTCGTAACTGATAACATTTTCCCTTGCAGAGTTGGTGACCATAAATTCCTTCAACCCAAAAGGTTTTGATTAACAGGGGTGGGAGGTCAGAGAAAATCCAAGATGGGGCCCCAAGATGGATGGGACTACGCACTGCACCAGACCCAGGGACTTTTCTGGCTGTCCCTCCCCTCTCAGCACTTTTTCTAGGAGTCCGTATTGAAAGGTGTATGGCTCTACTCCCCGACAACATGGCCAGCTGGCACACACAGATGTTGGCCAGTCAGAGCTTACTTTGGCAGAGCCCCTACACTAAGGACATAAACACAGTTGACACCCAGTACCTACCCTCAAATTAAGCAAATTAAAGTAGCCTAAGGGGCTTCCTTTCTGGGGGCCCAGACAGGCACAATCAGACATCAGTGGGCAAGTGGGCATTCTAGAAGCCCATGCCAGGGCCAGCCATGGAGTGGAACACAGAGTGGACAGGTTGCGGGGTAGAGGGAAGAGTGGGGGAGGGCCCAGTGAGAGATGGGCCCTGAAGTGCTGCGGGACTCAGGTCACAGGGAGACCTAGAAGGCCAGGCAGGGAAGCTTTGCCCTGCTGAAAGAGTCACAGGGAATCAAGGGAGTTTAAAACAAGAGAGTGACATATGGTGAGTGGTGTTTTGGAAAGCTTTATAATTATATGGGGGAGGAGGGCACTCCAGGAAGTGACACTACAGTAAGAAGGCCTAGGGAGGCCAGGAGTCCACAAGTCCTGTGCTTGGGGAAAGAGATGGTCAGCAGATGGCGGTGAGGCCTGCAAACTCCCCTTGCCTGCCACCCCCCAGCACCCCCAGCTCCATCTATGGTAGCTGAGAGTTTGGTAAAACGTTCTCCATGTACCTTCTGCTTCCACAGAATAAACCATAAAGAGTCATGGAGACAGGGATAAAAGGAAGTGTTATGGCCACAGGAACTACTGCCTGGGTCTGAGGCAGGTTGGAGGGGCAGTACAAGGCCATTTGTCTCTAGGAAGTGAAGGCCATTACTAGGAGGACAATAATCTATTCTCCTTAACATTCATTTGCTAATAGCATTTTCAAAACAAGGTTAGATTACCTTAATTTGCCTACTTAAGTTAAATGAAAGAAATCTCAACATTTTAAGTTCTTACTATGAACTGTAGAATAGTTACATGAATGATTCACTTCCCTCCTGCCCACCTCTGGTCTCATCAAAAAAAAAAAAAAATTTAGGAATGTTGATCTGAAATTCATGTATGGCATTGTCAAAGGAACCAAACTTAGGTAAAAGTACCAGCCTGGAGAGACTGTAGGCATCCCTGGATTCCTACACATGGCGTGAGAATTTCAGAATTACTGAATTACTAAGGAGTGTTTATTGGGGAGGCTAAGGGACTGGGAGATTATAGGGATGGGTCAGAGGAGAAAATGACAAGGCTGAACCAGGGGCTTCAAGAGCCTACAACCACCAATGGGGAGAGGTAGGTTGGACCAAGGAAAAAGGCTCAGACACAGTCTTTTTTTGGTTCCTGCACTACCACTCACAGATGAAGGAACCTGTGGGCAAATTTCGTAGATCCTTCTCTTTGGCTCTCCTGTACTCATCTTTCAAAAAAGTTAGCTGGAAGGCAATTTGGCAAGGTCTACCAAACTACCTTTTGGCCCAGACATTTCATTTCTGGGTGTTTATCTTATATATGTATATAGTCACAGAATACACAAAGACTCATTGCAGTATTATTTGTAATAATGAAGAACAAAAACAGGCCAGGACCACTGGCTCATGCCTGTAATCCTAGTACTCTGGGAGGCTGAGGTAGGTAGATTGCTTGAGGCCAGGAGTTTGAGACCAGCGTGAGCAAGAGGGAGACCCTGTCTCTACTAAAATAGAAAAACTAGAGCCCATCTCTATTAAAAACAGAAAAACTAGCCGGGAATTGTGGCAGCCACCTGTAGTCCCAGCTATTCAGGAGGCTGAAGCAAAAGATCTCTTAAACCCAAGAGTTTGAGGTTGCTGTGAGCTATGAAGCCACAGCACTCTACCCCAGAGTGACAGAGTAAAATTCTGGAGGGGGGAGAACAAAAAACAATATAAACAAGCTATGGCACATCCACACAATGGAATGCTACACGACACCAAAAACAAGGGATTAAAAAGAGAGAGATGAATGATACTTGACACACAATTAAGTGAAAAAGCAAGATGTAGAACAGTTGCAAAGTGAGCTACTAAGTGAAAAACGAAGAGGATGAATAGACACTTATGTTCCTGTATGTACAGACTCTGTCTGGAAGGAAATGTGAAGAACCAAACACAGGAAGCCTCTGGCAAGGAGATCTAGGCCTAAAGGCTGTAAAACAGAGATTTGCATTTTTTAAAATCATGAGTATATGCTGTTTTCATTGGAGGGGGTTGTTTGTGTGTTTTGGGGACAGATTCTCACTCTGTTGCTCCCAGTAGAGTACAGTGGCATCATCATGGCTCACTACAACCTGCAACTCCTAGACTTAAGTGATCCTCCTGCCTCAGCTTCCCCAGTAGCTAGGACTACAGGCATCAACCCCTGTGGCTGGCTAATATTTTTCTTCTATTTTTAATATAGACCGGGTCTCACTCCTGCCCTTAAGCAATTCTCCTGTCTTGGTCTCCCATAGTGCTAGGATTACAGGTGTGAGCCACCCTACCCAGCCCATGTACTGCTTTTGGAAAAAAAAAAATGTGTGTCAAATAAAAAATGATTAAAGGATATCACCTCCTGCCCTCCTGGCCCCACTAGGCTGCCATGTAGACCAAATGTACTTATGTGATCCAGAGCTCTCTCTGTACCATGCTAGACAAGGAATTCCTGCCTAACAACTGTGTAACAAGAGTGCTTGGTTTTACTGAAATGCTTTCTCACTCTTGAAAGCAATTCTGGGTTGTTCAGCTGCACAGCAGTGAGGAAGAGCTGTTAGGGATATTGTCAAAGCTGGAATCAGACAACCAGTAGCACAACAGAGGGGTTGCTGGGCAGGGCCTTGTTTGTCCTCAGCTCATGCCAGCTCAGCTCTCTGTGACTCCCAGGACCCAAAGGGAAGGTGCACTCTACAGGGAAGTTTTGCTCCCAAGCTTCTTTTCTTTCTGTTAGCAGATTTATGGTTTCCATGTGAGAGATTTTCTATCTATGGGTATTTCTAAATGTTTTCCACTTTTTCCCAGAATCTGCTTTTGAAATAATTTTCACTGAGATTTAACAGATGTCCAATTTAACAACCTAAAGGGGTGCTGGAAAGAAAACACTTCACAGTGCACATTGTTTTATACTGCAAAAGTCACTTACAAAAGATTGTTAGGGATGAGTACTTTGTTTATTAAAATTCTGCACAGGTGCCAAAGAAGTCTCTGGCCTTAAAATTCTGAGAAGTGGCCATAGTTCAACCAAGGGATACATTATCACACAACTCCTGGAAATAAAACTGGAACTTCAAGTTGTTCTCAAAGATCTCTCCAGTCATTGCTCTGGCTAGGCCCTCACTTTCTCTCTCATAAACAATATGCAGAAGTCTGATGGTATGGCAAGAAAAGCTTGAAACCTCAATCACTTCTGACTTCATGTGGTCTGCAAATATTTTCTGTGCCATTCTCCTCCTGAGGCAACCACTGCAGACTGTCTGGGATCCAAGTTAAGCCAAGGAAAGGGGACAAGAAGGAGGGAGTGACATGGAGCAGAAAGAAAGCTAATGAAGGGAGGCAAGAGTTGTTGATTTTAACCAGGAAATCAACTCATAAGACTGTAGGAGTCAGCCGTGGGGAACACCCACCAAGAAACAGTCATTAAGAAGAAAACTATGACAGAACAAAGTAAGAAAAACAAAAGCAAAGCAAAACAAAACAAAACCTGGTTAATTGAGTGCCATTATTGCTTTTATTGCATCTCCGTGGTGATTATCTGTTTACAAACCCATCTCCCACAGTGAACCACCAGCTCCACAAAAGCTGGGACCACCCTTCACCCATGTCTAAATCCAGCTCTCCTTTGGTAAAGGCAGTTAAGCCATTTCTTACCATTTCTATTGCCATTGTCCTAACCCAAGCCTCCATCATCGCTCACCTACACTGTTTTCAAGGACAATAAGCAAACCTAGTATTTAGAGGGCACTTACTCTGTGCCAGGCACTGCTTTGAGGGCTTTAATGGAATTTACTTATCCAACCCACACAAGTCTCTGAGGTAGGTCCTGTCATTTCAAGCTGTCCTCATACATCTCTCTAGTCACTGGTCTCAGATCCAGCTGGCCCCTCACTTTCTCACTCATAAACAAGATACTGAACAACATCCTCTTTCCACAGATGAGAACACTGGGCTCCGAGAGGCTAAGTAAGTTCTTCCAGGAGGAACAGCTAGATTGGCAGAACTAGGATGGCCCTCAGCTGACTTCCTAGTGTGCCTTGTCAACCATGCTGCCTACAACGCCAGAAGGAGGATGCACTTTTCCAAAACTTGAAACTCATCAAAGTACTTCAGTAGTTTCCTTGACCTGCTGAGATAAAGTTAAAACCTCCACCAGGCCTGCAGAGCTCTCCTCACCCTTTCTGTGCCATAATGTACCCTCCTGCCTCCAGATCTTTGCATTTGCTTTTCCTGACTCCAGAAACACCTTTCCTCTGCTCACATTGCTGGCTCCTTTCCAATCTTAAGCTCCTAGATTAAAACTGGCCTTTTAAGACAGACTCTCCCTAACTAACCTCTCCACTTTATCACCAGAGCACTTAACCCGACCTGAAAATCACTGTAGTCCTGTATCTGGCGCCTGCTCTCCACCCGCCTCCTTAACACTCCGCGGGTTCTGAAGACCTGCCGCGCCTGTTCGGAGGCCTCTGTGCCGAGCGTGGCACTGAGCCTGGCACACAGTAGGCGCTCAATGCTAATCTGTGAACCTGATGAATGCTGGAAGGATGCCCTGCACTCTGCCGGGTTCCTGGCGCTAAGGCCACGGGCTCCGAGCAGAGGCGAGACCAGAGCCCGGCCAGGCAGCGGCAGCCGCGACCCGATAGCTCAGGCCAGGCTCTGAGGCGAGAAATGGGGCGAGGGCTCCTCACCTGCGCGTCGCGGCGGCCGTGCCAGATCAGCCCTGCCAAGGTCAGCCAGCAGTTCAGCCCTCGTGCCTGGCCACCCACCCTCCCCGAACAGCTGAGCTTCAGACCCTCGCAGCAGAGACGGTCCTCGGGACCAGGCGGAAACGCGCCCCGGAGCTGGGCCCCATCCCGGACGGAGGTTGGGCCGGCTTGTCCTCCGCCTCCGGCTCTGGCGGGCTCGCGGTACGGCCAGGCCAGGCCAAGACGGGCTGGGCCTCGTCCGGCGCGGGGCCCGTTCCCTGGGCAACCGCGCGGGCTACGGCGCCCCACAGCGGCCAAACCGCGCTGCGTCACTTCGCGCCGGTACCCTGGCTTGGGGCGGGGTTTGCCAGGGACCCCCTGGAGCCCCAGCCAGTCCTTTCCTGATTTTTTTCTAACCTCCGTCCTAGAAAACCCACTTTTCCCCGTCCTCGATCCCCAATTTGCCCTCCCAAAATCCTAACTTGACCTAAGGGCGCCCCCCATCCAGTTCCTCCCGAGACCATCACTCTGAGGCAGACCCTTAGTCAACTTGCACGCTTATGAGATTATGTGCCGGCCACGGGACATATCCTGGGGAACATCCATGAGATCCTGGTGCTTCAGGGAGCTTGCACATTTATTTGAGCTGGACAAATAAATGATATAACTAAAAATGCAGGTGCCCCATAATATAAAACATGAAGTGTAAGAGCTTAAAATATGTAGCACAAAATATCTCATTTCCTTATTGCCTTTAAATCAAGCATAAATCTACTGAAAGTCCACATCTTCTGATGGGAAATTTACTCTTGGTCTCCACTGGGCTCCTCTTCCCTGTTACCTGACTTATATCCTTTTTTCCTCTTATTTTGTTAAAGTGGGTGGTAGTCGGAATAAGAGGCCCCCAAAGATGTCTTCACCCTAATTTCTGGAACCTGTGAGTATGTTACCAGACATGTCAAAAGGATTTTGCAGAGGAGATTAAGTTAAGATTCTGGAGATGGAGGAAGAGTCTCTTGGGTGATCTGGGTGGGCTCAGTGTGGTCACAAGGGCCCTTGTAAGAGGGAGGCAGGAGGTTCAGAGTAGGAGAAAGACATATAAAGTTGGAGCAGAGAGCAGAGAAATACGAAGACACTGTACCACAGGTTTTGAAGATACA
>NW_003852546.1:1551223-1576551 GCF_000181295.1 Otolemur garnettii | reverse complement strand
GCTTTTTTGAAACAGTCTTGCTCTGTCACCCCAGGTAGAGTACAGTGACATCATCATAGTTCACTGCACCCTCAAACTCCTGGGCTTAAGCTATCCTGCTGCCTCAGCCTTCCCAGTACATACCTGACTAATTTTTCTATTTTTAGTAGAGATGGGGATCTCACTTTTGCTCAAGCTGGTTTTGAACTCCTGAGCTCAAGCCATCCTCCCATCTCAGCCTCCCAGAGTGCTAGGATTACAGGTATGAGCTACCATACCCAGCCCTATCACCCTGACTTTGGCTCAGTGAGACCATTTCCAACTTTTGACCTCCAGAACTATAAAGACAATAAATTTGTGGTAATTCGTTACAGCAACAATAGGATTTCCAATAGGGTTAAGTGCGCAAACATAATAATAGTAAATTAAAGCTGTTTTCAATTGAACAAAAATCCAAATGACAGCTCATATTCCCGTGACAGCTTTGTGAGTGACTCCAGGCCAGGCTTTCTGAGATAGGAATTCTCTCATCCCAAATCTGTTTTTTAAAGGCACAGGCAGTTCAAACACATATTCTTTCTGAGTTTGTCATCATCTTGTGGTCCCAATCCAGAAGCTGACACTGCCCAGGATATCACCAATTGAAGAAGGCCACACATCGCTCATCTCTAGGCAGGCAGATGGCAGAGAAATCTTTCTAATGTGCAACACCACCTCATCAGTCCTGTTTAAGATACTTCCAGGGCTCCCTTTTGCCTTTAGGATCAAAATGCCAAAACATGGCTTCCAAGGCCCTGCTGGGCAGGCTTCTGGTCTGCGGAGCTCACACCTGTCCTCTGTGACTCTTCCACTGCTCTTGGAACCAGCCGCATTTGCTTCCACCCTCAGGCCTTTTCCCACAGGGTTCCCTTTACCTTCTTAGAGTATTGTTCTAGCTCATCTAGCCCCTTCCCTCTGCCAATTTCTATGAATATGTGAGACACATTTTTCTGGGACAGAAGTCAGCCCCTCAGGGAGGATTTGTTCCTGCCCGGAACTGTGGCTCCTTGCTGTAAAATGTAAGTTTGCCCAAGGATGAAAAGCCTAGGCCACCGGATAAAAAAGGCCAACTGTGTTGTTATGGTCTTGCACATGCGTGTGAGCTGACTTACGTTACTCTTTGAAACTGCCAGAGGAGGCTCCAGGGCAGACAAAGCTGGCTGATTCCGCCGGGGCCCAAACAAGCCATAGGTCCTTAATTAGAGCCAGTGTGCTCCCAGGCTTTCCTGGCACTTCCTGTCCCAGGGCTGGTCCCTGCTTACTTAGTTCAATCCCACTGCCACCAGTCACCAGCTGGTGACCTGGGCAATTTTTTAAGTCTCCAAATCTCAATTTGCTTATATGTGAACTTGCAACTCCACAGGGCTAGCTTGAGGCCTGAGACTATAATAATGCACTCAAGAGTGTTCAATGATACTAATCATTGGTACCTATAATCTAGACCATCCTTGTCTTTCTATCAGGAAATAATGCTATCTATTTCATCAACTAATGAAATTAAATTTAAATGTTAAATTAGCCTGGGTAGGAGATGGTTGGCCATAGCTCTTGCTCACCAGGTCCACTTCATCTAGGTCACAGTACCCTCTCCACTGGGCCTGCATGAGTCAGCCCATTCACTTGGCTTGTCCCCATGGCCACCAGCATCATTTTGCCTTGGCCAACATAGCAGCCTTCTAACTGGTCTCTCAGCTTCCACTGGGGGCTCCTTGTCTCCCACCCCACCTTCCCCATCAGACCATCTCCTCACTGCCTCTGGCTGTCTTTGATAAAAACAAAAACATACCAAGCTGATTATTTTACTTCCTGCTTACAACCCTCAACAACTCTCCCTGCTCCTCAGGGAGAGGTATTCCCATATGCCATGAAATTGGAATCAAAACCTCCTTCTCCCACAGCTACCACAGTCTCTAAGACTGGTTCCTGCTGACCTCTGCAGCCTTGCTAGCTGGGAAGAGTCAGCCCTCTCTATCCAAGGGCCTTTGTGCTTGAAGCTCACTCTACCTGGAACTTCCTCTGGGAAAGCTGCTTCTGCCCCCAGAATACAAGAGGCCATCACTCCCACAGCACCACGGGACTCTACTTTCTAGTTCCTTCTGTCCAGGGTGCCTGGATTGTGTAATGATCTGATAAAGGCCTGTCCCTCCAGCCAAAGAGAGAGCCCCCCAGGGAAGGAATGAAGTTTTTCTTGCTCACCATTGCTTCCCGAGCACAGAGCCTGGAATACAGTAAGCCCTCGAGAAATGTATGTCGAATAAAAGAAGGAACAAATGAAAGGCTAGTGCTCGTGGTTATAAATAACCACTCCTTGAATTATTTTTGTGTAAAAATTGACTTACATTACCATCCCTTCAACGTAGTAAATCTATTTTTTGTGTGTCCCTTGTAAAGCTGGGACATTCAAGACATTTTCCTCCCATTAATTTCTCCTTGTTAAGTGGTTTTTAAGACTGTTTGGGGCTTTAAGAAAGAAGTGCCATTTGGTATTTAAAATATTCCCTCAGCTTCCTCAGTGAGAAGGCTCTGGCAGATTTCCTACTGTTGACTATAACTGGTATGTCTTGGAACACGATGTCACCCTTCCAGAACTCTTCTTAGACCTAGATAAAACTTACTCTGTGTCTCCAGTTGGGGACAAGGTGTTTGGAAACAGCACCTTATGCAACAGAGCTGCTGGAGGGCCGCCCCTCGGAGGCAAATGAAATAAAAAAATCATGGTGTGTGGAAAATATGCCCACAGAGTCCTAGGAAGCAAAGATTTTAAAGCTTCTTTGCCAGTAATTCAGTTTTTATTTTTTGTTTCTTGGAAAACTGAAGGCTTATATTTACCACATGTGTTACCTAAGATGCAGAAAGTGGGGAGGAAAAAAGTGATCGCGGACTGGTAAGGATTTCGATTTCAGCCTGGTCCCAGCTGCCCTCTTTGCTACTGACCCCCCATGCCCACCCCTGCACAGGCTTCCTAGGGAGGAGTCTTTCCTTTCAGTGTGAATCTTTTTGCTTGCTCATTTCTATGGGGAATGGTACATACATGTAGAATTGTTCTTCCTCTATTTCAAAAACGTGCAGGGCTGAGACACCTAAATTTTTCCTCGAATACTTTAAAGCAAACTGTGTACCGGAACCTCCCAGACCTGCTCTCAGCGGAATTTCCTTTGAGTGTTCATATCTCAAAACCTTATGTAACCTGACACAATTATCTGAAAAAGCTCAGAATCCAAAAGAAAGATGTTCTGTGCCAGGAATGAAGGTCGGATCTGGGAAAGACGTGCTCTCCCCTCCCTGGGGACTGGGGCATACTTCACTATGACAATGCTTAATTCACATTCCAAAGAAAAAATGCTAAGCCCCTGGCATGATGACCAGTGGGTGCACTTGCCTCATCTCTCTGAACAAGGAATCGCTTAATGAGGGCTCCAGGGGCACTACAAAGGCCTGGACCCGGCTGGTGGTTAAAAATATTTCGATAATCATCTCCAGTGTCTGGTCCTCCCAGGGTGGAAGCGAGAATGGCTTGGGCCCCCTTAGGGATATAACCCCTCCACTGACTGCAAAAATTGACCCACCTGGAGAGCTGGCATCTCATGCCAGAGGTTAACAGCACAAATGGTGTCCAGGTGGGGGACTGGAATTCATACTTCTGCCAAGTGTTGGTCCAGGTGATTCTGACTCAAGCCCAGCCCCAGGCTCCCCCAACCTGACCCCAACCTACCCTCAACACAGGGAGGTAGGGAGAGAGGACACTACTGGAAGTGCAGATAAGAAAATTGGCTCCACCAGGAGACAACCCGCATTCGGGAAGACTCTCAGTCCAAGAAGCTCTTTTTCTTCTTTTATTTTCACTTCTGAAAATATCAACCTCGCTGGCTGTTTGCATACCAGTGGCAAGGGACCTCCAGGGAGAATCGACACCGCTCATAGGTGGTTGACTTTTCAAGGAATTCGCTGGAGAAAATTGTAGGCGAGTCTGTGAACAAACGCCCCTCCATCTGGTTTCAGTTTATTTTTTAAAAAAGCCCAACATACACAAGCCTCTCCACGAGCAATCAGAAAATAGCCGCAGCTTCCCCAGGAGGGTATTAGCCACCAGGGGTGGAGCTGAATTATGTATATGCAAATAAATTAAGCCAGTCAGCCAACAGCAACTAATTTTTGTAGCTTTTGCAGTTGTTCTGCCAAGAAAAGGCCTGAATCGGGATAATGGAAGCTAGTTTTGGAATTAGTCTTTAACAATCAAATTGCCTTAATTCTGCCGTTGGGAGATTATGTTTCTAATCCAGAAGCAAATAAAACAAAGTTGCCCATGGAATAATGCCAATCCCCTAAGCATTGGCCAGAGGACAATGTGGCCTGATAATTAGGAGCATAGGGTTTAGATGGCTGTGTGACCTAGGGCATGGCATGTAACCTCTCTGAGCTGGTTTCCTTATTTATAGGAAGGGGATAATGATAGTACCTGCTGCCTAGTGATGATGTGAGGATAGTAAATAAAATGAAATACAAGCAAGCTGAGCACAAGGACTCGCACACAGCAAAGACACAGTAAATGTAGAAGAGGATTATCAATAACTCAGAGCCACACTGAGGGTCCAAGACTCTGAAGGGGTATCATATGGCGTTGGCTGAGCTCTCCCCTCAAGCGCTCTCAGCAGGGATTTGCTTTTCCCCCCTAGGACTGGTCCAGAAACCCCTGCAGAGCATATTCTTTTAGTGTTTCCCAATCCTGAGAACCCTAATCCCCAAACATCTGCCTTCCTGGAGACGGTAAAAGAAGTTCAGAGGAGGATGTCCCACACAGTTTGAAAACCACAGGTGATGCTCCTGGCTTCCTGCATCTTGCTGTCCCCTCTTCCCGGCCACCAAAGGGAAGATTTCCTTCAGTTCAGTAACTGAAGGGCCCTATTTCCAGAGACCCAGCCTAGATGAGACACCTCTGAAAAATGGGGGATTTTGGTTCATGCCTAGAGCATGCAGAGGCGAGCTGCAAACCTCCAGGGCTCCCATGCTACATGAGTGATGTACTTGGACCATGAGCACCCAGCTGCCTCTGGACTCAGCCCTTGCACATCCACCAGCACCTCCCACTCAGTTTGTTTAAACAGACCTCTGCTCTGTCCCTCATCTGGATGCAGTAACAGGACTCCCAGCCTCCCCCTCTTCCCCAAATCTAATTCCTGGCCAACTGGGACAGGAGTCTCATTTGCTCAGACCATCCCAAGTTTTCCTTTGCCTTCAGAATAAAGTGTAAAAGGCCACATGTGACAAACATGGCTCTGCCTTAACACAGAGTTGGGTTCAGGTACACCTCTGAGTTTGAATCTTGGGGTTGGTCCAAGTGTACTTGAGTTTGAGACCTTAAGCAATTTTCTCAGCCTCTGGAAGCCTCAGTTCCCTTGAGTAGAAAATGGTGATAATGTCATCTTCCATGTAAGACTATCATGAAGCACCAACACCAAACCCAGGGCTTGAGACAGAGCAGAAATTTGGGGGGCAGTGTGTGGAATGAAGATTGAGGATATGAGGAGGCACCTGTGGCTCAAAGGAGTAGGGTGCCAGCCCCATATGCCAGAGGTGGCGGGTTCATACCCAGCCCCAGCCAAAAACTGCAAAAAAAAAAAAACTTGAGGATATGGTGGGAACCAGGTGGCTGCCAGCCAGGGAAGATTAGGAGACCAGCTTTGGACATGCTGAATGTGAGGGACCTCTGTGTGTCCAAGGGAGGTGTCCAGGGGCAGCTGGACATGAGACCTAGAGTCATCAGGAAGGCTTTGGCTGGGAAGCCAGTGGGGGACTCGCCAGCATGTGAACAGGAAGATGAGCTCATGGTGGAGGAGGGTCCCCATGTGAAACCTTCTCAGTGAGGTTCACTAACAGCTGAGAAGTTCTAGAAGGAGGCTGAGCAGGAGAGGCAGTGAGGTAGGAAACCCAGAAGCAGTAGCTTCACAGGCACCAAAGGGAGAAAGGGCCTAGGGCAGGAAAGAGAGGCCAGCACAGGGTTAGCTGAAGGCAGAGATGGGCCAAGGGGATTTAGGTTCTAAGAGGTCATTTGCTGGTTACATTTGTTGAGGTCAGGAAAGGAGCACAAGTAGGGGAGGAGAGAGTGATGATGGTGATTATAGAAATGTGGCTGTGACTAGAGGAACAGCAAAAGAACAATGCTTTAAGAAGAGATATAGGATTGAGGCTACAAATGGCTGAGGCCAGAGCCAATGCACTTGCTGCTGGGAAGGGGCAAGCGGTTAGCTGTTAACATTTGCTGAGCCCAGCACAAGGCCTGGCCTACAGTAGGGATCCAATACAAGTTTGCTTTCTTTGAGGACCCAAAGCTGTGGAAGCACAGCTCAAGGCAGGGCCTCCTTGGGACTCTGCAGCCGCTAAGCTGGACCACGGAAGGAGGAAGAGGTGGTGAGTGTGTGCTTGGCTCCAGGACCCCAGTATAAGTCAGAGGACAGAGTGTGAGCACTCTCAGCCTTTGCAGCCCCACCCTGGACATCTCTCTCCCTCATCCACAGATCCAGCAGTGACCTGCCTAGTCTTTATCCCCTGCAGAGCCGCATCCTCCCCAAAATGCCAGCAGATGGTGCCAGTGAGCTGCTGGACTGCCCAAAGGAGCCTGGAGCCAGCCGTGCCGGCCTCCCACCTACCCTTGGTCCTCAAGAGCCTGGGGCATGCTAAGGGTTTGGCTAACCAAATTTCTGACCAAGGGGTGTGAGGAGTGAGACAAAGGACTATGGGAGACTGTGGGCTGAGGGCTTAGGGGCGGGGTGGCTCAGGGGCTCTGCTCCTTCTGGTTGCCCTTCATTCCTCTGCCCTGCCAAGCTCCACCTTATCTGCTGGGGCTCCCACCCTCTACCCCCCTTCCCTTCTCTTCCCTGGAGGCCTCCGCTAAGCCAGACTCCTGGTTCTGGCAGAGGCTGGTTCTCTGCCCCTAGGCAGGCACAACCTGGCACCAGGCCTCAGACAGGGCTGGGCCAGCCCCTCCCAGCCATGACTGCCCAAACCACCTTCTATTTCTAAAACGTCTCCACCTAATGAGGGCTAAAGGGTCAGCAGCATAGATCCTGGGGAGGAGGATGCATGGCCTGCTGGCCTAGGAAGTGGGATGAGTAGGAGAATGGGTAGTTTCTATAAAATTGTGGTGGACTGTCCAGTCCCACCCAGACCCAAATCCCACAAGACTGATGACTCTGCCCAAGGTGGCACAGTGTCCCAGAAGCTGCGTTGCAAACACCCCCTTCCCCTGTGCTCTGAAGCCAATGGCAATTCCCTACACCCCCTCTTGGCAAGTCTCCCTGTCCATTGTGGGCTTCCTGACCAGTCGGGATCCTTCCTGCTTCCTTCACAGGACGTGTAGGACCCCGCTTCCCAGTCTTCACCTTGCCTTCCTGCCCCCATCACCCTACCCTTCAACTCTTACTCTGCTTTTACCTTGAAGGCTCCCCAGGACCCCCACTCTCTCTTCTACCTCCTCCCCAGCCCCAAGTGAAAGCCTGAGATGGGCCAGTGTTCAGTGGCTAGAGCTGGGGAGGAGGGGGGAGTCCATCCATTCCAGGCTCTTGAACCCAAGTCAGGAAGCCAAGCCAAGGGCACTGTGCCTACCCTTAAGCTTGGGCCATACATTGAGGGTGACAGGAGTCTGACTTTGGAAAAGTAATGTTGCTCTGAGTTTCTAAAGGCAGGATGACCCAGACTGAAAGAGAGAACTACCAGAAACACACACAGATGTACTCACATGCACACACAGGGTCACGGCATAGGGAACACAACTAAATGGCGTGGCCAAGCCATGGAGCCCCATGCACACGAATGCATACAAACACAGGCACACAAGGTCATGTACTCAAGGTCAGGCACACACATGCTCCTCGGGCAAGTCCTGCTTCCCAGGGTGGAGGCCAGCCTGTCATCCATACTACAGGAGGGGGTATAGGTGAAGGCACAGGAGTGGCTCTAGGTACGAGATGGATCTTCCACCCAGTCTCTCTCCTTAAGTTCAGCTCCCAGCCCCCCTCCCTTAGATTTCCCTGGTCCACCTTGGCTTAGGTGCCAAGCCTGGGTGGCAGAGAAGGCTTTGAAGGAGGCATTGCCATGTAGCTCTGGCACAGAGAATGGGCACCTAAGAAAGAGAATGGGTAGTTTCTATAGGGCTGGGAGGTGTGCAAAAGAGTCATGACCTGCCATGACCTGCCATGACCTAGAAAGGGCAGAGGTGAGGTGCTGGGGCAAGGGCTGGAGGCCCACAGAAAGCAAGGACCCCTCTGCCATGGCTGCACCTACTCCCCTCAGCACAGAGTCTGGCAGTCAGGCACTGGCAGCAATTCCTAGTGCCTGGCAGAGCCATGGCATGGATGCTAGACACAGGGTGCCAGACATGGGGGTGGGCAGGGTGGGGAGCCGCTGGGCCACACACAAATGCGGACCTTCACAGGCAGAAAAATGTACCCACATTCACCACTTATTTTATCCCCTGGGGATTCAGGGGAGAAAGGCCTTTGAGGCTGCCTTCCCTGATTTCCAGGTGTCCCCATTGACCTGGCTCTTGAGGTGAGAGGTTGGCCAGAGGTAATGGGAAACCTAGCCGACTCCCTGCTCCGACCCCACACACATACATTTGTGTGGCAGGAGGTGGGGTTGTATATATCATTCCCAGGGCTAAGGGGAAAGGTGGAGCAGAGACTCTCAAGAACCCAGGAGGTCACCAGACAGCCTCCTGCCTCTGCCCCAGGCGGATTTCTTGGCCAAGAGCTGCTCAGAGGTGAGCGCGCCTTAGGATGTGTATGCCAGGGCCCTGCGGCCGCGCACCGCGTGGGAGTGCGGCGCTTGTGCGGGCGACGGCGGCAGCGGCGACAGAGCGAGGGCGGGCTGCTTTCCTGCGGTGTTCCGGTAGTGTAGGGCGCCCGGATGCAGGTTGTGTGTGTCCTCAGGTGTCCCGAGCAAGTGTGAGCTACATGTGCTCACTTGAGAGCGGCGGCTTCGCGGCCCTGGGCGCGTGGGCGGGGGCGCAAGGGTGAGCGGAGGCAGGGCACTGGGGCCGGACAGACTGGCCCTTTCCCCAGCCCTGTTGGCTTCTCCTAGCGCAACAACTTTGGGACTTTGTTCCGGCTTCTTCCCGAGCGGATCTGGCTCAGGGGGAGGGGCGGGCGAGGGGGGCCACCTGCCCAGCTGGGGGTGCCCAGAGAGAAATGGAGTCAGACCACGCCCCCACCACGCCCTCGCCCCCGCCCCCCAGGCGCTCTTTATAAGCTCTGCCCGAGGGCGAGCAGAGAAAGCGAATATCCTTCCCGTCCCAGGCTGGTGTTCCCCTGCACCCCGCATCCCGGCCCCAGTCTCTTTCTACTCCCCAGCCCGGCCCCCGCCCCGCCCCGCCCCAGACCGGCCCGGCCGCCATGGAGCGCTGGCCTTGGCCGTCGGGCGGCGCCTGGCTGCTCGTGGCTGCCCGCGCACTGCTGCAGCTGCTTCGTGCAGACCTGCGTCTGGGCCGCCCGCTGCTGGCGGCGCTGGCGTTGCTGGCCGTGCTCGACTGGCTGTGCCAGCGCCTGCTGCCCCCGCCGGCTGCACTCGCCGTGCTGGCCGCCGCTGGTTGGATCGCTTTGTCCCGCCTGGCGCGCCCGCCGCGCCTGCCGGTGGCCACTCGCGCGGTGCTCATCACCGGTGAGTGCGCAGGGCGCGGAGCGCGGGGGCCCCCGGCTCGCGGGCGGTATTGGACACTCAGAGGACTCCCCATGGGCACTGCCAAAGCGGGTTCCCCAGCGTAGGAATGGGATATTTTTTCCTCCCCCGGGTGCAGGGAGCGAGCCAAGTAAGGAGCGCCGGGCACCTTCCCAAGTCCGGGTTAACAACCTGCTGCTGCTAGGAGTGTTGGAGGGAAAGTAAAGCAGAGATTGGTCAGGTGTGCAAAGGAAAGGTAGCTGAGAAAGGGGGAGCCTCCTGGAGTTTGGGAGTTAATACAGTGCTCCTCCCCAAGAAAGCAAGCAGTCTTGGGGCAGGGGACAGTGCTCTGAAGGACTTAATAGGGCTTGAGAAGGGAGGATAGTCACCCTTTGAACTCTATTTGACATCTCCACGTGGGACACCCCATCTCTTATTCCCTGGGCCAGAGGAAAAAACTTAGATGGGGAGCTGCTGCCTGCTGGCTGGGATTCTCTGAGTTCAGAAGAGCTTGAGGTCACCATACAGGGCAGCTGGACATTCAGCTGCCTCCCAGGTCCAGCCACCAACCACCAAACTGCTGAGATAGCAGTCCAGAGTCTGCAGCCGGCATCCCATCCCCCATCTCTCCTGGTCCTCAGTGCCCAGGAAGGAGATGTTGGAGAGCTGGCCTCAGGTGCTTTGGGTGCCTGGCTGAGCTCCTTTGTCTAACGCAGGGAATAAATCTGTCACCAGAGTGAGGGAAGGGAAAGGGAGGCTGGAGGCCCAGCTGGAAGTGGGGAGGGGGAGAAAGCTAGGTTCTATTGCCGGGGCGGGGAGGTGTCAGCCTAGTCTCTTCCCAAAACCCCCTAGGTTTGGACAGGTTCTCTGGGCTCTGTCCTTACACTGGGCCTGGGCTGGAGACAGCCATAAAGCTGGCTTCTCAGAGACCTTGGTCCAGTAGGGGGCCCTGCATGATCAGATTGGCCCCTGGGAGAACTTCTCAGTGGAGAAAATCCATGATCTGGGCCTCAGAAGATGAGTGGAGATAGATGGAGTATGAAAGGTATCTTGGATCAGAGAAAGGTTGTGGGACAAAGGCTTAAAGCAGAAATATGCATGGCCTGAGTAGGGGACACTCAGTGTGCTGTGGGGAGTGTTGTGGGATATGAGGTTGAGTGTTTGGGAGGGGCTTTGAATGTTTGAATGTCAGGTAAGAAGCCAGACTGATGAAGCAGGGCAGGGTAGGGTGGGGGTAGCACAAGGGGTTTGGGTTGCGAGGCTGGGTGCCTGTGTGCATGCCTGTATACATCTGTGCACTGACATTGGTAGGCATTCAGCCTGTGAAAGAACATCCATGCAGGTTAGAGGTATATACATATATCTGAATGTGTGCAGGTGAAAAAGAGGGCATGCAAACTGTGGGTGACTATGTTGGGATCACAGAATTAAGGCTCTGGGAGGCCTTAGATTCCCTTGGGAGCGCCTGTCTGGTTTGGAAAGCAGGAGGGGCAAATGCACACACAGAAGCTCACGCCTCTTCTCCAGCCAGGCTAGCCAGGGAAGGACCGCTTGGCCTGGCTGGCAGCCCCCAGCACACAAAACCCAGCTTGAACCCCCTTGCCCCACAGCTTTGTTCTCTGCATTGGTAGAGGGGCAGGGCTGGGATGGGAAGGAGTGCTGAGTCCTTCAGAAGTGGGGAAGCAAAGCCGCTTTGAGCTTCTGTTGGGCAGGACCACCAGGGATGGGGGGGGCGAGCTTCTGAGAACCTCCTTCCTCAATGGCTCTCCCTCCAAATGGAAACAATCTAGGAAGCAAGGTCTCCCAGTATCACAGACTCCTACACTGGCTCTTCCTTCTGGTGGTTCTCTCTGCACACCAAAGACAGGAAATTAAGCCTCTAAGAGTGATAACCAACCTCAGATCACACTCGGAGGGTGTGGGAAGAGATTCAAATGTATGTCTTCTCCACTCATCATGGTCCCTCTCCTGGGGCAAGTGGTTTGGGGCTCAGAAAACACCCTACTGTTACCACTGATTGGAATGCCAAAGGAGGAGGGTCAGGGGTGAAGTGGAGAGGGCTTCCAGCTTGCTACACCCTGGAACAAGAGTAGTGGGTGTTGAGGATGGGAAAGGAGGGACTCAGGCTGTACAGGCTGCACAGTGCTGTACCAGAAAGCTTGGGCTTCATCCTGAAGACGGCAGGCAGCCTTGGAAAGATTTTTAGCCACAGAGTGATAGTCATTTTTGGAAAGATCCTTCTGGCTGCTTAGGTAGAGAGTGGATTCAAGGGGGCAAGAAGCAACAGGACTGGAAAGTGGGCTGCTTCAGTGTCCACTAGAAAGGGAGGGAGACTGTGCACTAATAGCTGTGAGCTCTGGATATCAGTGCTGGGAGTTCACGTAATGCCAGTCTGGGATAGTCCTGACCTCACTCTGATTTTGGCAAGCACCTTAGCATTACCAGACCTCAGTTTCCTCTTCTATAAAGTGGGGGTCATAGGCCATATTTGATGGGGTAGCTATGGGGAATCAGGAAGATGACACAGAATTGCTGCTCAGGTTCAGGTAGAGGGGCAAAGCCAGGGATGGACCTAGAGAAGATGGAGTTAGGGCTGTTAACTGCTAGTAGAGTGTGCATCCAGAGACCTAGATCCCATCTAGACCCTGGTGATTCTGGGGTTTTCTCAGGATAGAGTTTACTGACTGCCCTGGCCTGGCCAGGTTGTGACTCTGGTTTTGGCAAGGAGACAGCCAAGAAACTGGACTCCATGGGCTTCACGGTGCTGGCCACTGTGTTGGAGTTGAATGGCCCCGGTGCCCTAGAGCTGCGCGCCTGCTGTTCCCCTCGCCTAAAGTTGCTGCAGATGGACCTAACCAAGCCAGCAGACATTAGCCGCGTGCTGGAGTTCACCAAGGCCCACACCACCAGCACAGGTCAGTGTCAAGTCTCTATCAGGCAAGGGTGTGGCCAGGCAGATGGAAGGGGTCAGGGACTGGAGTTTTGCTGCTGGGCTGACCTGAGGCTTCCTTTTCCTGCTGTGTGACCCCAGGTCTATGGGGCCTGGTCAACAATGCGGGTCACAATGAAGTGGTGGCCGATGTGGAGCTGTCTCCAGTGGCCACATTCCGCAGCTGTATGGAGGTGAACTTCTTTGGTGCACTGGAGCTGACCAAGGGCCTCCTGCCCCTGCTGCGCCGCTCAAGGGGTCGCATCGTGACTGTGGGCAGCCCAGCAGGTATGTACCCTCCCCCATTGGGAAAAGGAGCTGCTATGCAGCAGAGGAGGGTTAGGGAAGCCCCTGTTCCTGTGCCAGAGAGTGGTGGAGGATTGCTCAGGGAGCCCCTTGCCAAAGCTGAGCTACCCTACCCTTAATGTATCCCCAGGAGATATGCCTTATCCGTGCTTGGGAGCCTATGGGACCTCTAAGGCGGCCATAGCGCTGCTCATGGACACATTCAGCTGTGAACTCCTTCCCTGGGGGGTCAAGGTCAGCGTCATCCAGCCTGGCTGCTTCAAGACAGGTGAGTCTGGGCTAGGGGTAGGGCATTCATGGAGCTTGGGGCTGAGAAATGGGGGGTAAGCATGGTTTTATGGGGGCAGGGGCAGGGCTGGGGAATGAGCATGGCTTTGGCTAGGAGTGTGGCTTTGACTGGAGGCATACATAGTTCTCTTAGCTGACCCCAGTATGACCTTGCCACCCCTTCTCCAGAGTCTGTGACAAACGTGGGCCAGTGGGAGCGGCGCAAGCAATTGCTGCTGACCAGCCTGCCCCGAGAGTTGCTGCAGGCCTATGGCGAGGACTACATTGAGCACTTGCATAGGCAGTTCCTGAACTCACTACGCATGGCAGTGCCTGACCTCAACCCGGTTGTAGATGCCATCACAGATGCACTGCTGGCAGCTCGGCCGCGCCTCCGATATTACCCAGGCCGTGGCACGGGGCTCATGTACTTCATCCACCACTACCTGCCTGAGGGCCTGCGGCGCCGCTTCCTGCAGACCTTCTTCATCAGCCACTGTCTGCCTAGGGCACTGCAGCCTGGCCAGCCTGGCCCTAACTCTGCCCAGGACGCAGCCCAGGACCCAAACCCAAGCCCAGGCCCTTCCCCAACAGTGGCTCGGTGAGCCATGTGCACATATGGCCCAGCCACTTGAGCACAGGAGGCTCCAGGAGCCCCTGGTCCTCCACTGGGCATTATGACCCCCATGTCTGCCCTAGAGCTTGGCCTAAAGAACCCCAGCACCCTACTGCCGCTGCCTAGTCCAGGCCCAGTGAGGCTGAGGTTTTCCTGTGAGCCTTGGGGCCTGTCCACTGCTTCGTGAGCCCACAGACCCTCCTGGGCACAGTGCTTTACCCTGAAGCTTAGAAAACTCAGTTTTCTAAGGGCAATTTAGTGCAAGACTTCACTGTAGCCTGTGACAGGACCCTGCAGATAGTACCTCTGCAAATTAAGGAGTGATCATGTGGGTTGGGACCCCCTGAGGATTGTTCCTTGGCACCAGTGCCTCAGTGCTGCAATTGAAGGGTGAATCCCAACTGTCTCTTGACTGGCTCAAGAATTCAGGCCCCAACTACCCACTCCCAAGCCCCTCAAGCCACAGGGAAGCTATATACCCTACACTTCCCAATTGTCACTTTTTAAATAAAGACAAACTTTATTTCTCCTAGAGTGGTACAGATGCTATGCTTGGAGAGGGTAACTACTAGGTTGGCTGGGTGTGGCTGTATGACAGAAGTTGGGAACTCCTGGGGTTCCGCATGGAGGTTGGGGCACTGACCTAACTAGGCCCTTTCAGTAGTCTCTGTGATTTATACCCCCCTCCACTGACATTAAACAAATCATTTATCCCAAGATCTGAGTTCTCATGGAGAAAAGGGGGTAATGACCCTGAACCCCAGGAGTTATAAGGCTCAATAAAACATCTCGGGAGATAGACCTCCAAAGCCAGGACCCAACTCCCCAGGCCTGTGTCTGTGTCTGAGCCTCCAGCAGAAGAAGGGCTATCTTTCAGTGACACCCCCAACTCCCCTACCCCTGCTAAAGGAATCCAAGCTGCTGACAGTGAGGGAGGTAGAAGGTTTCAGCAGGGGTGACTCAGCAAGGGCAGGGTCATGGGGGGAAGTCAGGAGTCTGAGAGGGTATTAGGGCCCAAAGGAGGCAGCGGATAGCCAGGCTTAGAGAGGGAAGTTTTATTGTCTCAGAGGGGCAGAGCTACTTCCATTCACCCCAAGGACACACACACTCTATCCTTTCCACGGGCCTAGCTCTGAGAGTGACCCACAGAGATGAGAGGAGGCTCATCTCTGCCCCCAGGGATTCTCAGGTTAGGGAGGGACATGAAAGTGACCACATGCTTCTCAGACACATCAGCAGCTGTAAACATAGGGCTGAGGGGCGCCTCCTTTCTCTGGAGAAGGTCTTGGTCCATCCTTGGTGGGGGGAAACAGGTGCCCAGCTCCTTTTCAGGCCTAAGAGCAGTCTCAGAGAGGGCCAGGGAAGCTGGGCAGTCACTAGGACAGTGTGCTACCCCTTAGGGCAGGCAGGTGAGCCATGGGCTTCATCACAGACCACACAGACACACACAGTGCACTTGGGAGCCTTGGGACAGAATGCTAGAAGATAGGGATGTAGTTGTCGATCTTGGCGCGGTGGCGCTGGGCGATACACTCAGCAATCCACACGATGTTGCGACACTCCTGTTCCTTGAGCTTCACAAAGGCATAGAAGACACCAAAGTGGAACTGGTTCAGGAAGGCCAACTTGTTCAGCTTCACCTGCAGGGGAAAGACACAGATGTGATGTACTGGTGGCCAGGGCCACAGGGTTGGGCCTAAGCTATCAACTCCTCCATTCAATGAACAGGCCCTGCAAGAACCATGTACTAACCTCGTGCTCAAAGAATCGGTCCTCTAGGGTCTTGTCTCCAGGGTTGCTGCCTGCACCCTCAAAGAGCAGCTTGTACTCCTGGCCAGGGAAATGGTGGGATGCATGAGCAAGTGGGTGCTGGGTGGGGGTAGCATGATGCCAACTTGCCCACCCACCATCCTACTAGCCAGGGCACTCACCGGGTAGTAATCAGCCACATTCTTGACCTGCTCATAGTCATCAGCCCGAGCCAGCTGAGCCAGGCCCTCAGGGTAGAGCCGCCCGCAGTGAGGAAAGAGCTTGGCACGGTCCTCCTTGGAAAGTTCTGTGCCGAAAGAGTTGATGGTGATGATGAAGGCGCGGCGGTCTGCTTCAAACTGTGAGGCCGGTCGGTACACAGGCAAGGAAAGAAGAAGGATAAGGGAGGCAGTAGCCAGTCAGTTGGCAGGGCTTCCCCCAGGCCAGGGCTAACAAGCACCAGGAGGCAGGGGAGTGGGCAGGCACTCACCTCCAGGATGGGGCACATGGCGTCTGCTGTGGTCCCACCCAGTAGGGAGCAGAACTTGTAGAAGGACTCCAGGTAGGCCTATGCAGAGCATGGAGCTTGTTCAGCACAGGCAGGGAAACTGAGGAGGGCTTGCTAGGCCTCCCCCTCACAGGGGACATCCTTCCCTTCCCAGCCCCTTTCCTGGTGGGGACAAATAGCACACCCATTGTCCAGGGCAGCCCTAATGGCAAAGCCCCTGAAACACCCCAAATTCCAACTGTTTCTCAGCCATGCTGCAGTTGCCTGCTCCCTTCTACCTAGGAGTGACAGGATAGGGTCCAGCTGACTGTCTGCTTTAGGGTGCAGTATCCCTACCCACTCATCCCACAGAGGACCAGACTCAGAGGGGGCTTCTGTCTTCCCCCTGCTGTCCTGCCTTCTTTTCCCCCAAATCTTTCCCCAAACTCTCCTTCCTCAACCTTAGAAAGCCAGGTATCCATGGGCTAAGAGTTCACAGAGATGGCCTGGAGAGGGTGCCCCCAGCCCTTTCTAGCCTACCTTACAGAACACCACTTCCTCCCATCTCCCAGGCAGGCCCTAGGCATCACACAGCAGGAGCCAAATTGTCAGGCCAGTTCCTGCTGAGGGATGGTTATTGCCTACACAGACGTCAGTGTCACAGTGCAATGGTGGGGCACATGGGCTGGCAGTGGGAACAAGCACTTCCTGCCCAGGAAAATTGGATCTGCTGGGTATGAGGAAAGGACAGGTCAGCCTACACCCCAGGTCCCTCCCAACACTCACAAAACCAGCCTTCCTTCCCCACACCTTCACTTCTCCATGCCAAGGAAGGTGAATGGTCTTATATGACCTGAGGGTAGCTCCCTTACAATGGGCACCTTTCACTTAGACCCCACAGATCCCATCTGGTGGCACACAGAGACTGGCTCCACAAGTTAGAGACTATTCTTCTGAGTTGGGGGCAAGGGCTGGGAGGCAGAGTAAGCTTTCCATGCTGAGGTCACCTCCAATGTGTGAAGACCTTTTCACCACCCACCAGCTCACTTGGGCTCTTAGGCTCTGCTATTCTAACAGAGGTGAGTTCCAGGAGTCCGTGAGTCCAGGCCAGGCCTGACCAGCAACACTGAGCAAGCTGGGCTCAGGGTAAGGCCTAAGGGTGACCACTGGGAT
This sequence comes from Otolemur garnettii, assembly GCF_000181295.1. NCBI lineage: Eukaryota > Metazoa > Chordata > Mammalia > Primates > Galagidae > Otolemur > Otolemur garnettii. The sequence goes on along the minus strand of NW_003852546.1, from coordinate 1,559,358 downwards.
CAAAGGAAACAAAAATCTAAGACAGGTCAGGGAACAAGAAGCCTGGGACGGGGGATGGACCCCAGCACAGAAGATCCCAGGAATCAGAAGGCCTGGGTGACAGAGACAGATTGGTGGTACCTTTCAGTCCCTCTAGGAGTCTGTCCATGGCCACCTGTTCTATGTGGCCAGACAACCTGGCTGTGCCAAAATCCAGAGGCTTGCCCTGGTGGGCCTACAGTTGCTATCTGTGGGGGAAGCCATTAGCCAGGTCTTGGGCTCCCTGCCCTGCTGCCCAGCCATTTGCTTAGTCAAGTACAGCAATCCTTGGAGAGGCTGACCCCAGGGTCAGGGAGGCTTCTGGGACAGGCCCAGACGCTTCTCTGGAGGCTAGGGGCAGTAAAAGAAACTGGCAAGACCTCAAAAGCCCAGGTATCAAGGTCACCTCCCCACCCCCATCCTGTCCCCTGCAGTCTGCCAGGCCATGGCTGCTGCACCAGCTGCCTATAGTTCTGACCTACAGGGCAGCTGAGGGTCCACCTAATCTCCCATCTGTGGCCACCGAGCTGGGACATTGCCTGACGGGCGGACGGTCCTGGCACAAGGCCCATAGCATTTGGGCTGGTGTTTATGAGCTGGTGCCCAGGCAGCCCTCACCAGTGACTCCAGCTAGAACCAGTCAGGCCCGGTGAGGGTGTGGAAGGCTGGGGGGACAGCCCCACCCCTCACCCGGTCTCAGGGCAGGGAACCCGGCAATGGGCCAGCTAGGCAGGCAGGAATACTAGGAGTCGCATATACACACTACATATACAAACTCCTCTCTCTCTCTCTCTCTCTCTCTCTCTGTCTCGAGACTGACTGGCTGGCCTGCTTCCTATTAGTGGGATAGCTGAGAACACTTGCTTTAGCAAACAGGCTGAGTGAGGTGTGATCCCTGGTGCTCCTAGTGACTTACTAATTGGCCTTAGACAACCCACCCACTTCTCTGAGCCCTCAGTTTCCTCGTTTTACAAATGGAGATGATGCCTACCCCAGCTGCTGGGGTGATCCTGAGGATTAAAGAAGTTGACAAACCTCCTACCTGTGGTCTTATCCTCCTTAATCTGCCCTCCACATTACAGCCAGAAAGAGCTTTCTTTTTTTTTTTTTTTTGAGACGGAGCCTCAAGCTGTCCCCCTGGGTAGAGTGCCGTGGCATCACAGCTCACAGCAACCTCCAACTCCTGGGCTCAAGCGAGTCTCCTGCCTCAGCCTCCCAAGTAGCTGGGACTACAGGCGCCCGCCACAACGCCTGGCCATTTTTTGGTTGCAGCCATCATTGTTGTTTGGCGGGCCCAGGCTGGGGATTTGAACCCGCCTCCTTAGGTGTACGTGGCTGGCGCCCTAGCCGCTTGAGCCACAGGCGCCGAGCCCAGAAAGAGCTTTCTGCACATACTCTGCAGGAAACCTCTGTTGGCTGACCCTGCCCACAGGTTAAAGTTCAAACTTCTAGCCACCATTCAAGGCCCTGGGTAACTTGATCCTCTGCTGACCTCTTCTTCCAGACTGCTCTCCTACTGTCCATCTAGAATCATCAATTTCACAGCAAACTGCCTGCCACTTGGCCCATACTCTATGATTTCCTTCTGCATGTGCTGGTCCCCTGCCTACACCATTGTAATTTCAGGCAGGCTCCTCATCTACCACCAGACCCTCACTGTGGTCTAGCCTAGGCCCCTGCAGAAAGAACAAAGGACCTGGGCTCAGCCTGTAGCCACGTGTCAGCCTGCTAGCTCTAAGTAGGGCTGGTGAGGACCTTTATTGAGGGTTAGGTTGGCAAGTCCCTTGGCCACTGCCATCCTTAGCCCCCATATGGGCCTGCTGTTCCCTGTTCCTGATGACAGCCCAACGGGGTCCTGACACCACAGCCCAGGACCTCACTGCAGCCAGAGCTCAGTCTGTCCCAAATGTCACTAACTGGTCCCCAGCTCTTGATCTCTTTGGGCCAGGGCAGTGTTGACCCAGAAATTTCCAGCCCAATCTCTATTCTCAGGGGTTACCCCATCTATGCTATAGCCCCGTGAGAAGCAGAAGGCGGGGGCTTGGCACCTATAGCTTAGTGGCTAGGGCACCAGCCACATACACTGGGGCTAGCGGGTTTGAACCCAGCCTGGGCCTGCCAAACAATGTAGTCCCAGCTACTTGGGAGGCTGAGGCAGAAGAATCACTTAAGCCCAAGAATTTGAGGTTGCTGTCAGCTGTGATGCCACGGCACTCTACCAAGGGTGACAAAGTGAGACGCTGTCTTAAAAAAAATTTTTTTTAAATAAAAAAAGCAGAAGGTGGGTAGAGGATGAAGAAGTGGGAAATGGCACTGGCTCTAAGTATGGGGACCTGAAAGGGATATGAGGACCTGGCGATGCCTGGCTGAGTCCCTCCCACCACCGTAACTGAGCACACTGTTGCCTTTGCTCAAGTGCGTATCCTTGTTGGTAACAGCCCAGATAAGATGGGCCCCAGGCTATGGCCTGAGTGGTGGCCCATGACCCTTCTGGATGTTAGGGGCGCGGCAGACCAGGAGCCAGCTCTAACAGGACAAGCGGTAGAGCACCAGCCACTCCTGCTGATCTTATCTAAGCCTGCTGCAGGCACTGTGGGATACAGAACCTGTTCCATGCAGCCTTGCACCCATCACAGGACCAGAGAGGGAACAGATAAGCCTCTGAGACAGGAGCCTGATGTAGCTACATCCTGACCCCACACCTCACACAGATCACCATCCCACCTTACCCCACAGCCCAGCCCGCTGGCAGCCAACCCCCAAACTCACACAGGGTAATACCTTGTAGAGTGTGTTGCGGATAATCTCGATGTTCATCTCATCAAGGTCCTGCTCTGAAATGCAATCCTGGAAAAAAGCCGCTGGGGAGGAAAGACACGAGTGTGAGGGGTGGGCAAATGGCCTCGGCGAGAGCTCTGCTGATGTTCAACTGCCTTACAGGGCACAGAGGACCTCTGCCACAGGCCCATTGGGCTAGGTTCTGGGGGTCCCCAACCCAGCCTGGGCTGTTGCCTTGGAAGTAGCAGAAGCAATACTCTGGGCAATGTACACTGACCTGAGCTTCTCCTGCCTCCTTGCTCCTAAAATTGATTTATAAAGGAGGCAGCTAGCCATAACATGATCTAATCGTTGCTGGGGCAGACCCAAGCTCAGATCATGCCAAAGACAGGCTTGCATAAGAGGCCATGACATCCTCCCTTCTCAAGGGGCAGCTGTGGATTCAGGGCCTGACCGCCTACTTCTCTACATTCCCCAGGAAGGCCTGGCGCCCACATTTGGAAAACCAACCTCCTTCTCCTTAGGACAAGTATGAGTTTAACAACTCGGTGGGCATGGACCAGTGACTCAGGGGGCTGGAGGCCAGAGCAGGACAGAGCATGCCTATCCCCTAGGAGGGTCTGAAGACTCATTGGTCTGTCTCATTTTTAAAGATCAGAAACTGAAGAAGCCACCAATAGTCCAAAACTAGCTCCAAGTTGTTGGGAGAGTCTACAGCAGACAAGGTCAGCAGAACCTAGTGTAGCTTTGTACCCTGTGGTTCAACCACGGTGGCTTTCTGGAGGTGGTGCTCCAGAGCCCAAGACCCCTGCTATAAGGAAACTAGCTAGTTATGGCCTTAATGTCTTCTCCTCCACCTCCTAGGCAGAGCCCTGCAGGAAGCTCCTGATTCTTCTCTCTCCTTGCTTGGCCTCTGATATGGACCCTGCATCCTGCTGGACACTGTCTGACCTGGCCCCTGGGACCTGCTTGGTGGAAGCAAGTGAAGCTGTTTGCTTCCCTCCTCTGCCTCATAGGCAGCCAGCTGCTCTGGCTCTGCTCAGGCTCTAGCTTGGGGCCACAGTCTGTCCAAGCTTCCAGGACTCTAAGGGACTTGGGCTTCTTTCTCTCTCCACTCCATGAGCTCAACCCTCCTTTGCATTCTGAGAAATCAGACTGTCTCAAAGTTAGACGGTCTGAGTCAGGCTGTGGGGTAGCCTGCCTGGCCAGCAAAAACAGCAGGAAAAGAGCAAAAGAAGGGAGAGAGAATGGCAGGAGGAAGTAGAGAAGACAAAGGTAAGCAGGTCTTACTTTCCCCCTGCCTCCAGGGGCCCACAAACCCCTGCACTGATGCACTGATGCTGATACCTATGGCCATCTCCCATGACCACTACAACGGCTCACCCAAGGGCGTGTCCACCAAAATGGCATTGTAGAGCTCGGCAGGTGTCTGAGCAATGTTCACGGCCTCCATCTGCTCAAAGCTGCCTAGTGGGTGGCATTTGGGCACAAGTTCAGCAATGGAGCGCTGGTGTAGCGTGCCTGTGATGAGCAGGATCACATTGTCGATCATGTAGCTGTAACTGCAAGAGGCAGACAACAGCAGGGTAGCCCATCAGGGTGAGGGGCTTTGAAGTCCTGGCATAGCACCCCACTCTTGCCCTCTCACCCCTGCACAGGCCACTGGCCCCTTCACAATGTGCACTGACTCATGGGTGCTACAGATAAGCACCAAATGTCTTGTTTCCCTGCCCAAGTTGCTTACACCCCCACCTGCAAGATCACAGGATAGACACCGCCCCACCCTAGTGAGGGAGGGAGATTCATGCCCCATGAGAGATCGGGACACAGGTAACCACTTAACAGCGTGAATGGTGTTCTAATAGGACATAGGGGCCAGGCATGGTGGCCCACGTCTGTAATCCTACCATTCTGGGAGGCTGCCACCCGAGGATTACTTGAGCTCAGGAGTTTGAGACCAGCCTCAGCAAGAGCAAGACTCCATCTCTACTAAAAACAGAAAAACCAGCTGGGCGCTGTGGCAGGTGCCTGCAGTCCCAGCTACTGGGGAGGCTGAGGCAGGAGGATCACTTGAGCCCAAGAGTTTGAGGTTGCTTTGAGTTATGACGATGCCACAGCACTCTACCCAGGGCAACAGAGTGAGACTCTTTTTGAGTCTCAGGGTCTCTTTGTCACCCAGGGTAGAGTGCTGTGGCGACATAGCTCATAGCAACCTCAAACTCCTGAGCTCCAGTGATTCTCTTGCCTGAGCCTCTCAAGTAGCTGGGACTACAAGCACCTGCCACTATGCCCAGCTAATTTTTTTTTAAGAGATGAGGTCTCACTCTGGCTCAAGCTGGTCTCAAACGTGTGAGCTCAGGATCAGGCGATCTACCTGCCTCAGCCTCCCAAGTGCTGGGATTACAGGTATGAGCCACCTCACCCAGCATGAAACTCTGTCTTTAAAAGGGAAAACAGGACACAGGAATGGTGGGCACAGGAGGTGGGATATGCAGCCCAGCCCGGGGTAAGGATGGCCAGGAGCCCGTGAGATAAAAGAGCTATGAGATGAAAGCATGTTATGGGAAGAGGGAACAGAGTGTGTAAAGGCCTAGAGGCAATGAGTGACGGATGAATTCGAGGAACTGTGCAGTCAGGATTGGCAGAGGGAGAGGAAGGTGCAGCAACGAGCAGGGCAAGGCTGCCAGCAGGCTGGGGCCTGGAGGTTGAGGGCCCTGACTTCATTTTGAGCATTAGAATTCCATGAGCAGGAGGTAAGAAAATAAGTGATCCCCTAGGGTCACTCTGGCTCCTGGATGGGGACAAAAGGAGAGGGGAGAAGGGAAAGGCTGCAGAGTGGGGTGGAGAGAAGATCCAGAGAAGATAGAGAAGATAGCTGGGCACCTGCAGTTCAAGCGGCTAACACGCCAGCCACATACACCAGAGCTGGTAAGTTCAGATCCAGCCCGGGCCTGCCAAACAACATTGACAACTTCAACCCCAAAACAGCCAGGTGTTGTGGCAGGCGCCAGCTACTTGAGAGGCTGAGGCAAGAGAATCGCTTAAGCCCAGGAGTTGGAGGTTGCTGTGAGCTGTGACACCATGGCACTCTATCCAAGGCAACAGCTTGAGGCTGTCTCAAAAAAAAAAAAACAGAAGACAGAGAAGAGCCAGTGGGAAGCCCACTCTCCACTCTGGAATGAAGGCCCAGGTCAGGCAGCCCCGCAGCCCTGCTCTGAAGAGAGAACCACCCGTCTCCTTCAGGGGCTGAGGCTAGGGCTAGGCATCAACCCAGGACAGTCTGGATGAGACCCAGAGACCTGACAGGAGGCTGGGCTAAGGTCCACCCTAGGCTGAGACTTCTCTAGGATCTGTCCTGCAGAAGGCTAGCTCTGGAGGGTACGTGGGCAGCAGAAGGGGCTGTGGAGCAGGGGGAAGGGTGGGATTGTCTAGTTCAGACTTGGCAAAAAATAAGGCTCTGCCTCCAAACAGAAAGATACCGCCACAAAGGGGCTTCTGTATTCACCTATGTACAGTTGGAGTGAAGAAGGCTAAGGCTCCAGGCACAGTCAGACTGCAGTGGCCACAAATGTCCTTCAGCCTGTCACCGGTCATGAACTCAGGGTACAGGGAGCTGAATGAGGCCCAGAGGAATGTCCTCCAAGGCCAGGGTGGAGCACCCATGGGAGGATAAGAGCTGGGGTGGAGGCTGCTGTTCTGAGTTGGGCACTGAGCGCAGATCCTGTCGTAGATTCTGGGTGGGCCAGAGCAAGAGCTCTGCCCTGTGACAGGCTCTTGAGCACCCAGTGCTGAGGCTGTCCAAAGAAGACCCTAGTAGGAGGTAGCCCCTAATACCAAGGGAAGAAAAGGAGGGAGGTAGCAGCCCAGAGCCCTGGCCTCATCTCGGAGGGCTAGCCCTCCAGGAAGGCAACAGAAGGCTCTGCTCCTGTCCTGGCATGACCCTCACACTCCCCCAGCTCCCACCCAGCTCGGCGCCCTGCTCGGCCTCTGCTCTCCTGGGCCCAGGGCCAGGCAGCTACCCTCTTCCTACCCCCCAATCTGGCAAGGTCAGCCACAGGATGTGTATAGAGAAGAGACAGACACACACACACCCCCCTTTCAAACCGAGGGCCTCAGGCAGGGCCCATTTGCAGTTGTAAGCCAAGAGGCCCAATGGACAGCCTCCTGTCCCCGACCCCACAGTCCTGGCACAGTGTAGGGACCTTAGAGAGAGCCTGCCAGAACTTGGAACCTTGGTCTCCAGCTCCAGCATACATCTTTTCTACCCTGGGCAGCACATGTCCCCGGCCCCTGATGCCTTTACGTTTTTGTTTGTTTGGGTTTTTTTTTGAGACAGAGTCTCAAGCTGTCACCCTGGGTAGAGTGCTATGGCGTCATAGCTCACAACAACCTCCAACTCTTGGGCTCAAGTGATCTTGCCTCAGTTTGTTTTTTTTTTTTTTTCTATTCTTAGTTGAGATGGGGTCTCGCTTTTGTTTAGACTGGTCTCAAACTCATGAGCTCAAGCTATCTACCTGCCTCAGCCTCCCAGAGTGCTAAGATTACAGGTGTGAGCCACTGTGCCCAGCCCCCGATGCCTCTAGAATCTACCATACCCCAGGACTCATGCTACACACATACCACCCAGCAACACTCCAACTGTGCCCCATTCAGCTCCACTATAGCCACAGTGCTCCCTGAGACAAGCCATAAAGACCCTGCCCCCAAGATTAATGATGACCTTTTATACTCTCATGCCCTTCTGCACAAAGAGAGGGAGAAAAGCACATTCCTTAGGCCCATATTATCCAAGTGATCCCATAACCACCAGCATCACCAGCCCCATTGTTAGAGCAGGCAAAGCTCAGAGGACAAGCACCAACCCTGCACACCAGAAGGCAGAGGCACCCCATGGCCAGTGTCCATACATCCCCCATGGCCAGCACTCCCATGCCTGGCTCTATACACCCCACCTAGTCTTGTCTCCTCAGAGGGACCCCTTTCAAGCCAGTTTCCTCTTTTTATTTAATTTATTTAATGGGGGTACATACAATTAGGTTATATAGTTTGCTTTTGTAAGGTTAAAGTCCAGGTTGTAGTGTCCTTCACCCAGGAAGTGTGCAATATACCCATGCAATGTACCTGTTGGGTCAGTTTCCTCTTTCTAAAGCTCCCCCTCCTTGTGCCCATGACTCAAAATAGCTGTTTATGTTGGGGGCAGGGCTCAAGTCAGGCCCAAGGAAGGTGCCTCAGAGAAGAGCTCTGTGGAAGACACTGAGGTCTGGCTTTCTGCTGTTCCTCTAGTAATGGGAACAGGTCAGCTGCAACTCACTTTTCTTTTCTTTTCTTTTTTTTTTTTT
>NW_003852546.1:1541515-1551067 GCF_000181295.1 Otolemur garnettii | reverse complement strand
AGCCATCATTGTTGTTTGGCAGGCCCGGGCTGGATTCAAACCCGCCACCTTAGGTGTATGTGGCTGGCGCCTTAGCCACCTGAGCTACAGGCGCCGAGCCTGCAACTCACTTTTCAGAGCCAACAGCAGATATGGAGGGTGGTGGTCACACCCCATGGATCCCCCCAGCCTTTCCTGCCACAAGTCCTAGCTGGATCCTGAGGGGACTACTGAGCCAAGTAAGGGCTACTCCCAATCATGCCACCCCAGCCCCCTTTCCCAGGCTCTCTCTGAACCCAAGCTAGGCCAATCTCAAGCCATCTTGTGCCAGGCCCAGCACATCTCTCCCCCTGGACTGACTAGAAGGTTGCTGCTGCAGCAGCCCCTGCCTCTATCTGCTCCTCAGTGAGGGTCAGAATTTTCTTTCTAAGGAGATGGGAGGTGGAGGCAGAAGAAGCCTAGCTGAGATGATGCTGGCCAGCCATCTGCCTTCCTCCCAAGGCTGAGGCAAGGAAATCCTCCTCCTCCTTGCCTGGCTTCAGCAGCTGTCTCCCTACCCCCAGAAAGCCATCCTACTGTTCCTCCCCTCATTTGGCCTCAATAGGAGGGAATGAGGTTCCAGCTGGTCAGCGTCTCCCTCCAAGGGAAGACAGCTGGGGAGTGGAAGGCCGGCTGCCCGCCAGGCCAAAGAGGCCCTTATGAGGTGGGGGTGGGGCAAGCTGTCTTCCTCTGCCCAGAGGCCCTCCCTTGCCCTGTGCCTTCAAAATTCAGCTTGGGCCCACAGAATTCTTGGGTTGGAGTTTAGAAAGCCACTTCCTCCAAGAAGCCTTCAGAATCTCTAGCCATCCCTGCCCTTCTGCTGTGCACTTTGGTGCCACCTGCTGGACCAACATGGTTTCTCAGCCCTAGGGGCTAGTCTGGTGACAGGGGCTCCTATGAGCTGCTAGTAACAGTATCTGCACTCAATCACATTTGAGTCCTGCAGAGCCCTGCTCAAGGTAGAAAATGAACAGAAATATCAGCCATGGCCTCTGCACACCACCTCTCAAGCCTCAGTTTCCCCCTGTATCTCAGGTCATAATCACTAAAGCTTTCTTTTTGTGGCTCTTTTAAAAAGCTTACATTTACCATCCAAATGCCATGATAAAATAGCTAATTTTGCCTCTGACATTGTCATTATTACCAGAACAAAGATAAAATTCCAAATTGTTGATGAACTAAGTGCATTAATTTCTTTTTTTTTTTTTTTTTTTTTTTTTTTTTTTTTTTTGAGACAGAGCCTCAAGCTGTCCCCCTGGGTAGAGTGCCGTGGCATTACAGCTCACAGCAACCTCCAACTCCTGGGCTCAAGCGAGTCTCCTGCCTCCGCCTCCCAAGTAGCTGGGACCACAGGCGCCCGCCACAACGCCCGGCTATTTTTTTGGTTGCAGCCGTCATTGTTGTTTGGCGGGTCCGGGCTGGGGATTCGAACCCACCACCTTAGGTGTACGTGGCTGGCGCCTTAGCCAGTTGAGCTATAGGCGCTGAGCCAAGTGCATTAATTTCTATGGAGACCTTGTAAAAAAAGAAACATTCCCCCATTAAATATTTATTTACTGATCTAAACAAATGAAATGCTTTCCACCAAATCCTACAATACATATTTGTCACAATAAGTGATGAGGAGGATAAGGGAAATGTGGCCCATAGCAGAGCTAATGAGCTTGGATATTCTCATTAAGGTCTTGCCCCTCCCCAGAGGCCCAGCTGGCTCCTCCCACCTGATCTGAGCCTTCTGGGCATCAAGGAGCTGTGTTCTCCCTCAGGCAGGAGCCAGGTCCAGCCCAGGGCCCAGAAACCACAGCAGACCTTGAGCCCCAGGTTGCAGAGACCTTCTATGGACTCTGAAACTGTGATTATGGACAGCAAGATCAGGAAGGCCAGGGTAGAGAGACCCAGGGAAACCTGATGCCTCTCTGTAACTAAGGAGAGCTCAAGGTTGGGGTGACATGTACTGGAGAGAATGGCAGATGTGCTGACAGGCCCACTAGGCACTTGAAACCACTGTCCAGGGACCAAGTCTCCTTCTAGTTGCACACTCCAGGTTGGTGGCACCAAGGCCCCTGACACAAAAGAAATGCAAGTCTCAGCTTTCCCAGGTTACCCATGCTTAGGCTCTGCCAGTGGGTACCCAGAATATGCCCCCTCCAGGGAGGCTCACCCATCCAAGGACAAGGGCCTTTAGGACCCACCTTGAGTGAGACCAGGCTCACTCCTCCCACAAGAATTCTCTCAGCTTCTCTTACAGGGCTGACTCTCCTATGGGAAAACATTACAGAATGCCCAGATGAAGGTCCCAACAAGGCCAATAATCCCTAATAGAGGCTGTATCCCAAGACACATGGTCAGTTAATAGCCAGGACTTGGTAAAGTGACACATTAGGATATTAGCACAGGAAATTGAGCTGGATCCTCTCAAGACCACATGACAAAGTATGCTTCAGGGGACCTACCTCACTCAGGCTGTCTGCCCCACTCCAGGTAGCTGGTTCTGCTCTGGCAATCTGCCCCCTCGAATTGCCTATCCATGCCTGACCCTTGAGTCCTCAGGATGCTGTAAAACCACCTGTGACCCCAGTTTCATTTGCTGAAACTACCGACAGGCCTCTCCAAGTGCTGTCTACACCACCACTGCCACCATCCCATTACACCCAGGCATCCTCCTCCTGGTACTGGGCTTGGTTCAAAACAGGCACTGGTCATGTGTGTTGGCTGAACACTGGACACTATCTCACACAGAAGGACCGAAGAGGCCTTGCATATCTTCAGTAATAGTGAACTCATCACCTGTTGGCAGAAGCCTGTTCCAGACATCCTGGAGCAGCTCTGAAGGCAACTAAGAGGCTCTCTGAGGAAGAGAGCTAAGGTGGTAGTCTCAATCTCTATGCCCAGCTGGGCCAATTTAGTAGGTATGGCACTGTCCTCTCAAGTCTTCACAACCAGGGTAAGGTCTCTAGAGGAGGTTTCTAAAACCTGGTAGACTGTACTTTCCTCTCTGGGTACATTCCTTTGGGCATTTCTAGGGTAGCTTCCTTCTTTCCAGAGCAGATACTGGATATCCACCTGGATACTGTTAGAGGGAGCACAGAACCCGGTCTCCATGCTTGATACTCAACTCTACTCCTTCATGGTAGAGCCCCCACCCCCAAGTCTTCCCTTAAGTGTCTCTCCTCTCCGCCAAATAGCCACTTCTTCCAGGAAGCCAATCATGAGTCTCCAGCCTAGGGGCGCTTCCCTGGTGCAGTCCCCTATGGAAAGTTTCGCCCCTCTCTGTAATACTCCACATACTGCAGATGATGAGTTGGGGCAGAGTGGGGGAGGTAACCAGAGAGGTAAAAGTTAAACAGAGATATCATGAGAAATGGCTGGAGGGGAGGGACGGGACACCACAGAGTGGTCAGGCCTAGAGAAGTTGGCTGCATGAAGGTCAAAGGAGACCTTAGCCTGGGGCTTGTGGTGCAGTGATAAGACTTATGGAAACTGACTGGAGGCTTGAGGGATGAGGGGGAGGCGAGAGAACAGACAGTGAATATAAAAGTTTAGATCCCACAAATTGATTTTTTAATAGTGTAAGAGATCTGACCTTGTTTAGAAGTTGAAAGGAAGAATCTGGAAGATTCTGCACAGATAGGAATACAGAGGCATGGCCATTCAGGGTCCAGGGAGTAAGGTGAGGGGATTCAGAACATTGTAGAAGGATCCAAGGAAAAGCTGGGCACTTCTGTCAGGGGGCAAGGTACAGATGTAGCACTGGGAGGCATATCGGCTTTGTTGTCTTTGTGGAGGAGGAGGTGAGCCATCTGCCCAGAGAGGAGGCTGAGGGAAGGAGGGGGGATGTTTAAAATGGGAAGATGGTCTTCCCAGTTCTGGTGGGGGACTGCAGGGTGCTAAGTAGGTGGAGCAAGAGGCTGCTAGGCAGGGACAAGCTGAGGCTAGCTGAGTGGGTGAGCATACATGCCTGGCAGCAAGGATGACCCCCCAGGCCGATTTCCCCAGCTTTGCTCCCGGCAGTGAGGTGGGGGGAGGGAGGCTCCGGGCTGGAGGTTGCTGGGATTCCTCCAGGGCTGGGGGGCTGCCAGCCGGGCGGGACCACAAGTCAGGCGGCCAAGGGAGCTGCGGATGTTGGCAAAAGAGTACTCGAAGGATGGATCAGGGAACCTCAGCTGGGGAGGGAGGGAAATGAAGACAAAAGGGGCAGCAAGGGAGGAAGCAAGGCCCAGTGTCCTGCTGAGTCCGGAACCCGTGTCCACCGAGAGACTGAGAGTGGGTTGGAGGGCCTGAGGGCCGTGGGTAGAGAGGGTGCAAATTCAGCGATTTCAGGAGTGGAGCAGTTCCAGGTGGTGACATGGCCTTGGGTAGCCACCGTGGAGGTGGCTAAAGTGGAGAGTAGAGGAATAAAGGAGTAGGGTCCCTGGAGATGACAGGATCATGGACCAAGCAGCCACAGGCCCAGACGGGCTGACACGTGTCTGCTGAGTTCTTCCTGAGTGAGAGCAGGAGTGAGTGCACAAGAGGACTGTAAGCCACAATCACCCATGAATGGAAGGGGCGGGGAAGGGGCGGATTCGGATGGCCTGCCACAGGACAGCACTTGGCTGCTTAAATACACTTGGTGCTTGCAGCCAACCTCCAAAAGAGCTGGCAACTGTGCAGCCTTAGTCACGCTCATGATCCTCTCAGGTTTCATAGCCTGGCAGACTACAAGCAAGCGAGGCCAGGGGCTAGATGCACAAGCAGGTAGGCAGGTGGGCCAGTGGGCAGTGGGGTAGATGGCATCTACTCTCTGACCACTGGCAAAAGGTTAGGCCTCCTAGCTGGCAAGACCACAATATTCACCAGGAAGCTGAAAAACCCTTGTGCAAACAAGTCACAGGCTGGGCTCTGATAATAAATACACTGTTTCCTGGTATGTCCTCGGCTCTGGCCTTGAGACAGGGGACACAGGGGCTCAGGCCAGAGGGTGGATGGACAGACAGGGGCTGTGATACAGCAGCACATGAACTACCCCATCTCTGGCCTTCTGCCCCAGTAGATCCACGTTGGTACATCTTGACGAGGACCAGGGCCATGTGAGCATGGACCCATCTAGGACAGCAGAGAGGTTTCCAGGGAAGGAGGCCTGTGGCCAGGAGAGTTTGCTTCCTAGCTTGGGCAGGTATCCTGGCCCTTCAGGTATCCCAGCCTGTGCCTCCTGATTGAGAATGAAGCCCTCTGGCTAGAGCACCCACTTGAGCAAGTGAATCTTACAGAAGTGGCTGCTACCTGCTGAGGGTGGTAATCAGGCCAGACAGGAGGCATCTAACCCTATCCCTGCAGGAACAAGGAGGACAGGTATGCCATGTCCCAAGGACTGTCGGGGCACCATTATCAGGAAGTAGGAAACACTCAGAAGAGTGCGAGAAATGCTTCCCACACACACACACATATGTCCTGCCTATGCAGAGCACACTCACAGAAGCTAGCCATCAATCATGCTTCTGCCACCACCTGCATGGGGCAGCCAACTTGGCTGGGGTAATTTCTTTGTGCACCAGGCCTTGGCTCATCGCTCTTAAGCCACCGTGAAGAGGAGGCCTCTCTACCCCCTGGGGCCCACAGGCACAGTAGAGACCTGGCAAGTAGAGACTTTTCAGTCCAAGTGCCCTCCCCTACCTCGCAGGTCCCAAGGTTCTTTCCTCAGCTCAGCTTCTCCAGGAGCTTAGTGTGGGCAGAGCTGCACCCAAAGCTGACATGATGGGAAAGCAGAGGCAGCTGAGCTCATAAGCATAGGGTGTGTCTACCTGAGCTCCTGAAGGCTTGGGCTAGAACTGAGACAGGCAGCTAGACATTCAGCCTGTGCTCCAAACCTACCCTTACCAACTCCCTGAGACTCAGAGCCATGGTCAGGGAAGATAGCAAATGAACCTCAGCCCAGGCACAGCCAGAGGGTCTGAATGGTCCCCTCCAAGAACAGACTCTTCAGAGCCCTGTCCATCCCCTGACACGCAACCCTGGCATGAGGTGTGGGGCCTGGTGAGTATTCAGTAATGCCATAGGGTGAGAAAAAGGGCTCTATCTTCCCTGGTGTCCCCACACCAATCTCTGAAATGCAGGGGGTACAGGGAGAGGGGGCTTCATCCAGCACTACTGCATGGAACAATCTTGCCTGCTCACCATAGCCAGCAGTGAAGTTGCTGGTGACCCCACTTTATGAGTAGTAGCTTGGAGGTGCAGGGCTACTGAATGACCAGCCAAGTCACATGGCCTTGCGGGGACCCAAGGCAGTGCCAGATCAGTGCTGACGGCTGACAGAGGCATGAAGGCAACTGGCCTATGCCATTCAGGGATCAGCTCCTGCAGGTGCAGCCATCCTGCCCAGGGAGAGGAGAAGACTGTGTAGGGCACACTCACGTAATGAAGTCCAGGAAGCTGGCGAGCGGCTCGTAGGCGTGGTTCCTCATGTGGCGGAACTCCACCACCATCTTCTCCTTAAGACGGTCATCAATGACTGACACTGTCAGAGGTGAAGCCTCGTTGGCCAGGAAGTTGCCGTAGTCAGTGCTCTGCAGGTGCAGTTTCAAGTCTGAAACCCAAAGGTGCAGGGTGAGGGCTGGCCTTGCTGGGCCCCTGCGAGGGTTCCAAGTCCCTATGCCCTCCTGACTCTGGGATCTAACCCAGTGATTTTCAGGCACACCAGTGTGTTCTGAGAAGATCCTAGGTGTGCCGCAAAAAATTTTAAAGCTCACTAATGAAATTAATTTTGAAAGAAGTGCAAAGCAAAATATTTTTTTTTATGATCAACATAATTTAAGTGTGCTATCGAAGTTTACCTATAGGTTCAAGTGTGCCATGAGATAAAAAAAAGTTGAAAAACAATGTGCTAGCCTCTCTCCTGCCATTGTATCCTACTACTACCCTGACTCCCACCTCCCTGTTGGCTCAGGGCCTATCACAGGGCAGCCCTGCAGATGCCCCAGATCCTTGGGCCACAAGCCGGCATACTGGGCCCCAGAGTCCAAGCATTAGTGGAACAGTTGTTCCCCAAGATGTCATACTCTGGGAAACTCCAACCAAGGCCCAATTCACAAGCCATAGCCTTTGAGGTCCTTCTGTGTGCTAGGCTCTAGGATGGCCCTAACCTAGAGCTAAGTAAAACACAAGGTCTGCCCTCCAGGGCCCCAGGGTCAGAGAGGCGAGCCAACGCAGCCCGACAGACACCAGGCATAGGAAATAAAGGAGATGCCAAAAGTTGTGGGAGTAGAAAGGGCACCAAACTAGGTGAGGTTGAGAAGGCCACACAAGGCTGGACCACAGCAAAGGGCAGGGGAAAGAAGGTATAAAGGAAGCAGGCAGCAGGATGGTGTGAGTGAAAAGTGGCCTGGAGGGGGAATAAGTGGTGTATGGGGAGATGAGGCTGGGAGGAAAGACAGGCATCCCTTCAGAGTGGATGGAAGCCAATCCTAAGGGCTTTCCTGAGCCTTTAGGGACTGAGGTGGGGGGAAAGGGAGGACAAAGAGCAGAGGGCCTGGAGGAGGCATGGTGGGATCACAACAATCTAGCAGTCCCCCAGCTTTCATCCTTGCCCCCTGGGCTCCAGATTCTTCACATAGCAGCCACAGTGATCTTTTTCTTTCTTTCTTTCTTTTTTTTTTTTTTTGAGACACAGTCTCACTATGTTGCCCTTGGTAGAGTGCCATGGTGTCACAACTCACAGCAACCTCAAACTCTTGGGCTTAAAGGATTCTCTTGCCTCAGCCTCCCAAGTAGTTGGAACTACAGGTGCCCACCACAATGCCTGGCCATTTTTCTGTTGGCAGTTGTTTAGCTGGCCCGGGCCGGGTTCAAACCTGCCACCCTTGGTGCATGTGGCTGGCGCCATAACCACTATGCTACAGGCACCAAGCCTTTTTCTTTTTTTTAAGAGATAGTGGCTCACCTTGTTACCCTGGCTGGACTTGAACTCCTGGGCTCAAGTAATCCTTCGATTACTATGTTCAGCCACAGTGATCTTTTTAAAACACCTCTCTCCTCTCCTGCTCCTTATGTATCGCTCAGAGCCCTTTTTGGGCCTGTATGTGGTCACCCCACCAACCCTGCCTTACCTTTGACTTACCCCTGCTGCTCCCCATACTCACTTGCTCTCACCTCGGGGCCTTCCCCTATTCCCTGTCCTGGAAAGTGGTGGCTGCCTCTGTCCCTTCCTTCAGACTGCCACCCACATCCCCTCTGCAGAGGATTCTCCTGCAGCCCACCACTCTGCCCCTTTACATATGCCATTCTTCTTTGTAGCACTTATCCCACCCAATGCAGGACATGTAAGCTCCATGAAAACAGGGACTTTGTCTAGGTCATTGAGGTAACCTAGATCTTAAAACAGAGTATGCTCTGGAGTGTGTTCATGCTCAGGAAGTAACTAAGGAACAAAGGCAAGATGGGAGAGGTTGGTGCAGACAGCAGGAGGGTTTACTCCTGGATTTTGATGTGGGGGCCATTATGGTAGTGATGGTAGTACCAAGGCCAGTGGCTGACAAGGGACCTGTGTGTGTATGTATGTGTGTCCACCAGCCAAGGTTGGCTTCTGCTGCCTGGGGACCGCATGCATATCTGTCCTCTGGGGAGCCTGGCCAGGGCATGACAGAAGGAAGTATACTTGTGACCACTCCTCCACACCCTTTTAACCAAGGCTTCCCCAGGTGTCCTGAGGCCCAGAGGACCATGCTATCCTGAGCTGTTTCAACAGAAAGGAAGGTGGGACATGCAACCTCTCTATAGGCTTAGGCAATCCCTACAATGCCCCTCGTTATGCCTCATCAAAAGACTTCCCCTAGCCTGGAGTCAGATGTGCTATAGCAGAGACAGAAGAGCGCATGTGGGGAGGGGTGAAATGGGGAGACAGCTGCTGGAGTGGGTGCCTCCCATCATAATCTCTGAGTGGGCCAGAAATAGGCAGCATACATGTTCCCTGTGGCTCCTGAGCACTCATGGCCTGGATCACTTCAGCCTCTGGAGGCCAGGAGGAGGGACTGGCCTCCATCCATGACTACTTTTCTCCTATAGCCACTCAAAACAGATAAAAGAGAGGGCAAGGTGGGGTAGGCAGAAGCCACCAGCCCATTATGCCTCATGGACCCCATCGGTACCCCAGACCTTTTGCAATGAGCCCCTGCCCTGTACTCTATTCTCCCCGACCCTCACCAAGCCCCAGTTCCTCCTAGAATAGGGCCTCCATAAGAAAAGGTGCTTTGCTCAGTAATACTTGTATTGTTGCAGTATGTGATTATTCATTTAGTTGTTACCAAAAACTCTTAACTATAATTGATGGTTATTGCCATAATATAATAGTATATATAATAGTGTTGCCTGTATTTCTACCTCTAGAAATAGGCTTTATGTGCTAGATTTTAACATCCTTGAGTTTGGGCAAGTGCAAGAGTCTTTTAAAAACAAATAGGGGGGCTATTGTTTTTAAAAACAAATAGGGGGGCGCCTGTGGCTCAAGTGGCTAAGGTGCCAGCCACATACACCTAAGGTGGCGGGTTCGAATCCCCAGCCTGG
>NW_003852546.1:1527135-1541409 GCF_000181295.1 Otolemur garnettii | reverse complement strand
GAGTTGGAGATTGCTGTGAGCAGTGAAGCCATGGCACTCTACCCAGGGGGACAGCTTGAGGCTCTGTCTCAAAAAAAAAAAAAAATAGGGGGAAAAAAAAAAGAAAGAAACACAAAGGGAGACCCCATCTCTACTAAAAATAGAAAAATTAGCCAGGCATAGTATAGTAGCACAGGCCTACAGTCCCAGCTAAGGAGCCTGAGGCAAGAGGATTGCTTAAGCCTAGGAGTTTGAGGTTGCTATGAGCTATGATCACATCACTGCAACTCTAGCTTGAGTGACAAAGCGAGACTCTGTCTCAAAAAGAAAAAAAAAAAAAAGAAAGAAAGAAACATGATTTACTTGCACAATTGATCAGTTCTGAGATCATTAACGTCCCCTAAAGCGTTTTTTATGGGTTTAAAACAAATGGTGAGAACATTAATTGGTCCCTCTTACTACAATATTGGGTGAAACCTCCTTAATCTATCAAGTCATGTTCAACTCTCTGGTTTTATACACTTGTAACTATCAATAAACATAGGGGTTCTGGCCAAGGCCCAGCAAGTGCTGAAATCTCCACTAGGGGAAGCTGCAGAGCAGATGGCAGCTGGGAACCAGGACTGGAATACGGTGTTCTGCGTCAGACGGAGGCACCAGTGAGGCAGCTGCCAGACCAAACCTGTCCACTTACCCATGCAGCCACTGCGGCCAGCTGAGAGCCCTTTCTAGGCCAGGAAAAGCCTAGGCCAGATGCGCAAGGAGAGCCCCAGGGCAAAAGCCCATTCTCTGGGTGGGGCCCTCTAGGCAGTGGCCCCACTAGTTCTGGGGACAAAGAGCCTGGACTCCAGTCCAGCTTTCTCATCCCTCCCCTCCAAAGCATCTAGGGGCCAAGCCTCCACCAGGCATCTGTACACACACTGCTTTTCCAAGCCCTGGCACATGCTACTGGGAGGCTTCCCCGAGCAAGCTGTCACCTCCCACTCAAGATCCTCATGAGCTCTCAAAGCAGTGTGAAACTTCCTCTGCCCCAGCCTACGCCTTCGCTCCACATGGCTTCTCTCCCTGGAAGGCTAGCTCAGCAACTTCCCCACTGCCAAATACCTTTCTTCTCTGCAGCCCTCAGTGACTCTCCATCCAACACCTGGCACTGGTCAGGTAAGAGCCCTCATCCCAACACAAGGGCGGGGGGGGGGCAACCTAGATCCACTCTAACTGGAAACACACAGGCCATGCAGTGTACTCAGCCCCATTCCAGAAGCAACCTGCCTGCCGGACCTCTCAGCCACCATACCCACTTCATGGCCTTGGGAAGAGAAATCAGACAGAACACAAAACTTATCCAGAATCCCATAGTCAGGGTGTACAGAGGCTGAGGAGCAGGTCAGGATGGTGGATTCTGTCCATCCCCAATCTGGTCTCCTCTCCCTACTCCACACCTCCTTCACCACATTCTTCCACAGGCTTAGCCCGTAACAGGGCTTTTAGATGTGGTCTCCACTGTCCAGAAGGACTTTAGTCTCAGAGCTGGCAGGTGGCAAAGGGGTAGGAGAGGGCAGGGCATGCTCTCCCCCTGACCTCAGAGGCAGCCCAGATGCTCATTGATCCAACTTGACAATCATGGATCTGGACTGCCATGACTGAGTGATAGGTTCCTCTGGCATCCCTGTGGCACTAGCCATTCCTTGAGAAACTAGGAATGTTGCATACGAATGAGGGGACAAAGCCAAATGATGGACTCTCTTTTGCATGCCCCCCACCCATGCTGCTTAGCATGAGCCTTAGAGCAAACACCCCTGCGCCTTGGCTGCTGCATTCTGCTGACACTGCATCTAAGGAAGCCATGGATCCAAGCACTGCTGGAAAACAGGCAGCCGGGTGGTTTCTGCTGGCGTTTGTCAGATCAGAGCAAACCCCGGAGACTCTACTGAGAATCCTGCCCAAGGCCTGAGGAGTCCTCCTTACCAGGAAACTCATTTTAAAACCCCCAAGGGATGATGTCAAAGGGCCATTCCAGACCACTTTCCCTGGCCAAACCTCACGTCTCCCTGCAACCCAGGGAAAAGGGACAGCCTGCCAGCCAAGAAGGCGACTTGAGCTCTCAGCTTGCCCATGAGGGACCACACAGGGTTTCTAAACCAGCTCAGGCCCTGTTGGAGGAACTTAGCACACAGGCCCAGTGGCTGACAGCCCCAAGCCCTTAACACAGTCCTGACTAGAGCTAGGACAAGGCCAATTAGGATGCCCCCTCCTCCCTAGCTTCCTGCTCTGAGGGATGCGGAGGAGGGGATGTGAGTGGGAGGGGATCTGACTGGAGGAGGGATCTGAGCACAGGAGGAGAGGCCTGGAACATGTAGAATGCTTCGTGGGAGACCTGGCCAGCCAGCCCTAGCCCAGCCCCTGAGTGCAGCCAAGGACGGCAGGGACTCTGGGAAGCAGAGACTAGTTCTGCTGTGGGCCATGGGCTCAGCAGCCTGACAGCCTCAGTGTTGGCCCTAAGAGCCCCAGACGTGCCCGGCTGAGGCATGAGCAGTGTTCTGGTTAATAGAGACTCAGGGGACAGCTCTGGTCTGCCCACAAGCCCAGCTGTCTACCCCAAATCCTCCCATCCATGGCCCAGGACCAGGAATGTCTGGCCAGCTTGGGATCTCTCACAGCAAAAGACTTCCTTAGAGCCTGATTTCTCATGTGTAAGAAGATGCCGTTGTTATCAGAAAGTTCTTTCAATAGTCTGACCTAAACATCACCTCAGAAGAGGCCGATTAACTTAAATTTCCCAGCATCTCTGGACTTCCCTCAGGGCCCTAGGCTTGCTCTCAACACTCCCAAGACCTTCCCATATCTCTTCTGCTTCCCATATTCTTGTCCCCATGTGCTGGTGATTCCCCCCAAATTCCATCTCCTGATGCCACCCAGATATCCTGCCCTACATCTTGGCTCCTTGTCCCCAAATCCTCTCCACAACATGACAGGTAGGGTAAAGTCTTCCACATCCAGCATGTGGTCACCCTTACTCAGCAGCCCCCATGGCCTAGAGCAAGAGCTCTGCCTACTCCCCACAGCCTATGAGACCCCGTGCCCTCAGTCACAGCATTGCCTTGGCCCTTGCCTCGTCTTTCAGTGTTCTCTGGCTATCACAACCTTCCTGTGATCTCTGCTCCCAGTCAGTGCTCCAGGAAAGTCCACAGGCTGTCCTAGAGAGAAGCCTTTAAAGGGCAAGAAACAGGGTTGCTTCCTTAGGCCCAGCAGAGAGGCTGGGTTGGGGAGACACTCCTCTAGTGTAGAAAGTGAGAGTCCCTGCCCTTCCTCCTTCACAGGGCAGTCCTGTCTATCCTGAGCTTGCCTGTGTCAAAGACCATTGCCCTGGCTCCTGCAGGGGCCAGCAGACCTCTCTGAAGAGGCCTGGGAGGGCCGTAGCCCAACACCCACCTGGCATGGTTGTTCCTCCCAGGGATCATCAGACTGCACCAGACTCAAGCTGGCCCACAGCTTCCATCTGCCCTGTTCTCATCCCCAACCCCTAATCTGCAGTCTCCCAGGCCAAGGCCCCTCAGCAGCAGGGTTCTGGCCCCAGCTGGCACCCTACCACCCCAGAACCTGATCAGTAGGAGGGTATGGGGACTGTAGCCTGACCAGCACAATCTGCTCTCTCTGGGACAAAGTGTGGACTTGGTAGCCAGCCCCAGACAGGCCTTGAGAGGTGGCAGCTGGGCAGCCCTGCCTCCCCTCTCCCTGCCCATTTCCTGAAACTGTTCCCAGATCCTGTCAACCCTGAAGGGGATCTTTTAGCCCTCCCAAGGGCCCAGAGACAGGTAGCAAGGGCCTTTCTATCTCCCAGGCCTCTGTAGCTCCTTCCCAAGGTCCCTAGGGAGGCAGGAAGGAAAGGTCTTAGCCCATGTCAGGGGGGCAGTCCCACATGCCCCAGGGCCAAGCAAGCACAGAGCAGCCCCTGGTCCAGCATAATAGGTGGGGCAGCCCCTGCTCTCAACTCACCCATGGCCTCATGGCCCACAGAGGGGTCCTGCTGGCCAGCTGGCCACCATAAAGTGTCAGAGGACAGTGTGTTCCCAGATTTCACTTCTGCTTTTCCAGAAGTCACTTAACAACACTCTCCTGGGGAGCTCTGGGGTTTTCAGGAATTGGGGCCCACTGAATGAAACAGATGTGAGAACATGCTTCCTAGAGCCCAGTGTGCCCACCTTGCCATTCCCTGAAAGGGAGGCATGGCCTTGGAGGCTGTTCTACCTCTTCCCTGGGCTCAGATGAGAAGTCTGCTTTGCAGGGACTAGACCTGGGCTTGACCTCCATGCTATGACTTCTTGCAGATCAAAGCAGGAAAACCTAGGCAGACAGAAATGTGGAGAGATGACCAGGCCAGTGGCCCAACAGAGCCAGAGCCACTCAGCCTCTCCTCAGTGGCTGTGCCTAACCCTCCTTGCTAGGCTGGGAGAGCAGGAGATCATTTCTTTTTCACATCAGCTCCAAAGCAAACGTGTGCATCAAATGGCTGGATCTACAGGGTCTGAGTGCCAGATCTGGAACTCAGTGCAGGAGCCACAACATGGAAACCATTAACCCTGGGTTTACCTGGAGCCTGTGGCATAGACTAAAGTGTCCTCTTCAGTCCTTGGACCTCTGCCAGGGCCCATCACTGGTTCCCTGCAAACCTCATCTAACAACCTGAGTTTCAACTCTTCCTGTCAAACACCAGATATTTCTCCCTTCCCCTACATGCCACTGGAGGCTTGGCACCTCCCACCCCCAACTGGTGTTGTCCATAGCACCTCTCCCTGGCCAGCAAAGGCCCACCCACCATCCATCAGCAGGTCCATGCCATAGCCCTGGCCCCCTCTGCAGATTCATTTTGCTAACTCACTGGTTTTAAGACACCATTCCTTAGCAGCTAGGCGGAGCAGGAAAGAGAAAAATTGGATTTTGGAGCCACAAGGACCTGAGTTTGAATCCTGTCCACAGCTTGCCCCTAAGCGAAATCTCTCTGGAACCAGGCTCCTGGCCAGTTGCCTGGTGAAAGACTCTGCACTGCCAGCCTTTCAGGGCACCTACACAAACACTGAGCAGAGGCGGCGTGTATACAGAGAGCTGGACACAGCACACCACAGCCCGGCGCTTTTGACAGACAGGATCTCACCCAAAGCTCACCAAACAATACCACCGCTCACCTCCTCAGCTCCAGGCTGTTGCTTAGGCTGTCCTACTCAGTCTTGCACAGAATGTCCCTGAACCTTCTCTCCAGGGTCTGTCCCAACCCTTCCCCTAGGGCTCTAATATGCCCTTCCCTTGTTATAAAGCCTTTAGGGGCCCTTGTGCAGCATGAGCACACAAACCCAGGCCCCACTCTGCTATTTCCTAGGGAAGGAAGAAAAGGGCTAGCTCAAGATCCAGGACTCCTGGATCTCAAACCCACACCTCACCTTACCTACTAGCAAGATCATACAGATCCTGCAAGGTGGACAGACAGAAGATCCAACTCTGTACCATCCACCATACACTAAGCTGCCCTGAGATGCAGTCCTAGGGTCTCAGGAGCAGGCAGGAGGTAGTGTGGCCAAGGGAAGCTCTTGCTACATGGGAAGCCCCTGGGCTGGCCAGCCAACAGGCTAGCAATCTCGGGAAGAACCTGGAGTCTACTGCTGGCACAGCCACATGCAAGCTACTGGGTTTCAGCTGGCACAGGCATAGACAGAACTCCTGCAGAGAAAAGACAGTAAGTTCTCCTTCCCCCATCCTTAGATCTGCATTTTGTTTCATGTTGGAGGCCTTTGAGTGAGGTGAGGTACTCACAGCAGGGTAAGGGGCTGATCCACAGAGGTGGCCCAGCTGCCTTTAGGAGCCACTGGCACTGCCCACCAATAAAGTCAGACACAGGGATCAAATGGAAGGGTCACCCAGGAAGCAACAGGATGTCTGCTCTGGGTTCACCTCCCCACTCCCTGCTCCAGGACAGGTGGCAGGTGGCAGTGGAGACACATTTAATTACCCTCATGCTCTCAGGAACACCTTGTCCCTGCGGCTGGGAGAATGAAAGCATCTCTCATATCCTAGGAGGAAGTCAACTTGTTTGACAGTGAGGAGGGTGCCAGGCAGGCGACAGTCCCATTTGCCAAAGGGAGGGGCAGAACTGCTTACTGCTGCACCCAGGGCAAGTTCCAAGAAGCTCTTCTCTGACTGAGCAGAGATCCACCTGGACAGCCCCTCATCACCCTAAAGCTCCATGGGACTGGCATGTCCCATGAGACACAGGGTTTGCAGGGTAGCCTCTCTATGTTCCCTGGCCACAGACAATCCTGAAAATCAGATGACCCAGCCTCAGCCTGGGAGGTAGGGGCCACACCCTCCTCTGCTACTACCCCGCACTTTGACCTAAGCAAGCTCTTTCTTCTCTAGGCTGGCCACCACAGTTAGAGAACCTGCAGGTTGGAATGGATCGGGGCTGTGAGGAAGAGCTTCTTTTCATTTTCCCAAAGATGTAAGTTTGCCGGGGTGTGAGTAAGAGAGTTAAAGTGATCTGGCATGGCCAGGTGCCAGGCAGCTCAGGGAAGGCGAGCTGTGGTGGCACTGAGCTATGCTTAAAAAGCAGCCCATGTCCTGTCTTGCTACTGGGTCTCCAGCCAGCACCATGGGAGCAATCCTCACAGTCCTTGATGCTAGACTCCTGCTCTGTGTGCATAGCCTTCTGGAGAAATAAAGGAAATCTGGGCTCACTCACAAGGGGGTGGAGGGGATTTCTAGGGCTCTGTAGAGTTGGCTGTTCTCAGGGAGTACAAGCAAGCCAGGCTAGATAATGGCTGAGCATTCTGCCAGTGCCATAGTGCCTAGAGCCAGCCCAAAGAAGAGAAGTAGGAAATACTCATTTTGCTTTGACCTAAGGCCTGAAATTGGGCTCACAGAGCAAGCCTTATTTGGGGCTGTGAGGTCATGCTGTTCTCATGGAAATTAAACATAGCAGCCCAGGCCAGGAGTTGAGTTGATTCACACTCTTGCCTAGCAGAGTCAAAAGGCTTGGGCCAAGAAAGAAGATGGCAGCGAGCAATAACCATCCAGGCTGGTTGTGTAGGGCACCCTCAGTCCCCAACCCACCCTGCCTTTCAGCCCTCTTCCAGTTGCTCTGCTCAAGGGCCTGAGAGGATATCAGGACATGTACAGGGACAGCAGTAATGTGCCAGAGTTAGCATGACCAGAGCTGTGGACCTGGGCTGGCCCCTGGGAGGGAGGTGGTCACATGTGTGGGGAGTCTCACAGCAGAAGCTAGGTCCAACTGGCAGAGGGGGAAAGAGGGAATAGAGCCTGGCCTGAAGAATGAAACCCCAGGCTTTGCAATATGGCATCTAGTTTGAAGCTTAAAGGGGTAGGAGGAAATAGATGAGCTGCCATCCATGGCCTGGCAGCCTCAGGGCCCTGTGTGCCCAGTCATGAGTTGCAGCTCACTTGTATCCCTCAACTCCCACCCTTTTAGGCTCCAAGCTAGATCCCATGTCCCATGGGATCCCATGGCTCCCCTAGGTCCCATGCAAGGCCGAAAGCAATGGCAAGGTCTGCAGAAACAGGGCCCCTTTTCCCAGACCACCCCTCCCTGAGTTAGAAGCCAGTATATGGGCTTAGTCCAGTTATAAAAAAAAACAAAAGAATGAAGGGGAAAAAAAAATCAAAGAATGCAGAGTGATTAGACAAGAAAAACTAAGAATGTGGCAGGAGACCATAACTAAGCCCTTAGGCCTCACCTGGGACCCAAATTCCCAGTTAAAATAAGAAGGCTGGGTAAGGTTACCTCCAGGGGCCTGTCCAGCTCTGACATTGTTCTAGCCCAGTCAGGCCCAGACCTGACTCATTCTCTGCAACCCAGCTCTCAAAGCCACACAGGGGCTCATGGTGAAACCAGTGGTCTTCCCAGGAGCAGTACTGACAGAACTGGTGGCAGGTCTGAGAAGGCCCTGTGGCTCTGGCACCTAAGAGTAGTCATCAGAGCAGGGGCAGAGATAGGTGGTGAAGGCTGAGTTGCAGTGGCAAAGACACCACAGATGACTCCTCAGAGGGGAAAGCCCCAGCTACTATTAAGCCTCTGCTGAGGTCAAGGCCTGAAAACCATTGCCTAAGTATCCAAGGGTGGACAAGGTCTGGGTAAGTGCCCAGGGCCCTACCAGAGCTGGCCAGGAAAGCAGTGTCCAACTCAGAACTGTTTCCTCACATACCCATTCCCCTGCCATATACCTGCCTGATGGCCTCAGGAGCAGCCACACTAACATAGGCAGTCCTATCCCTGCCCCTAGAGCACTACTCCAGGGTCCTTCTGAGGAACCGCAGGGTGCTGGGTGTGGACAGGCAGAGAAGGCATCCAGGCTATGCAAAAAGCCTAGCCTACTGTGTGGTTCTTCAGGGCCTTCATCTTCCTGCCTCTCAAAGAGGAGGAAAGTCAACGTTCCAGTGCAAAATAGATTAAAAAAAAAAATCGGCCAAGGAGTAGATGTTAGATGAGGCAGAGGCCAGTGAGGCCAATGGAAAGGTCCCCAAATTAGGGTATAGAGTGGAGAAGAGTTGTTGATCACATGATAACAATCCTTCACCCAGCATGACTGTGTGGACCTACAGTGGTTACATGGAGTTTGGGTGTCTGGTTTGGGCCTCTCCTACAGTCACCCTGCACACATGTACCTGAGTGCCACACACTCCTTTATGTCCCTCAGCATGCCAAAAGAGGCTGAGAAGAAAATTCATCCTCAGAACCAGGACCAGGGTATCAGGGCAAGAGTGGTGACCACCTGTAGAAGGGTGTGGTTTGGGGAGCCTGAGAAGCATGGCCCTGACCCCCGGGCAGCCAGCCACAAGTTCCTACATAGAGGCCTCAAGACCCTGAGGTTCAAAGCTATAGACACTGTGCTGTCTGTAGCTGTAGTTCCAACTCTTGAGAACTGTCAGCATGACCCAGGCAGGGGTAAATGAGGACACCTTAGGGCCAATGCTGAAGCAGCATGTACCAGAGTAGAGAGCATCAGGGAATATCCCCTGGACTTCCCCTGACCTACTAAGGAAGCTGGGGGCCAGAAGAAATGGACAAACAGGAGACACTGAGCCATAGCCCTACCTAATCTTAGAAGGCTAACTGGGACTTGAGGGAAGTAGGACCCTGGGCAGAGTCCTAAGGGACAGTGGCCCTGGGCAGGTGCCCTGGGGAGGAGAAGAAAGGCACCTTGGGGGACTCACTGCTCCAGCCACACCCCCTTGCTGAGGGATCCCTGGCAGCCAAGTGATCCTGGTGCACCCCCTTGTGGCTGAAGGGAGGATGGCATTGCCAACAGTGAGGGCTCCAGTTCCCTCTCAATGTATCCCAACTTAACCTCTGCCTCAGATTCCTAGTCTAGATCTCCCCCAGCTACTGATTCCTGGGGGAGTGGGACTTCAGGTACCCACAAAGCCATGCAGGAATGTGTCATTAAAAAAAGGAGTAGGCCTGACCACGCATACGAGCCTGGTCATATAAAAAGGAGACCAGATGGGCCTGACTCTGGTCACAAAGAACTGGCCTGACTTGCATCAGTGAAGCGTCTTCTTAGGGGCAAGGTTGAAGAGGATATGGAAGAAGTCTGGGCATATTAGCCCTCTACAGTCTTGTTCTCCAGCTCAGTCAGACCCTTCCAAGTCTCCAATTCCCCTTATGCAACTCTCAACACCTTTGTCTCAACTGCCTAGTGCATACCTAATAAAAGCAGGTGCTTAATAACTCAGAAACAGGACAACCTGTGACATGGATGTGCCCCTTAAGACCAGCTTCAGCTTCCTCCCTAATAACACAGAGTCTAGAACCTCCAAAATTCATCATTCATCTGATCATGCAAGTATCTATTGAGCATCCACACTAGGACTATGCTGTTGAATCCTAGCAATGTGCCAGTCAGTGATGTCTCCTTCATTATACAGGTGAGCAAACTCATGCTTGATGTCACACTGCTGGCCAGAAAGGGAGCTATGGTCTTCCTGATGCCTGACCCCACACAGAACTCAAGAAAGGTCCTGGGCAACCCAGAGAGGCCCTGGGGTACTGAACTTGAGCAGATGCAGATGACTTACAAGAGAGACCATCATATTATGTCCTTGCACCATTCATTCTCAACGCAGACCCTCTGAACAAGCTGGAGCGTGTCTGCTGAGCCCAAGGCACAAGAGCAGCTAAAGGTTAGAAAGCAGGCCTGAGGTGCTGTAGCATGGATCCTGTTCTTAGCAGGAAGGGTGTATGGCCGGCTTGACAGGACGCCAGAAGCAAAACTACCTGGGCCCTCAGGGACTGTGGTTCTGTTCTATCTCATTTCAAGTCTAATAGCTCTAATTCCGGAGAGACGCTGCTATGTTCAGTATGTGCCACTTAAGAAAGCAGCGTAATATATTCCAGAAGGATTTTAAGCAAAATTTTTAAAATAATGTGTTGAGATGTTTCTCTCTCTGTCATCTAGGAACTCTGGTCATCCAGAAAGCCTTGTTCTTCAGAGGTCCTGAATGACCAGCATTTGCCTATGCTGAAGCCCCCTCAAATGGCCTGAGGCACGAATTCAGGCACTGGCTCCACCTCAGAAACTAGACACAAGAAATTACTGAGTAAATCCAAGAAAAAGCATGTGTATCACCCACCAAAGCAAGTTCTGACATGACCTCCTGGGGCAGGGCTTGTGAAACAGGGGTTATTTGTTCCTTTTCGGACTATTACTGACTTGACCATAAACAGCTCCCCAGATAAAATCAAGCTAAAGTATACACAGTGCAAGATGTAATCAGCAAAGGAAAAGCAGGAGTGGGGTGGGGAGAAAGGAAAGCAGCAAAGGAAAGAAAAAAATAGCCAAGTGGAAGACCTGCCCAGGGGGGTGGGGAGGGAGGCAGGTATACCTGAACAGGAGCCCTTGGGCTCTGGCCTGGACCCTCAAATACCCCTGGACTCACAGTCTTCAGGTATAGAGAGAAGGGGCATGATTGGGGTTCCCTAAAACTCAGACCAGCACTACAATGCTGTGAACCAAAATGTGGCCCACAAATAAATGCCTCAGACTCACCAGCATAGGTCTTACTTAGATGGCTGCTGGGTATGGGTATCTTCTCCTTTTTTAATATATTCTAATTTTCCTTATTTTACTTTATTTTTAATTTTCTTTTTCTTTTTGAAGTTTTTGGCCTGGGATGGGTTTTGAACCTGCCACCTCCAGCATATGGGGCCGGCGCCCTACTCCTTTGAGCCACAGGCGCCGCCCTATTTTTGGTTTTTTGAGACAGAGTATCACTATGTCACCCTCAGTAGAGTGCCATGACGTCACAGCTCATAGCAACCTCAAACTCTTGGGCTCAAGTGATTTTCCTGCCTCAGCCTCCCAAGTAGCTGGGACTACAAGTGCCTTCCACAATGCCTGGCTATTTTTGTTGTTGTTGTTGTAGTTGTCATTGATTTTTAGCGGGCTCTGGCCAGGTCTGAACCTACCTGCCCGGGTGTATGTGGTCGGTGCTCTAACCACTGAGCTACAGGTACAGAGGCTTATTTTCCTTTATTTTATTTTATTTTTTCTTGAGACAGAGCCTCAAGCTGTGTTGCCCTGGGTTGTCACAAGCAACCTCCAACTCCTGGACTCAAGCAATTCTCCTGCCTCCATCTCCCAAGTAGCTGGGACTACAGGCGCCCAGCTATTTTTTGGTTGCAGCCGTCATTGTTTGATGCGCCTGGGCTGGATTTGAACCTACCAGGTCCGGTGTATGTGGCTGGTGCCTTAGCCGCTTAAGCCACAGGCACCAAGCCTATTTTCTTTATTTTAAATAGTTTTATTCAATGTTTTAAATTATAAAATATAGTAGAACCTCTGTAAGTCGACCACCCAAAGGACTATAACAAACTTGTCAACATACAAAAGTGGTCAACATAAGGAACTAGGCCTGGCTCGGCGCCTGTGGCTCAAGTAGCTAAGGCACTAGCCGCATACACCTAAGGTGGCAGGTTCGAATCCAGCCTGGGCTGCCAAAGAACAATGATGGCTGCAACCAAAAAATAGCCAGGCGTCATGGTGGGCGCCGTGGTCCCAGCTACCTGGGAAGCTGAGGCAGGAGACTCGCTTGAGCCCAGGAGTTGGAGGTTGCTATGAGCTGTGATGCCATAGCACTCTACCCAGGGGGACAGCTTAAGGCTCTGTCTCAAAAAAAGGAACTAGGCCTACTGTGCTGAAACATACATGTGGTGCATGTCCAGGCTATGAAAATTAGGTCAACTCAGCTGGGTGCCTGTAGCTCAAGCAGCTAAGGTGCAAGCCACATACACATACAAAGGTGGTCAACATAAGGAACTAGGCCTATTGTGCTGACACATACATCTGGTGCATGTCCAGGCTATGAAAATTAGGTCAACTCAGCTGGGTGCCTGTAGCTCAAGCTGCTAAGGCACCAGCCACATACACCAGAGCTGGCAGGTTCAAATCCAGCCCGGGCCTGCCAAACAACAATGACAACTACAACCAAAATATAGCCGGGCCGTGTGGAGGGCGCCTGTAGTCCCAGCTACTTGGGAGGGTAAGGCAAGAGAATCACTTAAGCCCAGAGTTGGACGTTGCTGTGAGCTGTGACACCATGGCACTCTACCCAGGGCAATAGCTTAAGGCTCTGTCTCAAAAAAAAAAAGAAAATTAGGTCAATTTAAGGTGGTTAATATAGGGAGGTGGTCAACTATGTTCTACTGTATTTCTTCACTGCAATACAGTCAAACAATGAAAGAGTGTATAATTTTAATAAACATTGAGATGCTCCCTCCTCCCAACATCTCCAATTCCTCTCCCAAGAAGTTGTCACCATGCTTCCCAACACTTGTCTGTGTGCATGTCATCTGGTATTCTACCAAAATGGGATTATATTATTTGAAATGCTTTGCGACTTTTCACCTAACAATACATTTCTAAATCAGCCCTTATGGAACTTCATGCCTTTGAGCACTTGCTAGTAAGTAGTCTTCCATTGTAAGTCTATACCATGGTTTAAAAAAAAGAAGAAGAATATACCATGGTTTATTTAACCAAACCAAATCAGTAGATACTGCATTAGTTCTAATAATTTGCTGTTACCAACAAGGCCGGCATGAGCATCTCTGTAAATGCTATCCTAATCTATGGGATATAATCCTGCAAGTGGGGTACAGGGTCACACAGTACATATACATGCAATGTTTTGACAAAGGAGTGACAACTTGTCTCCCAAAGAGCCTACACTAAGTCATCCTTCTACCAACTTTATTTTTGGAATTAAAAAACCTCCAGGCCCCACAGTCATGCAGGAAGAGACACGGCAGAGATCTGGAGGGAAATCCCTGCTCCACTTGCCAAATTAGGCTTCCTGCCAGGTGTCCTCATTAGGCCACACTTGTATCCATTTGGCCTCTCTAAACTCCTGGCAGGACCCGTGGGCAGGGCTATGCTTCTAAGGCAGGCTTGCCCTGGCAGAAGGCCAACAGATGGCCTGGCATGGGCCTAACTGCTGCCAGCCAGTATGCTGATGATTTCCAGATTGGTATCTTTAGGGCTAATTCCTCACACAGCCACCTGCCTACTGGACCCCTCTTGCAAGCAAGCATTTGAGACAGAACACCTCCTTGCCCACCACCCCATCCGTGCCTCAAAACTTCTCCGGCAACCCCCATCTCAGAAACAGCTCCAGCAACCATTCAGTCACTTCTACAAAGCCAACAGCCTGACTTCCAAAGCCTCTCATTCCATATCTAATAAAAACTGACCAGTTTTGTGGCTTTCATCCTCTAAGTTATCTCTACCCAGTCCCTCATCCCCACTCATTCCATTACTCTCCTAGGTGAGCCCATACTCGCTCATCTGGCTCCTCCTGAATCCATCCTCTAGAGTCTCAGAGCAATTTTTTTTTTAATATCACTGACGTGTAATAATTGTACATATTTATGGGGTACAGGGTGATATTTAGATACTTGTATATAATGTGTAATGATCAGTAATTAGCATATTCATCACTGAAAACATTTATCATTTCTATACGTTGGGAACATTGAAAATCCTGTCTTCTGTTTGAAAATATACGATAGGGCAGTGTCTGTGGCTCAGTGAGTAGGGCGCCAGCCCCATATACCAAGGGTGGAGGGTTCAAACCTGACCCCGGCCAAACTGTAACAAAAAAATAGTCAGGTATTGTGGTGGGCACCTGTAGTCCCAGCTACTTGGGAGGCTGAGGCAAAAGAATCACCTAAGCCCAAGAGCTATAGGTTGCTGTGAGCTGTGACACCACAGCACTCTACTGAGGGCAACAAAG
>NW_003852546.1:1524333-1526962 GCF_000181295.1 Otolemur garnettii | reverse complement strand
AAAAAAAAAAAAAAAATTATATATATATATATATACACACACATATATACACATACACACAAGAAATTATTGGGAGGGTTGTTTGTTTTTAAGACAATCTTACTCTGTTGCCACAGGCTAGAGTGCCTTGGTGTCAGCCTAGCTCACAGCAACCTCCAATTCCTAGGTTCAAGTGATCCTCCTGCCTCAACCTCCCAAGTAGCTGGGACCACAGGTGCCCACCCCAACACCCAGCTAATTTTTTTCTATTTTTCCTAGAGATGGGGTTTTACTCTTGCTCAAGCTGGTCTCGAACTCTTGAGCTCAAGAGATCCTCCCACCTTGGCCTCCCAGAGTACCAGAATTATAGGGGTGGCCACCTCGCCCAGCCTTACAATAAACTATTGTTAACTACAGTCAAACTACACTGTAGAACACTAGAACTTATTCCTCCCTCCTCGATGTAATTATTTTTCTCTTTCAATGAGCTGAATTTAAGATTCATTAGCTCTAATTTTATATTCATTAACCATCCTGTCCCTCAGAGCCAGTTTCTATTTGCATCACACCACCTACCCCTCACCCCTCCATAATGCCCTCCTCCTTCATCCACTGAAAAATCAGATCCAAGCTGGCTCATGGTAGTAAGGTGCCAGCCTTCCTCCTGCCTATCCCTGGCCTCCATTCCCACCCACTCTGGGAGCATAGCAGGAGGGAAGCATTAAGACAGCAGGTGGTCACAGTACCCACCAATAATCCATGCCAACTCACCAATCATTGAGTAATGGGGTCTCTTCATAGGGTGATATCACTATCCAGGACAGCTAGGATGACATGGGTCCTCAAACACCAAGAAAAAACTGGCATGACTCAGAGACTCAATGTCTTCCTTCCACAGTGCAAATGCTCCTTGGATTATTGCCTTCTGCACTTCTCCCAATGTCCCCTGGGCTCCTCTCTCTTGTTAGTGGTCACTAAATTGTCAGGACAACATCACCTCTCCCTTTGGATCACATCTGACTCAGAAATTTAAGACTGGGCTAAGCTTGTCCTGCTGTCCAAGCTGTGGTTGTCTAATTTCACCAATATAGTTCCTTTGACAAACAAAATGGAACATACAAAATATTTCCACACGAGACCATCAACAGGAACTCTTAAGACATTTCCCATATACTGAAATTTTTTTTTTTTTTTTTTTTTGGGCCAGGGCTGGGTTTGAACTCGCCACCTCTGGCATATGGGGCCAGCACCCTACCCTTTTCAGCCACAGGCATCACCCTTTAAAAAACTTTTTACTATAACCCTCATCCTTCCTGAGCCACATGTCCTTCCAAGGCACCCATGGCCTACTATGCACCCTACTCAGACCCTGAACATCCTTGACACGTGCACTCCTCTACTCCATCACATGTTCCTGAGGCTCCTCGGATAATCTATGCAGTCTCATGTTTCTGAGACTACTAATGTCATTTGTTCTTGTGATGCTCTTCCCATCTCTTAGTTCTAGCTGATTATTTTTTTCTTTTTCTTTTTAGAGACAGAGTTTCACTCTGTAGTCCAGGTTGGAATGCAGTGGCTTGATCACCCTTAATTGCAGGCTCAAACTCCTGGCCTCACGCAATCCTCCCACCTCAGCCTCCCAAAATGCTAGGATTACAGGCATGAGCCACTACACCTGGCCCTTGATTTTTCTTTTTGGTGACATCTTTATTGAGATGTGATTCACTTGCCATACAAGTTGTCCACTTAAAGTGTACAATTCAGGGTGGCGCCTGTGGCTCAAGAGTAGGGCACTAGCCCCATGTGCCGGAGGTGGTGGGTTCAAACCCAGCCCCAACCAAAATCTGGGGGGAAAAAAAAAGTGTACAATTCATGGTCTTTAGTATACTCACAGAGTTGTACAACCATCTTGCTGTCCAAGCTGTGGTCATCTAACCACAACCAATTTTTATCACCCTGACAAAAAATGCTACTTTTAACTGTCATTCACTAAATGCTCCATCCTATCCCCAGGGTACCCTGTGCCTACTGTGCACTCAATGCTGCTGTGACATCCATTGGTCTTCCCATTAGACAGGCACACTTGCCCCAAATGAGGTGTGTGATATATTTTATTACTTACTTGAGGCCCAACATGGTGCCTCTCTCCTTGGAGTAACAGGAGGGAATGACCCCAGTGGAAAAGATGGCTTCTCTGATTTCACTTGGTGCCAGGCCCTGTGCTTACACATCACAAATATCTCAGAGAGATTGAGTTATTATTCAATTTTACAGGTGACGATAAATGACTGTGACTTGCCCAAGGTTAAAGTAGTAAGTGGCTAAGCTGAGATTAGTACATGAGTGAGGTCTACTTAACTGTCTAGAAATTGTCTCTACCCATCCACTGCCCTCAACTTCTGGCCCCAACCTTCCCTTCTTCTCATGGTCACCCATGACCTCTAAATGATAAAACCATACAGAAGCTTGTCTGAATTTATGTCAATCTCATGGTCACATTTAGCATGTACTACCCCTACTCCTTTATTTTTCAGGCTCTCCTTTGGAGCTATCCACCTTTCAGGGGATGCTTTTGGCCTTTTGGGCAGGACCATCTTCTCCCTTCTACCTCTTGACCCCCACTGTCCCTTACTTAGCTGAAGCCCTTCTT
>NW_003852546.1:1521331-1523151 GCF_000181295.1 Otolemur garnettii | reverse complement strand
GAGTCTCCTGCCTCTACCTCCCAAGTAGCTGGGACCACAGGTGCCCGCCACAACGCCCGGCTATTTTTTGGTTGCAGTCATCGTTGTTTGGCAGGCCCGGGCTGGATTCAAACCCGCCACCTTAGGTGTATGTGGCTGGCGCCAAGCCTCCAACCTACTTTCAAACTGCATGTATCTTCTAAAGAACAAGTCCCACAATTTTATTCTCCCATTGCCTGCACTCAGGACAGAGACCTTCGTATGGCTTTGGCAATCCTTCAAGAGCGAATCTCTGCTTAACTTTCCAGACACACTCTTAGCCAACACCCAGTAAATCTTTACTAGATGATTTGCCATTCCTGGAAGACACCATCAACATTTGCACCTACCATTACTTGTGATATGTTGACTAATGATTGCCCAAGCCCAGACTGGAATCTCTCTTTCTCCTTCCCACATGAGACTATCTCTTGTGAAATAACATTGAAATGTACAAGGAAATGTTGTAATGAACAGAAGAGGAATCAAGGCAGAGATGGATAAGACTGTTCTGGAAGGCAGCCAGCATATCACACATGACTGTTCAACCATGGCCCCCAAGTATCTAACTCACTGGCTGAGAAAAATGATCACCAGGGTGGTGCCTGTGGCTCAGTGAGTAGGGTGCCAGCCCCATATACCGAGAGTGGCGTATTCAAATCTGGCCCCAGCAGAATTGCAACAAAAAATAGCCAGGTGTTGTGGTGGGCACCTGTAGTCCCAGCTACTCGGGAGGCTGAGGCAAGAGAATTGCCTAAGCCCAGGAGTTGGAGGTTGCTATGAGCTGTGTGATGCCATGGCACTCTACCGAAGGTGATAAAGTGAGACTCTGTCTCTACAAAAAAAATGAAAAATAAAAATAAATTTAAAATTTTTTAAATTTTAAACAAAAATGATCATGATCTTCAGGACCCTTTAGCTCACATGGAAGTTGAGAGGATCACAGGACTCTTGATCTGAGTGTTAATTATATTCTTAACAATGGGAGGGAGATGTTCTGACTGGCCCAAGTGTCAGGTAAAGCCCCCATTTCAAATCAGGAAACTAGCATTCTGGTACTCATCAGCTGATGTACTGTATAATCTAGCAAGCCATTTGCTTTTCTCTATTTTCCAAGTTTCTAAATAAGAGAAGAGCTAAAGTATCCATTAAAAAAACTCAGAACAATGACCAATTTAGTAGCAATGGGAACCCCTAGGACTCAGATTATGGTCTCTAAATGTCATTGTCCAGTAAAAATCAGCCTTGACTCTTCATTCTTTCTCAGTCTTCTTATCCAACCCTCAAGTGCTATCAATTCCTCTTCCTATACCCCCCTACAATATTTCCAGCCAAAGCCTGAGAAGAAACTGCCATCCTTTCTGGCCTGGATTACTGTAAGAAACTAGAAACTGGTGGCACCTATAGCTCAAGTGGCTGAGGTGCCAGCCACATACACCAGAGATGGTGGGTTTAAATCCATCCTGGGCCTGCCAAACAACAATGACAATTACAACCAAAAAATAGCCAGGCGTTGTGACGGGCACCTGTAGTCCCAGCTACTTGGGAGGCTGAGGCAAGAGAATCGCTTAAGCTCAGGAGTTTGAGGTGGCTGTGAGCTGTGACACCACAGCACTCTACCCAGGGCGATAGCTTGAGGCTCTGTCTCAAACAAACAAACAAACAAAACCCTGTAAACTGTCCTTACCACCTCTGCTGCTGGTGGCTCCTATCTCCAACCCACTTTCTTTTTTTTCTTTTTTTTTTTGAGACAGAGCCTCAAGCTGTCCCCCTGGGTAGAGTGCTATAGCTTCACAGCTCAC
>NW_003852546.1:1518173-1519481 GCF_000181295.1 Otolemur garnettii | reverse complement strand
CCTCACTGTGTTGCCCCAGGCTAGAGTGCCATGGCATCAGCCTAACTCACAACAAAATCAAACTCCTGGGTTCAAGTGATCCTCCTGCCTCAGCCTTCCAAGATGCTGCAACAATAGGTGACCACCACAATACTTGGCTAGTTTTTCTATTTTTGGTAGAGATGGTGTCTCGCTCTTGCTCAGGCTGGTCTCCAACTCCTGAGCTCAAGCAATCCTCCCACCTTGGCCTCCCAGAGTGCTAGGATTATAGTGTGCGCGCTCCTTTGCCTGGCCATTACTGCAGTTTTGTTTTTTTTTTTTTTTTGAGACAGAGCTTCAAGCTGAGGCCCTGGGTAGAGTGCTGTGACATCACAGCTCACAGCAACCTCCAACTTCTGGGCTCAAGTGATTCTCCTGCCTCTGCTTCCCAAGTAGCTGGGACTACAGGCACCTGTCACAACGCCCAGCTATTTTTTTTTTGGTTGCAGCTGTCATTGTTGTTTGGCAGGCCCAGGCTGGATTCAAACCTGTCATCTCAGGTTTATGTGGCTGGCGCCTTAGCCACTTGAGCCACAGGTGTCGAACCTACTGCAGTTTTTTAAAAGAATAATAATATTATGGTTTATATTTAAAAAATAATCATGACCTTTTTCAGACATGCTGATATATTTACAACTGAAGTAATATGGTAGCTGGAATTTACTTCTTTTTTGTTTTTAGAGACAGAGTCTCATTTTGTCACCCTCAGTAGAATGCTGTGGCGTCACAGCTCACAGCAACCTCCAGCTCTTGGGCTTAGGCAATTCTCTGGCCTCAGCCTCCTGAGTAGCTGGGACTACAGGTGCCCACCAGAATGCCTAGCTATTTATTTTGTTGCAGTTTGGCCGGGGCTGGGTTTGAACCCACCACCCTCAGTATATGGGGCCAGCACCCTACTCACTGAGCCTCACTCACCCGCCTTAGAATTAACTTCTAAGTAATTTGGAAATAGGGAGATAAGTAGAGCCTTTTTTTTTTTTTGAGACAGAATCTCACTTTATTGCCTTCAGTAGAGTGCCATGTCATCACAGCTCACAACACCCTCAAGCTCTTGGGCTCAAGCAATTCTCTTGCTTCAGCCTCCCAAGTAGCTGGCACTACAGGCACCCGCTATAATGCCCGGCTACCCAGCTACTTTTCTTGTTGCAGCTGTCACTGTTGTTTAGCTGGCCCAGGCTGAGCTCGAACCCTCCAGCTCCAGTGCATGTGGCTGGTGCCATAACCACTATGTTATGAGCGCTGAGCCACTAAAGCTGTTATTAAAATAAGATTGTTGGCTCGGCGCCTATA
>NW_003852546.1:1515980-1517412 GCF_000181295.1 Otolemur garnettii | reverse complement strand
CAGACGGAAATCCCATCTCTAAGTTTCTAAAAATAGCTGGGCCTATGGAAGGTCCCTGTATTCCCAACTACTTGGGAGGCTAAGGCAAGAGAATCGCTTAAGCCCACGAGTTTAAGGTTGCTGTGAGCTGTACGCCACAGCACTCTACCAAGGGCAACAAAGTTAGACTCTGTCTCAAAAACAAACAAACAAACAAAGATCTGGCTCAGCACCCACAGCTCAGTGGTTAAGGGTGCCAGCCACATACACCTGGGGTGGCAGGTTCGAACCTGGCCTGGGCCTGCTAAACAACGACAACTGCAACAAAAAAATAGCTAGTCATTGTGGTAGGCACCTTGTAGTCCCAGCTACTTGGGAGGCTGAGGCAAGAGAATCGCTTAAGCCCCAAAGTTAAAGGTCGCTGTGAGCTGTGACACCATGGCACTCTACCAAGGGCAACATAGTGAGACTCTGTCTCAAACAAAAACAAAAGGTCTGAGTTAACAGAAAATTTGCACTCTTGTCCCCCAGATCCTGCTGTCCGGAGCTCTTTTTGGTCTCTCTGATTGGCCCAGCTGTTTCTGCCTTTGCATGTTGGTCTCTTTCTGAAATGCTCTTCATCCGAGCTCTCTGCGGGGCTAGTTCTTTCTCATTCTTCCTATCTCAGCGCAAATATCCCTTCCTTAATGACGTCTTTACTTGTCATGCTCTAAAGAAGGTTCTTTATCACTTGTCCTCTGCCCTTTCATAGGTATCACCCTTAATATGTGATTACATATATATTTTATTTACTTAACCTTAACAAACAGCTAACACATTTACTGAGCACTGGCCATGTGCCAAGTTAGATCTAAGCATTTTATCTGAATTACCTTGCTTCGTCGTCATAACCACCCTCATGATGTAGGTCCTATTGCTAATACCATATACAGATGATGCAGCTCAGGAGAGAAAGGTTACATACCTTGCTCTTGGCCAGAGGTTAGATATTACTTATGGGTTCATTATATAATACGATTCTTTCTAATTTGTATATGTTTGATAATATGCATAATAAATAGTTTCAAAGAGAAAAGAGGAAGAGGAAATTCTGGAGGGTGGAGCTGGAGCCTGACTCATATCTGAATTCCCAGCATGCAGTCAGCAAATTACTAATAATGCTTTTAGACTGATCCCAGGGTAAGAGCTGAGAGTACAGGCTCAGAACTGTAGTAATGCCTGAAATACTTGCCTGGCTCTTGTATGAGGCCATGCCCATAAGCCTTTATCAAGTGTTTCTTGAATGAACATCACTCATATAGAAGCATGATATATGACCCTCATGGTCTGAAATACATTCACCTAGTCACATCCAACAACCCCAGATCCAGCAGGCCTCTGTGAAGATGGTATTCCATACTTACTATCTCTGTCCCCACCTCCAGCTCTGAGGAGCCAGGGGCTTTCTCCCCAG
>NW_003852546.1:1513894-1515287 GCF_000181295.1 Otolemur garnettii | reverse complement strand
CAGAGGCATGAACTAGCAAGCTCACATTTGTAATCACTATTCTACACTGGTCTCTTAGTCTTTTCTTTTTTTTAAGGGGACATGGGTGGTCTCTTAGTCTTTTTCCCTGCCCCACTGACTTCTACCCCAGACTGTGAGGGTCAAAGTATCTCAGCCCTTATCACAATGCCTGGCATAAAATAGTGCCCATATGGATGGTGAATGAATGAAAACATTCAAGATGGGGTGGCAACTGTGGCTCAGTGAGTAGGGCACCAGCCCCATATACCGGGGGTGGTGGGTTCAAACCTGGCCCCGGCCAAACTGCAACAAAAAATAGCTGGGCGTTATGGTAGGCGCCTGTAGTCCCAGCTGCTCAGGAGGCTGAGGCAAGAGAATCACCTAAAGCCAAAGAGCTGGAGGTTGCTGTGAGCTGTGATGCCACAGCACTCTACTGAGGGCAACAAAGTGAGACTCTGTCTCTAAAAAAAATAAAAGCCGGGCGTGGATCAGGCCTGTAATACCAGCACTGTGGAAGGTTGAGGAGGGAGAGTCACTTGAGCTCAGGAGTTTGAGACTCGCCTCAGTGAAAGTAAGACACCGACTCATGAAAAAAATGGAAAAACCCATCCAGGCACTGCGGTGAGCGCCTGTAATCCCAGCAGCTTCTGGGGGCTAAGGCAGCGGGATGCCCACAAGCCAGAGTCTGAGGTTGCAGTGAGCTACTAAGCCACCACACTCCGCTCAGGGACATAGGGTGGGACTCTGTCTCAAAAAAAAACAAAAAAAACAAAAAAACAAAAAAAAAACCCAAACCATTCAAAATAATACTGTGTGATTTTTTTTGGGGGGGGGGGCAGAGTCTCACTCTGTCACCCTGGATAGAATGCTATGACATATAGCTCACAGCAACTTCAAGAGATCCTCTCACCTCAGTCTCCCAAGGGACTACAGGTACCCACCCCAATGCCTGGCTATTTTTAGAGATGGGGTCTTGCTTTTGCTCAAGCTGGTCTCAAACTCCTGAGCTCAGGCATTCCACCTGCCTCAGCCTCCCAGAATGCTAGGATTACAGGCATGAGCCACCAAGCCCAGCCCATATGATTTCTTTCTATATTTCTTTGATCCACCTTCTCTTCCTCCCAAGCCCCTAGCACAGTACCCAGCCCCAGAAGGTTCTCAACATATCCATACAAACTTGAAGCTGGAAAGAGCTTTTGTGACCACTCATCTCTATACCCTCAGTTGACCAAAGGGGGACAACCTCTGTGGGTTCTTTCTCCTACTCCTAAGAAACAATTGAGCAAGATGAACAATGGAGGATGCGTGGGCTTCAAAGGTCCTAAAAGGCTGAGTTCTAGCAGAAGAGAGAGATCCGCAGTGGATGCCCCACTGGAGTGGAACCCAGGGAGGA
>NW_003852546.1:1507051-1513139 GCF_000181295.1 Otolemur garnettii | reverse complement strand
AAAAAAAAAAAAAAAAAAGAAGCACAAATGACACAGAAGTTGTGATTGAGTGGAGGGGACAACACTCTAGCCTAGCATGGCCACAGAGTTTCTAAGATGAGGTGGTACTAGAGCTGAGTCTTGAAGGGCAGAAATCACTGTACTTCATGGGGACAAGAAAGAAGCAGAGGGAACCATAGGTGCAAGTAACACTGAAAACAAGAGCTAACATGTACCTCGTGCTTACTCTGTCCTCAGTGCTGGGTGAGTACTTTATACACAGTAGCTTGTTGATGTCTCACACCCTTCCAGAGATAGGGAATGTTAGCATACAAGATGAAAAGCCCAACTCCCAGAGGTGTTAAATAACTTGTCTAAGGTAACCCAGTAAGGCAAGGCTGGGATTTGAATTCAAGTTTGACTAACTCCAAAGTCCACTAAATTATTTGCGCCCAGTACTGGTGGGATAACTTGCATGATGGAGAGAAATATATATGAAAGACCAAGGGATCCCTTGAATGCCACACCAAATGTCTGTCTGAATGGTATTCCACAAGGGGGTCCATTTGCCGAGGAGTGTTGCAGGAAGAATGGCCTAGCATGTTTATGGAGGATGATTGAGGGTCTTCTGGGAAAACAGGAACCCTGTGCCTTCAAAAGTTCTACAGGGGGTTAGGCAGCAGCAGGAAGAAAGTCAAGAAAAGAAACAAGCCAACAGAAGGCCAACCGATTATCAATGGTATTCACATTTATATTTAAGTAAATAAAGATCTTCAACAAGTCCCAGTCAGTCCATAAAACTTACATTAAGTGCCAAACTGTGTGCTAGGCCCAGGCCCCATCCCTGGCAGCTTCCCTCTCTGTCCCCTTTTCCCACCATGTGGTCAGGTTGCTGGCAGACTCCAACAACCCAGAACCTAAAGTGTTTTGTCCTTCCCCACCTCCACTTGCATAAGAGAGGTAAACAATGTTTCTTGCAGATTTATGTAAAAAAAAAAAATCATAAAATCTACAATTACTGCATTTCAACTTCAATGAGTTTTATATTTTAAAGGTATTTATTTTCATCTTACTGGTCTAGTTTGCAAGGTAAATAATAACTGATTTTTTTTTCTCTGAGCTCATTTTTAACCTCAAGAAGTTTTTGATGAGAAAATTTTCTCCAGTGGATAAATCATCTGGCCATCTTCCCCCTTACCTAGCAACCATAAGGCTATCAGTTCTTCAAGGGTATTATTTGAGCATCAGAAATGGGAACTGACATTCTAGTCACCCTACCCTTCACTATCACACAGGGTAGGGGTACGCAAAGACTGGAATTAAAGAGATCTCTAACTCAGTACATTTGTTGCAGCTGTGCCTCAGAAAGTCAACCGACTTCGGAGCTGTGTGCTGAGAGAAAAGGGGAACTCAGATTTTCACCGCTCTTCTGCTAAGAAATCCTATCCCAACAGGCATCACCCCTCCTTGCTGAGGGGGTAGGATTTATTGGCTAAATACTCCCAGACTTGCAGGGATACCCTTGCTCTCCCAAACACTCCCTTCAGGAGACACTACTTAGCCAGTGATTCAGAGTTGGGAGGCAATCCTTGCTCAGCTGGCTCAGCAATTCCCCAGGAAGACTCAGCCCGCAGCCCAACACAACAATCCCAAAGGCCCTGCTGTCCGTGTAGGGAGGGGAGGGGGAGCTTTTCTTCTTAGCTTCCGTAATTGTTGCCATACGATAGCCTCTGACTGCATCATAATAAAGAGGCTGGTATGGGAACACCTAGCACGCGCCAAGCACCGCGGAGAGACCTCTCCCTTCCAAACTACATGGCGAGCACAACTGGGGAAGAGGCAATCCTAGCAGAGCCCGCGCTGAGCCGCAACTAGAGCTAGATCACCTCCTGGTGTACCCTCCATCCACCCCCGGGTTCCCAAAGAGGCCTCTCAGGCCCTTCAAGACCCGGGCTTTCAGCTTCCGGGCCCAGACTTCAGAACCCTCAGGCTGAGGCCGGCCTCCAACCCGGCCTTCCAAGGCCCTTCAGTCTGGCCCCGCGGCTCACCCTCGAGCGTCTCGCACTGCACCAGGTTGAGGTAGTCTGCCTGGCTGAGCACCCCAGCCTTCAGGCCGCGCACCAGTCCCTCCAAATAGCCATTGTCCACGTTGAAGTAAAGCTCCGGGAAGAACGACATGGCTGCGGCGGGGACGGTGGGACAGTGGAACCCCAACCGGCCCGCACGCAAAGCGACTCTGCGATCAGCTGACGCTGCGCCCTTAGCCGACTGTCAAGAGCGTCAGGTGACGCACCAGCGCCTCACGTGACCGCAACAGGGCGGGGCCCTGAGCGGTGCCCCACTTCCGGGTGGTTTCGCTCGAAAGCGTTGCGCAGGTGTGGGTTGGAAATGGCCCTCTCGCGCCTGCGCACTGAAGGGAGGCGTGCCTCCTGAGCTCTGGCGCGGGCGCTGCTTGGCTGTTTGAGGCCCGCCTGGTGGTGGCGCCCGTAGCCTCAGGGATTCCATTGGCCCCTTTTTCTACATTTCCCGAGTTTAATGCACCTGGCGCTGCTGGGTCTGGTGAGATAAAGATGGGAGTGGGCGTTGCTTCTCCTACGTGGAGAGATTCCAGACTGCTGAATCGGCCCTCTGCCCCGGAGAGGAACTGAGGTGCGGCGAGGGGCGGACTTTGCTGAAGGTCACGCGTGGAAATAGCCGCAAGCAGGCCCTGAAGTTTAATGTTTATTCGCTAGCTCGGAGTTACAGCACCTTCCTGCCGCACTATCCGATCCCCACCCCTTCCCCGCATACCGAATTCTAAAGGGCTAAGTGCGGCTTTTCCTCAGCCAGGAGCCCTGAAAGCACATGTGCCTCTGATGGTGGGATAACCCAGGCTCTGGAGGAAGAGCATTTATGGTTTCTCAGTTTGGCAACACTCCTATCCTACCGTGAGACCCTCCCCCACTTCGACGGCAACATTCGAAATAACCACAGCCTTGGGATTGGTCCCATCCTTTATTCACATCCCCCTGCCCCGACCCCAACGTCGGCCAACTAGGTGCGGCTGCACGGGTTCATAGCTGTACCCAGCTTGCGGCAGTAGCAGAAGGCATTGAAGAAGCGGCAGTAGCACGTGGCGCACGGGTCGCAGCACGGTACCTGCTGTCCCAGGCAGGACTCGTTCAGCCTTACGCAACGACGCGGGGAGCGGGGCTCGCGGTCCTGTGGGTCTAGCACCTATAGGAATGGGGAAGCAGGAATGTGGACCCCGGCCTCT
The DNA here is from genome assembly GCF_000181295.1 of Otolemur garnettii. NCBI lineage: Eukaryota > Metazoa > Chordata > Mammalia > Primates > Galagidae > Otolemur > Otolemur garnettii. Next base: position 1,509,904 of record NW_003852546.1, on the reverse strand, counting down.
GGAGACAGGTCCAGGGATCTCAGCTGCACCAATCTGTGCAGAATGGCAATGGCGCTTAGGAGGTGTGGTCTGCAGTGTCACTGGTGCATGGTGAGGGGTTCTGGAGCTAAGGAGAGGGATAGTACTTGAAGTCCTTTCCCAAGCCCTGCCATCGTATCCCTTTCCCTAGGCAGTTACCTCTGCCAGGGCCTCAGCTTCCTGCAGCAGAGCCTCTTCTGCTTGTTCTGTAGTTGTCTTCTTCAGCTGGGTCTGCAGGCCCAGGCCTGGAGCAAAGGGTGTTAGGGCAGGACTCCCCCCAACCCACTCCCATCCCAACCATGCACAAAGCACCCACCTTACAGGTCTAGGATTGGGAAGGGAGAAGGAGGGCTTATACCAGGTGGAACAGTTTGCAGTAAGAGAGCATCCAGGCCCCATCCAGCCCTACCCCTGTCCACACTGACCTGGGAGCTCTGGAAACAGGGCCTGGTCAGTCCTTCTGATGCCCTCCATGGGGGCCAAGCCCATTTGGGCCCCCTGTATGGTGGGCAACGTCAGCAGCAGGGCACAGCTTAGCAGCACTGCATTCAGCATGGCCTGGCTCAGCAGGAAGACCCACCACTTAGTCCCTCTTTCATCCTTGGAGTATCCTCTAGGTGCCCAGCTAGAGCCCCCGACAGGGAGTATGATTCCCTCCCTAACCTGAGGACTTACCTCTGCTTGCTCAATCCTTGGCTAGAGCATTCCTGACCCCTTGTGCTCTCAGCTTATATGGCAGAGTCTAATGAAGGGCCCACACGTGACTGTTCCCTGTGCAGGGGGCCCTCCTTGGAGGGTGGGGACTCAATTTAGGCCTCACTCCCTGGAACCTGAGCTTTTGTTGCTCTGCAAGAGGTATGCCCATCTCCAATTTGAAGTGAGGACTCTAGGAGCCAATTAAAGTTTGGGAACAAGATAAGGTGCCCAGGACCCCCAAATTTCCACAGGACACAGACCTAGGGGGTATGCCAATGTAGAGCCATTAGTAATAACACAGGTGGCCCTGGAAGCTTAATCTAATTTGTGGCCCCGGAGATTCTTACTCAGCCCCTATGTGGCTTGTTGTTTCCTTTGCTTCTGGGAACTTGGATCAAGGGCATTAAAGAGGGTGATGGGCCATTGTGGGGCAGGGGTAGGGATACAGAACCAGACCCTTGGTTTCTTTGTGGGGAAAGAAGAGAGGGAGAAGCCCACCTAACCAATAGCAATCCCTCCTGACTGCATTTCTGGTCCTCCTTCCCCTCCCCTCTCCCTTCAGGCTTCTCTAAGACTCCCCACCCCTGCTCTTGTCCCCAGACCATTTTCCACCTAGGGTTCCTGGAAGCCAAGGAAGCAGAACGGACTGTTCCCTGGGTGGGTGAGCCATTTCAGAGTAAAAAGCTTTCAGGCTGCCTGCCTCATTAGTGCTAATGTCTGCTCCCTTCCGCCTGCGTTGTCAGGCCTCTGTGCCTGCCTGGTCTCATCAACACATGACTAGAGTGAGAACTGCCCTTTTGAGGAGATGGCAGGACACACAGGACCCCACCTGCCTCTCCTTCCCTCACCCCTCTGGGAGGCTTTTTATAAAAGAGACCTGGTCTTTCAAAGTTGCCCAAGCTGGTTTCAAACTCCCAAGTTCAAGTGAGCCACAGACTCTGAGTAGTTGGCTAAGGGTTATAGTCCTGGAAGGTAAGAGAGCCATTTCCTACTGCCCAGGGAGGAGGGATCGGGAAATCAGGAGAGCCTCTCTGAAGAGGTAGTCCCTGAACTGGACCCTTAGGTCAACCAGCAAAGGACCAGCCCCTTTTCCTGAGAGTGGTGTTGGCTGTTTTGGTGTCTTTGTCATAGCCTAGACTTGGAACACTATGGAATACTAATGGAATACTATTCAACCATTAAAAAATATGGAGACTTTACATCCTTTGTATTAACCTGGATGGAAGTGGAACACATTATTCTTAGTAAAGCATCACAAGAATGGAGAAGCATGAATCCTATGTACTCAATTTTGATATGAGGACAATTAATGACCTAGTACATGGTGGGGGAGTGGGGGAAGGAGAGAGCAGAGAGACAGAGAAGGAGGGAGGGGTGGGGGAAAGGAACAGCAGAGAAAGGGAAGGTGGGAGAAGGTGGGAAAAGGAAGAGCAGGGGGTTGGGGGGTCTCAGTGTGTGACACACCTTTTGAGGGCAAGACACAAGTATAAGAGGGACTTTACCTAACAAATGAAATCAGTATAACCTGGTTTCTTGTACCCTCAATGAATCTCTAACAATAAAAAAAAAAAAATTAAAGAAAATAGAAAGGGCCCATAGTTCATTAGGTAGGGCGCTGATCACATACACTGAGGCTGGCAGGTTCAAATCTGGCTGGGCCAGCTAAAAACAACAATGTCAACTGCAACAACAAAAATAACTGGGTGTTATGGCAGGCACCTATAGTCACAGGTCTTTGGGAGGCTGAGTCAAGAGAATTGCTTAAGCCCAAGAGTTTTAGGTTGCTGTGACCTGTGATGCCACGGCACTCTACCCAGGCCGACAGCTTGAGACTATCTCAAAATAAATAAATAAATAGGAAAAAATAGAAAAACTAGCTGGGTGTTGTGGCGGGTGCCTGTAGTCCCAGAAACTGAGAAGGTTGAGGCAAGAGGATCACTTAAGCCCAAGGGTTTGAGACTGCTGTGAGCTATGATGCCATAGCACTCTACCCAGGGCAACAGAGCGAGACTGTGTCTCAAGAAAAAAAATGACTTGGCACCTGTAGCTCAGTGAGTAGGGCGCCGGCCACATACACCGAGGCTGAAGTTTGAGCCCGGGCCCAGGCCTACTAAACAACAATGACAGCTGCAACCAAAA